>NC_090654.1:198214781-198550229 GCF_040937935.1 Hyperolius riggenbachi | reverse complement strand
ACTGGTCCTGCCCTGAGCCCCTGCGGGTTCGTAACGCTCACCTATGCTACTCTGATAAGGTGTGTTAACTTGGATAAAGAGTGTTATCTCTGATAAGATCCAGGTTAGATGAGAGCAGGCTGGCACTTGCATATTCCAAACATGTAAAATTGTAAAATAGCTTTATTTCATCCGGCTGATAACATTTAAAAGATGCATAGGTACATAGCATTAATTCTGTTGCCTACCCTGGCTCTGATGGCTGTGGGGTGAGGTGGGGGGCAGCGGTGCTGCCTAACCAACGTTTCGCTTCTTGAGCTTCTTCAGAGGCTTCTGCGCACAAGCCATCAGAGCCAGGGTAGGCAACAGAATTAATGCTATGTACTAATGCATCTTTTAATGTTATTAGCCGGATGAAATAAAGCTATTTTACATGTTTGGAATATGCAAGTGCCAGCCTGCTCTCTTCTAACCTGGATCTAATTGCTATCTGTTTTCTTCTTGGGCTTGAGCAAGCATCATCTGACATCTAACTACCCTGCTTGCTGTCTCTGTACGCTTGCAACAGTTTTGTCTACTAACAACGCTACAACGCTATAACACTGCAGTGCCTGTTCTATCTTTCTACTCTGTCTACTAATCTTTGATAAGGCGTGTTAACTCGGATAAGGCATGCTATTTGTCTTAGTGAATCAAGTCCCATGGGATTTCAAAGGGAGACTCTAGTGTTAATAAATGAAAGACTAAAACATGTAGCCACTATGCCATTCAGTCACATGCCTTGAAACAGAAGTCTAGACAACTAATTGAAGATCACCCAAGTGTTGCCAGACTGATGTACTGAAGAAAACAAAATACAATTAGGACCTTTTTTTCAGAAGAGAATCAGCACTTCTGGGCGGTAGATGCAGAATAAAAGGGGTGTCGCTGCTTACAGTTTTAGCTTTCCCTACACACATCTTGAGCAGGGTTACCGATATAAAAATGTCACCTCACTCTCATACACCTAAAACTATCTGAATATCCTCTGAATAGCATATGACATTATAGTGTGCATAAGGACAGCATAGCTGATTATCTTTATTTGCTGTGCTTCTGTGGTTTCTAGCAGTGTCCTTTAGAGGCAGGTGGCATGCATATTGGTAGATATCAGTAGGGAGGAAGAGAGAGACAGAGAGAGAAAGGGGGAGACTTTACTTCGCTGTGGCCAGTAGCACTCTGTGCATGCATGCTACATAATCACTCATGTGCAGAATGCTCCTGTCCATGGCTGACACTCGGGAGCATGATCAAGGAGTCACATGGATGGGAAAGTGCATGAACCGTAGCTACAAGTGAGCCCAGCTTTTTAAGAGGGGTGACAGCAGCACGATGGAGGGGAGACAGAATAAACAGAGGAGCAACAAGGAATATGGGGGTCTGGAAGAATCCTCAGGTAAGGCTAAAATTGGGACGGTGAAAGGGGGGATCAGTTCAGGTTTGCTGTAAATGTACTAACGTGAATACAATCATCTATCTCACTTTTTGCCTACAAACATACTTTGAGGGCTCTTTCACACTAAGACGTTGCATTTCATGCGACGTTAAGGTCGCATAACGTGCCCCTAACGCAACGCATGTTAGTATTGAAGTTGGACGTTATATAGAGCCGCGTTATGCGTCTCTTGATGCATCCGTGATGCGTACTTTTTAACACATACTATCGAACGAAAACGGCGCATGTGGCAAATTAAAAACAAAAAAAACAGTACTGAGCATGTGCAAACATCCGAACGCAGCCAAATACGAGTATAACGCACAGCACGCTGCACTTTCATTAAACGTGCAGCATTATACTCCAACGCAACGTGGGCACTGTGAACAGCCCATTGATTTTTCATTGCTGTGAGTTGGGCTGTTACAGGCTGCTCTAACGTGTGCCTGTACCCACTGTGAAAGCAGCCTAAAGGACAACTGAAGTTAGCATAATATGGAAGCTGCCATATTTATTTCCTTTTAACCACTTCCCAACTGAGGGGTTTTACCCCCTGACCACCAGAGCAATTTTCACCTTTCAGCGCTCCTTCCATTCATTCGTCTATAATTTTATCATTACTTATCGCAATGAAATGAACTATATCTTGTTTTTTTCGCCACCAATTAGGCTTTCTTTAGGTGGGACATTATGCCAAGAATAATTTTATTCTAAATGTGTTTTAATGGGAAAATAGGAAAAATTTTGGGAAAAATTTATTATTTTTCAGTTTTCGGCCTTTATAGTTTTTAAATAATGCATGCTACTGTAATTAAAACCCATTAAATGTATATGCCTATTTATCCCGGTTATAAAACCGTTTAAATTATGTCCCTATCACAATGTTTGCCGCCAATATTTTAATTGGAAATAAAGGTGCATTTTTTTCAGTTTTGCCTCCATCCCTAATTACAAGCCCATAGTTTATAAAGTAACATGGTTATACCCTAGACATAAATATTTAAAAAGTTCAGTCCCTAAGGTAACTATTTATTGATTTATTTTTAATTGTAAATTTTTTATTTTTTTTTAATTACAAAAAAAAAAATTGGGAAGTGTGGGAGGTAAGGAGTTAATTTTTTGTGTAAAACTAGTTTATTTGTGTGTAAAAAATGGTTAGGGTGTAGTTTTACTATTTGGCCACAAGATGGCAACAGTAACTTTTTGTTTCATGCGACCTGCAAGCGTCCTTCCGGACGCTTGCAGGAAGTAGAAAGAGGCTGGGACTTTGTCATTGCTCACAATGATCGCGCTGCTCAGCCGAGCGGCAGCGGATCATTGCTGGGCTTAGATCAACGAACGGGAATGGATTTTCCCGTTCGTTGATCTCTGGGTGAGAGGGCGGCGGCGTGTTTACTAGCGGCGGGCGGCGTGTTTACGAGCGGGAGCGCGGACAGCGGCGGGAGTGCGCAAAGTACGGATTTCTCCGTCCCTGGGGGTAAAAGGATGGAAAAAGGGACGGAGAAATCCGTACGGGCGGGGGTAAAGTGGTTAAACAATACTAGTTACTTGGCTGTCCAGCTGATCTATATGGCTCCAGTAGTATCTGAATAACACCAGAACCAAGCATGCAGCTAATCTTGTCAGATCTGACAATAATGTGAGAAACACCTGATCTGCTGCATGCTTGTTCAGGGTCTATGGCTAAAAGTATTAGAGGCAGAAGATCAGCAGCATAGCCAGGCAACCGGTATTACTTAAATGGAAATAAATATGGCAGCCTCCATATCCCTCATGCCTCAGTTGTCCTTTAATTTCCTGTATAGCCAGTATTGGTGAGCCTTACACAATTCTGACCTCCCTGGTTACTTTGTGGCTCACCCTTGTTGTGCATTTATAGAGAGTAGAGAATGTCAGTAATTGTGAGACCTAGGAATGGATGGGCAAGCAGATGGAAAATGGATTAATATGCACAAAGATACATCAGATGATTTTTACATTACTGAGATTGTAATTTAAAAAAACTGCAGTTACCGTATATCCTTGAGATTTTTTTGATCCTAAAATGCCCCAGAGCAAAATCCTAGTTTATACTCGGGTCATAAAAACCTGGTGTCTCATAGTGTGTTCTCCCCTTCCTCTCTCATAGTGTGTTCCCTGGTGTCTAGTGGCCACTTTCCCTCTCCCATAGCATGTGTTTCCTATGCTACGTACACACATGCGACAACGATCGTTCGTTGAGAACGACGAACAAACTTTTAATTGATGAAAGAACGACCTAAGTAAAGTTAGTTTTAAAAGGTGTGTAACGATCTGATCGTTAGAACGAACGTTACATCACGTAAAGCAACTATTGCGCCTGCGCATAAAAATGAGAAGTTTCAGGGAGAAATAGTGAAATGCGCATGTCAAGCCTGTCACAGACCGCTAGGCCGGTCTGCGGATGGGGTAAATTGATCAGCGTCAGAAATCCTCTTACACGGTCATTTGTTCATCACGAAGGGTAACCCGCATTCGCAATTTGATGAACTGACTCGCGAAGGGAGCGTTCTGATACCAACCGAATCACTCCACACACATACAATTCAAAGATCTGCCACCAAGCGAGTTACACAGCCCGCTACTGTAATTTTACTAGGACTTCGAGAACGCTATATTAACCCTTAGCAGTATGCAAGAATCTGGGTCAGATCGTTATGTCTGGGCCGGGTTCTCGCATACGGGTTATAAATGTACACTTCTATTAAACACAGGGTAGCGAGTTCAGGAGAATAGGTACGATTGTGTATGTTCAGCAACAGGTCATAACCGCTAAACGATTTTTAAACGTTTAATAACACAAATGCATTACATACAGTTATATACACCTATTAACATATAAAACACAGAGCTTAAAAATAAAAGGAATAAAATCAGAAAGTTCTTACTTCGTTAGCTGAGCAGTCCATTTGAATCATGAAGAAAATAGTCCAGTTTAAAAGTAGGCATTCAGTTTAAAAGTCCTTTGTATACTGCAGGCGCTGGCTCTCCTTAGCGCCGGCATAGACGTTCCTTAGTCGATGGAATTTGGAGAACTGGGAGGAGTTCCTTGCAAACGCTTTTTACTGACCAGAGTTTTGGGGCGGTCACTACCTGGAAAGTAGGTGTGTTTGAGGCAGGGTTAACTCCTGAAAGTCAGGTTGCCACCCCCAGACTTGGAGCAAGGAATGTACCAATTATTAATAATTTGTGTAATTCCGCCCCAGATGGGTGCATCGCAAATGCGCGACCATATTCATAAGCAGCATGCGACTCTGTATTAAATGAGTATATACACGCCTAGTCTGTCGAATTTGCTCTACGCAGGCCGGATAAAGTGGTTTCTATATGGATCCCTGATAGCTAGAAACGTGCACTTTAGGTGAACGATAGAACTGTTTCCTAGGTATCAGAAAATGTAATTTTGGTCTTGCTGTGCCAAACCTATTTTGAATTATTAATAAAGTAAATTTTCCCATTGTGTGAAGCTATGAGTTTTTGGAGGGAAATTTGAATCTCAACCAGTTTGAGGAGGTTTTCCTTTTGGGGAAAGATGGGCTGTGTAACCAAATGGCCTCTCGGCAGGGAAGCTAGCCACGTGTGACTTTCTCTCCTGACACAGGATGTGGGGGGAAGGCTGTACTCCTGCCATGCTCTCAGAAGAAGAGCAAAGAAAGGCATTTTTTATTCTACCCAGGGCTGTCAGTAACTGTGTGGGGCCATACGAAAATCGTTGGCGTTTACGCGCACGACCTTCCGTAATGTTCGTCACATCTCCCCCCTACCAGCCGGACGCACAGAGTGGGTCTGCATGACCCGCTCTACGCGCCGCTTAGCTACTGAACGGGTTCTCGACTTCTTATCTGACTGCCCTTTAGACAACTCACCAGAAGCATAAGGCCTCATGGTCCGGTGTGTCCCAGTGTCCGCTTTGCGGACGGTGCGATGCACACCAGCAGGCTTACCTCTAAAGGCCTGGCTGGGTTTGCGTAGCGCTTCCTGTAAGGGAGAGAGTCGTTGGCTGACATCCGGGTCACTTCCTGTCTCTCGGGTGTCAGCCTGCGAATCTGGAAGCAGCGTGGCATACCCCTGCTCTAACTGACTACACCTTGGCACAACATTTTGGTCAGCACAACCTAGGTGGACCTTAGAGCACATTTTAAAAAACGAATCAGCCGTTACCGGGGTGGCGAGGCTTGCCCCTTCTCCAGGAAGGATAGAGGGTGGACCTCTGGGCAGTTTTGCACTGGGTTGCTTCTGCAAGGGGAAAACATGCAAGGGTGAGACAGGGAAGGTGCGGCCTGTCTCCACCAGCTGTTTGTTAACAGCAGGCAATGGTGGAGCACTCTGGCTGTCATAGCAGGAGGGGAGGTCTAGGCCCCCTGCTGCCTGCTCTGACACCTGGCCTGCTTCCACTGCCAAGCACGGATATGACCCAGGCAACACAAGACTGTTACCTCTTAGGTTAGAGGCAATCACACTTAAACATAAATCATTTTTAGTAATAGGAGATTCGGCATGAAATCTATTAGCAACATCTGGTACAACATTAACATCACAGTTACGTTCATTTTTCACATCATGTACACAGGTATCTGGAACAACAGTGACAGGTTTAGAATCAGACAAACCGTGATTAGACAGCCGTCCATTAGAAGCAGGTACTGCTTCCTGGCCTCCTTTCCTAGGAGGGCTAGGTACCATTACCCTTGCTGCCTCCCTCTGTCCCACCCCAAGCTTGTACAGTACCTGAGTGGGTCCAGACTGGCAATCCGGGGTGTTGATCACAGGTTCATAAAAGGATCGTAGGGTGCCAAGATCGGTGCCCAACAGCACAGGCACTGGGATGTCATCTGTCATCTGTCACCCCCACAACTTTTGACTGGCGGCCCCTTCCCCAATCGAGAACAACACGAGCTTTGGCGATGCGTGCGTGTGCGCCACCAACTCCCAAAAGTGTGACACGCTCATTAGGCAGGAAATTCTCCCTGGCTACAAGATGAGAGCGAACCAAGGTAAGCTCTGCGCCTGTGTCACGGAAACCAACAGCGATCTGGTCGTTAACTTCCACGACTTGATGATTTCCGGAAAGTCGAGGATTTGCTGCTCCCATGACGAGGTAGGCGTGTGCAGTAGAGGATGCGCTAGCCACTTCTGCGCTAGGCTCTGGAGACGGCGTCCTCACCTCGGGGCAGGCAGACTTGAGGTGTCCTCGCTGTCCACAGTGGTAACACTTCGGAACATATGTGGCATCAGGCGGATGAGTAGCAGGCGCAGCATCCGGCCTCTGTGGCTGTGGGACCCGATTCCCACGGTTAGCAGGGGGAGGAGAGCTGGGTTGCATAGGTCTCCCCCCTCTCCAGCTCTGGGCTGGAGGTTTGCGGCTGTCCGGCACACGGGTGGCCACAAAAGTGTCTGCAAGTTCTGCTGCAGTTTTGGTGGAGTCCGGCTTCCGCTCCAAGACAAACTGCCGGACATCTGGAGTGCAGCAGTTCAGCAACTGCTCCTGCACGATGAGGTCCTCCAGACCTTGGTGAGAGTCTTTTTTGAGGCCCCGTGACCACTGCCTGAACACAGTCAGCAGGCGACTCTCCAGGTCGGTCTAAGAGTCGGTGTGGCCTTTCTGCAGGGAGCGAAACTTTTTGCGATAGACCTCTGGGGTCAACTGGTATTTGGCGATAATTGCAGCTTTTATCGCCTCATAGTCATTGTCTTTCTCAGCGGGTAAGTCCACAAACGCCTCAAGCGCTTTGTCCCGCAAGTTGGGTGTCAGATATCTCGCCCACTGCTCCTGGGGCAGATGATGCTGACGGCAAGTCTTTTCAAATGAGTGTAAATAAGTGTCCGGGTCGGTTCCCTTCTCCATTTCTGGGAACTTAAATTTTGGAGTCCCAAACGGGCCTGCTGTGGGCCGGGGTTCCGGAGCACTTTGCGAGGGATTTTGGCCTTGCGCTCGCAGTTTGGCCATTTCAAGGTCGTGTCGGCGGGCGGATTCTCTCTCTGCCGCCTCTTTCTCAGCAAGCCACCGGCGCTCTGCACGGTCCGCTTCCCGTTCCGCCTGGCGTTCTGAGGCTTCCATTTCCGCCTGGCGCTGGCGTTCTGCACGGTCAGCATTTTCTCTGACAATCTGCATGTACAGCTCAGGATTTGTCTCCAACAGCCTTTGTAATCCAGGTTGCATTCCAGCATCAGGAACACAGAACAGGTTGGCATGGGCGGGCTCCTGCCGGCCACCATGCTCCTCAGCAGTTACAGCGACCGGTTCAGATGCGGTACCGTTTTCCTCTGGGTCTGGAAGTGGGTTGCTTTGCTCCAACCGCTCACTTTCCTCTGCCCCAGTTACAGCACCGTCTGAACCAGGAGTGTGCTCTCCCAGCATCTGCTCCGGCTGGGTATTCAGTCGCAACAAGTCCTCGATCAATTGCGATTTCTTTTTTCTATAAGTCATAATGCCTTTTTCCTCACACAAGTTTTCTAGGTCTGCCACTGACATTTTCTTGTATCTTGCTGCAGCCATTTTTGCCAAATAAAAGATAGGATAGCAAAAGAGATTGGGGGGGAACTCTGTGCTACACGTTTAGTCTATATAAATGGTAATGCACCGGTTATCGACCACAGATTTTTGATCTGTTCTGGCAGGTTAATCAAATAACGTTGCCGTTGATGTTCTGAACATACACAAATCCCAAAAAGCTGCCAAACAATGTCACAGACCGCTAGGCCGGTCTGCGGATGGGGTAAATCGATCAGCGTCAGAAATCCTCTTACACGGTCATTTGTTCATCACGAAGGGTAACCCGCATTCGCAATTTGATGAACTGACTCGCGAAGGGAGCGTTCTGATACCAACCGAATCACTCCACACACATACAATTCAAAGATCTGCCACCAAGCGAGTTACACAGCCCGCTACTGTAATTTTACTAGGACTTCGAGAACGCTATATTAACCCTTAGCAGTATGCAAGAATCTGGGTCAGATCGTTATGTCTGGGCCGGGTTCTCGCATACGGGTTATAAATGTACACTTCTATTAAACACAGGGTAGCGAGTTCAGGAGAATAGGTACGATTGTGTATGTTCAGCAACAGGTCATAACCGCTAAACGATTTTTAAACGTTTAATAACACAAATGCATTACATACAGTTATATACACCTATTAACATATAAAACACAGAGCTTAAAAATAAAAGGAATAAAATCAGAAAGTTCTTACTTCGTTAGCTGAGCAGTCCATTTGAATCATGAAGAAAATAGTCCAGTTTAAAAGTAGGCATTCAGTTTAAAAGTCCTTTGTATACTGCAGGCGCTGGCTCTCCTTAGCGCCGGCATAGACGTTCCTTAGTCGATGGAATTTGGAGAACTGGGAGGAGTTCCTTGCAAACGCTTTTTACTGACCAGAGTTTTGGGGCGGTCACTACCTGGAAAGTAGGTGTGTTTGAGGCAGGGTTAACTCCTGAAAGTCAGGTTGCCACCCCCAGACTTGGAGCAAGGAATGTACCAATTATTAATAATTTGTGTAATTCCGCCCCAGATGGGTGCATCGCAAATGCGCGACCATATTCATAAGCAGCATGCGACTCTGTATTAAATGAGTATATACACGCCTAGTCTGTCGAATTTGCTCTACGCAGGCCGGATAAAGTGGTTTCTATATGGATCCCTGATAGCTAGAAACGTGCACTTTAGGTGAACGATAGAACTGTTTCCTAGGTATCAGAAAATGTAATTTTGGTCTTGCTGTGCCAAACCTATTTTGAATTATTAATAAAGTAAATTTTCCCATTGTGTGAAGCTATGAGTTTTTGGAGGGAAATTTGAATCTCAACCAGTTTGAGGAGGTTTTCCTTTTGGGGAAAGATGAGCTGTGTAACCAAATGGCCTCTCGGCAGGGAAGCTAGCCACGTGTGACTTTCTCTCCTGACACAGGATGTGGGGGGAAGGCTGTACTCCTGCCATGCTCTCAGAAGAAGAGCAAAGAAAGGCATTTTTTATTCTACCCAGGGCTGTCAGTAACTGTGTGGGGCCATACGAAAATCGTTGGCGTTTACGCGCACGACCTTCCGTAATGTTCGTCACAAAGCCTAGTACGAACGACCGTTTCTAACGATGTACTACTTTTGCAAACGATCGTCGTTGGTTAAAATCCGCCGAGACAGAACTTTCTTTTGTAGCGATTTGGCTCGTTCGTCGTTTGCCTTAATAGTCGGTGGTTCGTTTTTTTAACGATCGTCGTTGGTAAAGATCGGGGAACGATCGTTACAAACGACTATAGTCGCATGTGTGTACGCACCTTTAGTGTCTAGTGGTTGCCCTCCCTGCCCACGTCCTCTTGCAGAGTAATGGCAGCGGAGGCGGTGTAACAACATCTAACCTTATCCGGAGCCAGACACACTCCACCGGGTCTCCATGTCTACCGTTCCATCGGATTAGACCACTAGCGTTTGTAGCTTGCGCTCTACTGGTCTGGTCCACTAGACCACCAGAGAAGGAATATGGGGATGGGGATGTTAAAAATAGCAGCCTGGGTTTCTACCCCAGGTTTATCCTCAAGTTAAACAAGTTTTCTGGTGTGAGAAGGAAAAACTAAATACTTTGGTATACTCCTGTTGTTGGTTTATATTAAAGTAGATACGATTCCTAAAAAATATTGCATTGTTTAAAATTGCTAAGTTAGCCTTAGCCTACAGCAATGTTTTGCATGAAAGAGTA
Organism: Hyperolius riggenbachi; assembly: GCF_040937935.1. Lineage (NCBI taxonomy): Eukaryota > Metazoa > Chordata > Amphibia > Anura > Hyperoliidae > Hyperolius > Hyperolius riggenbachi. The sequence continues at coordinate 198,540,067 of NC_090654.1, read as the reverse complement.
CTGTAACCATAAAACTTTAAAATTACATATGATTTAAAGATGCTATCCTCCAAAAATTCAGGAAGTATATTAGAAAAAATCTTGAGATGAATATGTAAGCAAAACAGGCTGAGGTGCATCAGAAGGAACCAGTTGCGCGCTTAAAATGTACCTGAGATGAAAAATCTAATAGAATTGATACTAACATGGGGCTTCTTCCAGCTTCATGCACTCCGTTGCCTCCCTCTCCGTCCGCCTGAATGGCTCCGTTCTTCTGCATTAGCCCCCAGTAATAGGGCTCCAGTTGTGCCAGTTGGACTGCGCTGCGCATTCAAGGCCTGGCCGCGTGCGCCCCCATTGTTTTTTTTTTTCGCAAACAATCAGCAGCGACAATGCGCTTTAACCCAACCAAAGGAACAAGCTTCATCAGCACCCTCTTAGGCCTAGTGCACACCGGAGCGTTTCCGCTGCGGTTTGCGATCTGCTTGCGGGTGCGGATCCGCTAAGGTAATGTATTTCAATAGGCTGGTGCACACCAGAGCGGGAGGCGTTTTGCAGAAACGTATACTCCCGGGCTGCTGCAGATTTTGGATTGCGGATGCGTTTCTGCCTCAATGTTAAGTATAGGAAAACCGCTAACCGCTCTGAAAAACGGCACTTCAGAGCGGTTTGCCAGGCGTTTTTTGTTACAGTAGCTGTTCAGTAACAGCTTTTTACTGTAACAATACATGAAATCTACTACACCAAAACCGCTACACAAAACCGCAAAACGCTAGCTGAAACGCTGCAGAAAAATAAGAAAAAGCCTTTCAAAATCTGCTAGCATTTTGCGGATCTGCTAGCGGTTTTTGGTGTGCACTAGGCCTTAATGTTGGGAAAATATTTGCATCATAGTTTGCTTATTTTAATCTTAGTGTTCTACAAAAAAAAAAAAAAAAGAGAGAGAGACTACACCAAACCATAACAACCATAAACTCTATATTTACAGAAAACATAAAGAACACTTCCCAACAAACACTTTTGTCAGGGGCCCATCATACATACCAACCTGTTATGCCCAAGATCCCCCTAACCCATACAATCACCCCTTCTTTCCTCACCCACATCCACAACCCTCTCACGCACACAACTTTCCTTGCTCCTATCCTCCCCCAACTACATAATACAGCTAAGTAGAGATATTATCCCATAACTGTTTCAAAGTAGCCCATTTAGTTGTACCTTCCGTCACCTCCTCATCCCCACTCATTCCTTCCCATACCCTGTCATTTAGAAAAGATGTAAACTCCCCTCCCCACTCTCGTACAGAACAAGATTCAGCATCTTTCCACCTTCGAATAATAACTCTTCTGGCTACATCTACTCCTATATCCACTAATGACCATTAATGTTGACACCCGCCAGTCTTTTCTACAGCTCGAACACCGAATATTGCCAACATGGGATCTAAACCGATCTCTAAGTTCAAGCGCTGTAAAAAAAAACCTTCTATTTCATTCCAAAACCTCTTCACTACCGGGCACTCCCAAAGCATATGTATGAAATAGCCCGGACTCTGGTTACATTTTGTAATGATCTGCTCAGCTGCCTGTGCAGGCAGGCAGCCTTTTGACCACTGTTCAGGACTGCATTCTGCAGGTCTCTGGAGGAGAGACCTTTTGTCAGTATTGCAGCTTGCTGCTGAGGAATTTGTATATATTTGTCATGCAGATTGCCTAGCCACATCCTTTGTGGGCTTGCTCTATAAAGAGCTATGTTTCCCACAGTAAGTTGCTGGTCATAAGAGTTAGATCCTGTGTAACATTCGCCGGGAGTATCAGCCTTGCTCTTTGTTGAAGATTAGCCTAGAGTAATCCCTGGAAACTGCACTGGGCAGGTTTCCTTAGTGCAGTTAGGATTGCTTATCTGTTTTGTTTGTCTGTTGCGATTGTCCTGTCCCAGAGGTGGTCGACAGGAAATCGTTCTGTGTGTCTGGGTGCTAACCGGAACAGCGGTTGTTACTGGTAGCCCCTTCTGATCTGTTTCCCTGGATCGCACTAGCATCTTGCGCTAGTGCTGTGGATCCTTCTGTTCTGCTACTCTGTACCTGGATCGCACTAGCATCCTGCGCTAGTGCTGTGGATCCTTCTGTTCTGTTACTCTGTACCTGGATCGCACTAGCATCCTGCGCTAGTGCTGTGGATCCTTCTGTTCTGCTACTCTGTACCTGGATCGCACTAGCATCCTGCGCTAGTGCTGTGGATCCTTCTGTTCTGCTACTCTGTACCTGGATCGCACTAGCATCTTGCGCTAGTGCTGTGGATCCTTCTGTTCTGCTACTCTGTACCTGGATCGCACTAGCATCCTGCGCTAGTGCTGTGGATCCTTCTGTTCTGCTACTCTGTACCTGGATCGCACTAGCATCCTTAGCTAGTGCTGTGGATCCTTCTGTTCTGCTACTCTGTACCTGGATCGCACTAGCATCTTGCGCTAGCGCTGTGGATCCTTCTGTTCTGTCTTCCTGGATCGCGCTAGCCACTTTCGCTAGTGCTGTGGATCCTATCGTTCGCTTATTCATATTTTCGTGTGTCTGTCTTGTCTGCTATGAACGCTTGCTGGAGGCTCGGTGAGGTAACCGTTAAGCAAACGCTCGCGTCCTCTGTTTCATGTTTGTCTGTCGGTGGTTAGTTAGGCGTGCTTGTCTCTATTGTGCTTATCACGTGGAGACCGCGCATAAACGCGTGCACTGTTGCGAATGAGTGCGATGTTCGTGTTTAGCTAGCGTTTGTTATTTTCCGTATCTCCTCATTGTATGATTTGCTGTGCCTTTGCTACTCTCGTGCTCTGCCTTGCTGTAACCTTGTGTCACGTCTGGTGATCGCACCTCTCGCGATCGCGTTCCTACTTCATATCTGCTGTGGTGTGTGCACCGTCGCGGGTTGGCGACTAGTTTGGTGCACACACATACAATCTGTCTCTGTGCTCATTCTCAATCGCCTCTCTTGCGATTGCGTTCCGTCCCTTCGTGCAATTCCTGTCTGGCGTGTGTGGTAGGGCAGAGGAGCTGTTCCTCTGCACTCCACAGCTCCCCCTGTCGACAGGAATTTTCCCTCTACAGGTGCATTGCACCTTCTGCTGGGTTTCTGCAAATTATACGTTTGTGGAGGATTTCCGCAGTGTCAGCGCACGTCTTGTGCGCTGATCACGGAGAGAATTCCACAATCGTTACACATTTCCAGCAGGTGTCGCTTGTCGCCAGGCCATATTCAGCCTTCCGTTTTGGTTACAAATACCATCTCGAAACTAGCTTGTAGTGGGAAAGCTGTAAATGAGGGTCCGGGATACAGGTGGCCCTCGGTTAACAAACGAGATAGGGACAGCCACCTTTGCTCCCGTTTTAAATGCAGAGTAAGTGCAGCGGAAGGTAGATAGGGGACATCTCACCTGATCCTCGGCAGTAGAAGGTCCCATTGTGCTTCCCGGAAGCTGCGCGGCTCGTCCTCTCGTTTCGTCCACTGTTCCCCGGCGGCTTCACATGCGTCGCATAATGACGCATTAGCAGGCGCCGCCACTAGGGGGCTTCTCCTAATTGAGTCATTATGCGATGCATAAGAAGCCGCCGGGGAACAGTGGACGGAGCGAGAGGACGGGCCGCGCAGCTTCCGGGCAGCACGATGGGACCTTCTACCGCCGAGGATCAGGTGAGATGTCCTCTATTTACCTTCCGCTGCGCTTACTGTGCATTTAAAACGGCGCAGAAGAGGTAGTCCCCGGCGGCATGACATCATTGCGATGGGGCGGAGCTATGGTCGCGGTGTTCTTATCGGTGGGTCTTTCGTAAGTTGGGCGTTCGTAAACCGGGGACTACCTGTACTCCAAATGTTCTTAAATATTTTAGGCCAAAGCTCTTTCTGTATCTTGAGTGTGTCGTCTACCTCCCATCCAGCGCAAAATTTTGGAAGATCCTTGCGCACCCCCATTGTGCTCCCATAGCCGAGAGCATTCTGCGCCTGCGCTTCCACCTGGGAGAATGATGAGGGAGGCTAAGGAGTACATGAGGCTGGAGGAAGCCCCAGAAAAGTATCAATTCTTTTATATCTTTCGTTTCAGGCTCACTTTAAAGCTAAATTTTTGCAAATACCTTCTGTTTTAAGAGGGCAAAATTACATTTAGCTTTGCTTTTCAATAGAATACTTTTTGGTTTCTTTTAGCCCTGTATACCTTTCAGGTAGTACTGGGTCACCATGAGCTGTCTGGGTATTCCTTAGTACTGATCTAAGCCCTCTACCATAAAGCAGGGGGGGCCACACTTTTTCAGCTCACGCGCTACTTTGAACTTTGCCAAGACCAAGAGATCTACTGACATTTTGAATGCTAAGCATAGCAAATAGCTGCAGAATCCTTCTCCCCCTACCCCCCACACATTGTCATGAACAGCCCCCAGGCACAGGTGCTCCCTTATTAGGTAGCCAGGCATAGGTGCCCTCAGTATAGGTAGCTTAGTATAGGTACCCCCAATATAGGTAGCTAAGCATAAGTATCTTCCAGTATAGGTAGCTAAGTATAGGTGCCCTCAGTATAGGTAGCTCAGTATAGGTACCCCCAATATAGGTAGCTAAGCATAGGTATCTTCCAGTATAGGTAGCTAAGTATAGGTGCCCCAGTATAGGTAGCTAAGTATACTGTAGGTGCCCAGTATAATGATCAGTCTCCAGCTCCAGTGGCAGTGTCTGCAGCTTGTCCAGGTCTCCGCTCCTTCAGCCACAACTCGTCCTTCTTCATACAGGGCAGACGAGCGAGCTGGCAGCCAAGGGAGCGAGCGTTCAGTCCGGCAGGTGGTGCGCGTGGCAAACGTGCATGTGGGCGGAAGTGTAGTGCCTGGTGCTGTCCCCATCATGACGCAGCATCATTACACAACCGCCCCTGGCCTCTCCTCTTTAGGTGCGCCTCTCCCCTCCCTTCCCTAAATGGCCGCAATTAAGAGCAGCGCCAGCAGCAGAATTTGATGGGATGCGGCCACGATCTACCCAGTAGTCGGTCGCAATCTACCGATAGATTGCAATCGACCTATTGAGCACCCCTGCCATAGAGCAATATCAATCCATACCATGCAATGATGAGGACCAAAAAGTCAAATGTGGCTCCATAAAATGTATTAGCTACAGGCTCACAATACACCGGTTCTGGGTGTGCAGCCTTGCTTTCAGGAACAGAAAGAGATCATATGCATATTCAGGAGTGATGCATCATGGCAAATCAAAGCACCATGCGACATTAATGTCGCACCCCATGCAACCATATAGGCGCATTGGGTGCGCCGTTTTGTCGCACTGCGATGCAACGTTTTGCGCGCACAGCGCGCAATGTGATTTTCAAAAATGGTGCTAACCTACTTAGCACCCTGGTTAACACGCCCAAAGTCTTTAGGCGTGCTAAGTGGGTTAGCACCGCTTTGTGAACCGAGGCCCATGTATTTATTCGTAAAATCGCCACGGAAATCGCTATACAAAGTGCTTTTTCAAGCGCTTTGCAAGTTCCCTATACCTTCCATTGAGCCAAAGTGCTCAGAAAATGGTACAGGTAACGCATTTGCCATTTCAATGAAATTGAAGCGCTTACATGGGAACACTGTCATAGGAAATCACTACACAACCACTTTTAGGGCGATTTGCAAAATAGCCAGTGCTTAAAAAAATTCAGCAAATTCTGATAGTGTGAACAAGCCCTTAGGCTGGTTTCACGGTGGGACGTTACAGGCACACGTTAAAGCAGCCTGTAACGCACACCCCAACGCACAGCAATGAAAAATCAATAGGCTGTTCACAGTGCCCAAGTTGCGTTACATTGTAACGCAGCACGTCTACATAACATACTGCATGCAGTACTTTACACGCGGCTAAGCCGCGTTAGACTGTTTGCACATGCTCAGTAGGTTTTTTTTTTTCATTTTATGGGTGGAGAGGAGGCGGGGAGAGGCCGCTACGTAGCCAGGCACATGGCTACTTATTATTCACTGCACTTTTTATTATGATTATTTAGTATTTATATAGCGCCGACATATTACGCAGTGCTGTACAGAGTATATATATATATTGTCTTGTCACTAACTGTCCCTCAAAGGAGCTCACAATCTAATCCCTACCATTGCCATATGTCTATATTATGTAGTGTAAGTACTGTAGTCTAGGGCCAATTTAGGGGGAGCCAATTAACTTATCTGTATGTTTTTGGAATGTGGGAGGAAACCGGAGTGCCCAGAGGAAACCCACGCAAACACGGAGAGAACATACAAACTCTTTGCAGATAGTGCCCTGGCTGGGATTCGAACCAGGACCCAGCGCTGCAAGGCGAGAGTGCTAACCACTACGCCACCGTGCTGCCCATGACACTACGCCACCGTGCTGACAAGCACTTGCAGTGTTTACATCCTGGAGCGGCCGCGGATTGGCTGGTGGGACCACGTAATGCGGAGAGCTCCGCTCACGTGTTCTCCGCAGTGCCTCCGACAGAGCAGGTGCACCAAGAGCTGCTTGTAACGCAGCTCTTGGTAGCGTCCTGCTCCAACACCACCAGGCGTTGCGTTAGGGGCACGTTATGTGCCCTATAACGTCCCCTAAACGCAACGTCCTGGTCTGTAAGTAGCCTTAAAGCTGAATTATCACAAATACACTTCTGTTTAAGAAGGCAAAATTACATTAACCACTTGCTGTTGTAGAGCCAGAATATCTACGGCCCACGAGGGGGATTCTTCCAGGGGCGTAGATATACGTCTACCGCCGCATCGCCAATGTGCTTGCTTCCCGCTGTCTCCCACGCTTGTTCACGTCGCCGCCTGTTAGTATGGAGATCAGTGAATGGGAACGCAGTGATTTGATGTAATTGACTTTAAACCCCAGCAAAGCATATTTGAAGCTCCAGCCCAGCCTCCCCATTGATCCATGGTCTAGATCAATGAGGCTTTTCATTGGTTTAGACAGTGGACCAATGGGGAGCCCCGGCATATATTGCTCTACCGGGGCTCAAAGTAAATTACAGCGACATAAATTGCTGCATCGTAAGGGCATTCTTTCACGATGGGTCAGCACGCATCTCCTGGGGGAGTGAGGCAGCAGTGCTGTGGTGCTGAAGGACAGCACCACAGCGCCAAACCTCACTCCACATCACCCGGGATATAAGCCTTGCCTGAGTAATGCTCTCTAATGATCAGCTATTGCATAAGACTTAAGTGAAACCAGCAATAGAATTTGCATGTAATCCTTGCGCGGTGGGCAGGTGATAGCTTGCATGTGCAAGCTACTTATCACCTTAAAGAGACTCTGAAGTCTCTTTTTTACTTTAAAAACCTCTTTAACCTAATTGCCCTTCCTAAAATGCATCCCTGCAGCTGACAATGCCATAAATCACCCCAAATTACCTGGGGGACATTTCGGAGCTCCTTCCGCATAGAGGCAGAACTTTCAGCTGCAGCTCTGCCTCTACATGCGTCTATCAACGTGGATCGCCGCCTCTCCACAACCCCTCTCAGTCTTCCTTCACTGAGAGGGGCGAGGGAGAGGCGGAGATACGCGCTGATTGACGCGCATGGAGGCAGAGCTGCAACTGAAAGCTCTGCCTCCTTCAGCAGCAAAATCCACAGTCAAAAAAGTTGTGGATTTTGCGGGAGATAATTAGGGGTGATTTATGGCATTGTCAGCCGTGGGCATGCAGCGTTTTAGGAGGGGCAATTAGGTTAAAGAGGTTTTTAACGTAAAAACCTCGTTTTAGGAGACTTCAGAGTCTCTTTAAATTGCATCAGGCTGAATTTATCTAGCTTAATAAAGGTTAAAAAAATCATAACAAGGAATAAAATAACTCAGCGATTGAAGTGATCATTAAGGTGCAATGCATGCTAATTCACCATGAGTTACAGATTGCACAGCAAGCTCATGTGAACCAGAACTCCTAGGAGGGTGTGAGGCTAAAAAGGACCAAAAAGCCCTCCTACTAAAATGCTCTGCAAAACAAAAGTTTGTCTTCTGAAACCAGAAGGTATTTGCTATTATAGACACACTTCTGTTTTGCTAATTCACCACCAAGAGTTAAAAATGCAGATGTTACACTGGATAGTAACAAGCTTATTATCTGTCATCTCAGGTGACTGTCACAGCTCATTTAGTTAGAGTGTAGTGACACACAGTGGCAGTTTTATGCATAGCATGCCATTGGATGAATTCTACGTTCCAGCCACTTTCTCTTCCTATCCTTGGTTACCCCCCAGCTCCAGCCATTCATGTATTGTTAATTTTCTTCCTGGAACAGAGAACTACAGACTTAAAGGACAACAAAGCCAAAGTATATAGAAGAAATTGGGGGAGCTGGAATGTATGGTGAGCTATCCTGATGCCCCCTGCTCCCCCATACCTCTGTCTGCCCCTCCAATCCTCCTAATCGTGATTGTGACACCCCGCAAATGAGCAGATCGCTTCCGGCCACGGTCGCGCGCAGCCATGCCAGCGCAGGCACAGTGATGTCAGACTCCAGCGGCCCGGAAGAGGGTGCCAGAGGGCAATTAGGAGGATCAGAGGGGCAGAGAGAAGAATGGAGGAGTGGCAGGCACCAGGACATGCCAGCTCCCCCCATTTCTCCTATATACTTCGGCTCTGGTATCCTTTAATCAAAAACATCTGTTTGGACACTGTTTAAGGAACTTCCAGTGGTTTACAGTTTGCCACTAGGCAATACATAGGCACAGAAATGCAACTGAAATATAAATTAAACTAAAAGATATTTATTTTAAGGAACAGCTATTTCACTGAAAAATTAATATAAAGTATATCAGCGCTACAAAAGACATTCTGTAATTAAATGTTATTGACAGTTACCTTTAAGGATAGGTTCACAGTGGCTGTTGCATTGTATTGCCTGTAGCAACAGGATCTCAGTGCATCGGGAAAGTGGCGCTGCACGTGAAGCATGCCGTCAATGAAAACATCCTTCGCTATAACTGTTAACGTGCACGCTTTGCAGTAACACATGTAGGGCTAGATTCGCTAAACCGTGCTAACTCATCGCACGGCCACATTAGCGTTTTTGCGTGAGTGTTTGCGTTTTTGCTCGCAATGGCGATCGGAAAAAAAATTCGATTGCGCATGAAAGCGCAAAAACGCACACAAAACCGCCCGTGCTATGAGTTAGCAAAGTTTAGTGACTCAAACCCGTAGTGCGTTACGCGAGTTCCATTATGGAGTGCATGCATGCAGTCTGTTACTATGCCACACACCATTATACCGCAATGCACCAGCTGCACTGTGAACATCCCATAGGTGGCGCATTGCAGTGCAGCAAGCCGCATCACAAAGCGGCCGTTATGCCACACCGCAACTCTCCACCGTGAACGTGGCCTTACAGACTGCAGCAAGCTATGATATTCCAGATAAGAAGCTTATACGGGATTCTTACTTTCACCCAAAGCAGTGTACGGTGTTGGTACACCTAAACCTGTCTTTGTGTAAGCAGTTCACCTGTCTTGTGTAAGGGGGGTCTTTTGACAGTAGATGATAATTCAGGAGCATAGCCTTCTTGGTAATTTCGGTGCTGCCATAGACCTTAATTTTACTTGTGACTATGGTGGTTCTGACTATAAATTGGGCATCAGAGGCATCAGACTTTGGCTATTATTTAGACAAACTCTGGATATTGTTGAGAGTAGCAAGCAGTGGCGCATAGAGTTCAGCTACTATCAAGTGGGGATAGTGGTGGCGATATACAAAGTTTAGCTACCATGAAGTTAAACTCCAAATAATGGTTCCGGTATTTAAAAGGATGCTATCAGCATAACTGTAGATAGGGTGTGTTTGTGTGTGTATTTGCTCTAGTGTGTGTACTGTTTGAGAAAAATCTTTGGTCTATGCTTACAGTTTATGTCTTTACTAGTAGACCCAAGCCCGTTTAAAAACGGGCACTAGGTCTTTTTTATGCCGCGCCGCCAGTGCGCATGCGTGCCCCCGCCACATGCACACGCAACCGCAGCGCGCGCCCGTACCAGCCTGCCTTGCCCACCTCGCTCGCCCGCCCACCTCGCTCCCTGGTCCCGTCCAGCTGTCTGTTACTGCGCACATGCGCAGTAGCAAAAAACAGGGACACAGGGACAGCTGGACGCAGCGACACAGGGATTTTATTGTATAGGATGAGATAACACCTTTTTATACATTTGTTTATTTTTTTTATTGAACCTTGTACTCTAACTCTTTATTGTATATTTCACTTAATCATCTAGTATATGGTTGGTTGTCCTTAAAAGTGCATATTTGGAGGCAATGCATTTATTGAGTACAAGAGGAAGAGTCACCCAAGATAAAACACTTTAAAAGCAATTAAAAAGAAAAATGGAGAGGTGGGTCCGAGCTAAGAGGCGCTCAATACAAAACTTTGGCATACGGCTGGCACTGAAATTTGCGTGAGGAAGAGAGCTGAACATGCTCACGAAACGCATTACCATAGTGCAAATAAACTTTCATTTATTCCATAACTAGTGTCACCTCTGAGGTAAGCCACCGCTCCATTTTTTTATTTTATTGTTTTTAAAGTATTTTATTTATCCTGGGTGCCTCTTCTTCCTGTTGTATTCTATTCCCTCTTTTTGGGTTGCAGCCTATGGGGCTGCCATCCTGCTCTCTACAAAATCTGAAAATGATATTACATACATCTCAAACTCCTTTTCTGCCTCTTACACAAAATTTCCACTGGCAAGAGCAGACAGCAAGCAGTTATAATACCGATGCAAATAAGCATTTTAGATGCTAATGTGTGGATGCGTTTTTAATCTCCATAGCAACATGACATCACTATTACTACTCAGAGAACAGGAAGAAGCATGTTTGATGGGAAACTTTATAAAGCACGTTTGTTTGTATCAAAATGCATTTGATGAATACGGAACCCCGTGTGATGTGAAACAATGCAGCAGGCAGTCCATTTTTTTTACGGAATAGATCTGCATAAAGAGCCTGCAGCGCATAGAAACTGACCCATAGATTAGCATTTTACACATTTCCAATTTTAATATCCACAGTGCGAATCTGCATAAAAGGGAAATGGGTCCTAAGCAATTCATTTTTGCCTCTTAAGCCTTGTGCACATATTGGAATTACATATTGGTATGAAAAATGTAGCCAAATGATGTTCAATGAGAAGTGGCCCATATCACATATTTTGGCCGATCCAGCTGGCAAATCAATTCTGATGACTTTTGGGCAGATATCGGACAGTCGGATAGTGCTTACAATGTCGTTGACACAACACTGTTCCAGAGCATGTGTTCATATGTCACTTCAGTCCTGGTTGCGCACGCTGTATAGGAACCACATAAATGACATAATCGTTTGAAATATTGCGTGTGTCTGAGAAATGTCGTTTAAACTACTCATTTCATTTTGCCGGTTAATGTGTCGTCGCTGTTTTTTGACATATGCCCTCTACTGGTGGAAGGGTCTGCTGTCACTCCAGAGCAGAGATGAGCCATTTATCAAATGAATGCCATACCTCCTATCTGTAAAAATGTGCATTGGGACTTTTTGGGGGACAAATAAGTAATGGGCCAATGTGGAATGGCACATAGAACATAATTGCAGCCTTTGGCCTTTCAATTTAGACATCTGCTGCATGATCCATCAAACAGCAGAACAGTGGAGTAAAGTTGGCTGAAGCGGCCAATAACGACCACCTCAGCAAATAATCAGGCATGTGTACAGTGGCTCGTGACCAACTCAACCCAACCCCCCCCCCCCCTTTCCAACAAGCAATCCCATTTTTTTCTAAGCTGGTCCCCCTCCATGTGATGTTATGCACATGCTGCTCCATAGTCCCTTCGCCTCCTTTCATGTTGTCAGCTACACAGCTGACTCACATTTGTGCAGCCCAGCGATGTCACCAAAGGGGATCAGGTCCCAATCCCCAACAATTCCTCCAAGATGATCCAGCACAGCACTTTTATCAGAAATTACTTTATTGGATTGTTAAAACATACATAAATATAGCTGCATAGTGGCAAATCCCCAACAGGCAGCATCCATCAAAGGTGTGTATAATAATCCTAGGGGCCACCTTGCAGTGTTAGGAAGTCTTGCCCAATGATATTTTACTGAATAGGTACTGACCCTAGCCAGGATTCAAACCCTGGTCTCCCATGTGAAAGGCAGAGCCCTTAACCAGTACACTATTTGATCAAATTTGAGAGTCCAGGATCTCTTTTGTAAATATTAGATACAGGGGCGTAACTAGACTTTATAACTTTATAGAGCCCCCCTGCAAAAATGATAGCATGGGGCCCCCTTGGTCCCCAGACCCCATGTGATCAGGAGCCAGCGAATGGCAGCAGAGTATTCTGCTGTGAATCAGTAAAAAATTACACACGCTCCCGCACACGGTTTTTGTGAGCGAATGGGGAGGTTTCTCTGCTAATTGGCTGCACTTGCGGTGGGGGAGAGGAAGGAGGAGGGGCCCACAAAGCCTCTGGAGCCCCCTGCGATGGTAGTGGTTGCAAGGGTGATTGCTGTGCCCATGATTAGAGAGATGAGTATGAGATAGCCATTAATATGGTGGGTCTTACATTGTTGATGTGGGGGATCTGCTCAAAAGTGGTTGATACCCCAGGTCTTGTTTATTAAAAATAAAGGTATGTTGTAGCCCCCTGCCTGGGCTTTTGTTTTATGGTTGTCTTCTTTAGAACTCAATCAGTCTTGTCTATTAAAAAATAAATGGTCGAATGATGATCCAGTGATTTTATTTGATTACCAAGTACAATTAGCAACAATATTGTTTTCTTTTTAAAGTAAATTGAGAGCAGGTAGAAAGATGCAAATATGTATGTAATGTAGTGCCGACCTCCTTCTTCTCCTCTTCCCTCCCTCATATTAAAGTAAATTGAGCAGTGTTTTTCAAACAATTTTCAATGGTTTGCTTGCCCTCTTCTCAGCAAATTTGGATTTTTGAAAGTATAGGATATTATTGTGGGAAGTGTGTTTTTTTTTAGTTTTTTTTTTTATAATTGTTGAACGTTCAACATAAGTAAATGTCATCTAGGCACAAAATGACAAGTAGAAGTAGTTACAGAGAAACATTTTAGAAGTATAGCATCTCCAGCATCCCCAAAACATGTAATGCCTTGTACACACCATGCAATATCTTGTCAGATTGACCAATCAAATCAATAATTTCCATCATGTCCGATCTGCTCCTGATCAAGAACGGGATTAATGATGTGCAGTAATGAACTGAAAATCAATCGATCAGGAGCAGATCACACATGAAGGAAATTATCGATTCGACCCTTCGATCTAAGGGCCAGTGAACACCAAAAACCTCTAGCAGATCCGCAAAACGCTGGAGGTTTTTGAAGCAGATTTCAGAGCGGTTCTAGGCATGTATAGAGAGGTTTTCTAAACATGCCTAGCGTTTTTTTGGAGCACTTTCGTGTAGCAGATGTCATATATTGTTACAGTAAAGCTGTTACTAAACAGCTTCTGCAACAAAAACGCTTGGAAAACCGCTCTGATCTAGCGTTTTTCAGAGCAGTTCTCCACTTTCCTATACTAAACATTGAGGCAGAAACGCCACAGAAATCTAAAAAATGCTGCGGCCCCCGAGTTTGTGGAAAAAACGAACTGCTCTGGTGTGCACCAGCCCATTGAAATACATTAGCCAAGCGTTTTTCTATCCCCAAGCGTTTTTAAAAACGCTACAGAACTGCTCTGGTGTGCACCAGCCCTAATAGGAAATTGTATGGTATGTTTCAGGCACGGTTTCCCTGTGCAATTACTGGGCCTGCAGACCTAAAGAATCTCTTAAATTTTATTTACAGCTTTGTGCAGATTTGGGGGAATTGGTGAACCAAAGACAGAAAAGGAGAGCATTTTGAGAAGTTTTACACACCAAATAATAAACTGTTTGCCATGGTTCAAGATTATTATTTTTTTACAAGCATTAGAAAGTTAAAACAGTGGTACACTGAAATAGAATAACATTTTTAATAACATTTAGTTTCAAAATGATTTATGTGGCATGAATGCAATACCGTTATATCGTTTTGTTTTGTTTTTAGATTAAGGTGGAGTTGGTTGTTAAGCAAGCATTAAAGCAGACCTGAACTCAGAACTTCCTTTCTGTTTTAAAAGATGATGAAACAACATAATAATTTTTTAAAGAAAGGAAATGTCTTTGATACAGCTGATACAAATCCTGCAACAAATCTGAAGTATGTCTACTTCCTGCTTTCATGGAAGCAGATGTATTGTTAACCACTTAAGGACCACAGGCTTTACTACCCCCCCCCCCCCCCCCTTTCCAAGTGACCAGGCTATTTTTTACAAATTAGGCCACTGAAGTTGTAAGGCCTCGCTGCAGGGCCGTACAACCTAGCACACAACTGATTCCCCCCCCCCCTTTTCTGCCCACCAACAGAGCTTTCTGTTGGTGGGCTCTGTTCGCTCCCACATTTGTTTATTTACTTGTTTCTTTGTTTATTTTTTTTCATAAATTTCCCTATTTTTTTTATTTTATTTAACTCCCTCCCCCCGCCAGCCAATCACAGCGATCGTCTGTCATAGGCATCAGCCTATGACAGTTGATGGCTTCTGTGCCTCCCAGGGGGACAGCCATGTCACACGGCTGTCCCCAGTACAGCGCTGGCGTAGATCGCAGAGCTGTACAGTGTAAATAGACGGAGACTGATGACAGAGCAGAGCGCATCAGCGTGCGCAATCTCCTACAAAACCCCGCCCCAGGGCTTCACGCCAATTGGCGTTGAGCCGTCCTGGGGCTGCTGCCGCATCCACGCTAATTGGCGTGGAGCGGTCGTCTAGTAATTATTATCCTGTGTTTACAAAGTAGCTGCTCTACTGAAGCAGCCTGCTGACACAGCTGAGAGATCAAATTACAGTTGTGATTAGCCACAGGTGAGGGGGAATTAGGTTAAACTCTCTAAATACACAGGGTACATTTCTCTCTGTTTTCCTTCTGTCCTGTGCAAGAGTTCAGGTCCACTTTAACAAGCTAGTGAAGGCATTGGGACTTTACGTCTGCTAAAATCTGATGTAAGCACGGCAAGTGATGAAAAAATCAATATAAGCAACATGATCCAGCAACCATTACTGAAGTTATGTAAAGCTTAGAGCCAAATATCACATTACAGGACTATTACAGAGCCCTGAAATGGCACAGTGGTGTGACCAAGTCTTGACTTTTACTGGGGAAAAAGATGCATATTACTACTTCTCAAGGACTTGTGATCTTCTGACATGCAGTAGCAGCTTCTGATTATCCATTCTCCTTATATGTTTATTCAGAATTGCTGATCCTGAAACATTTTTTTTCCATAAGTGAGAACTAAAATGAACCTCAGTTTTTCATGAAAGTTTCCTGGTCTTTATCAACTTCTAGAAATCATGCTAAGGTGATTATGCCCAAAAGATTGTGAAGAATCTCGATTCAGCAACCTCAACACTTTAACAGGTCTTATTTTATAGTCTCCTGTTTCAGGTTAGAAAATGATTTTGTTTGTTTAATTTGCCATTTTCACTTAGTGGGAGACAAATGCAACATTAGAAGGGAGCCATCTGCTTTGGCAGAAGTGAAGATGGTTACAGCTCCGGCGCACAGATCCTACTGAAAAGAACCAATTACTACATATGCATTTTTGCCTTTGGCCCTAAGTGCGAGCTGATTAGGAAATAATGAATTCTAGGTCTGTGAAATAATTGTTCTAGGACAATGCTGGACTCGGTGCAATGCAATGCATTAATGAATGCCTCCTGCTGCTTTTAGCGAGATGAACACATCAAGTCAGCAGAAAACTTCAAGCTGATACTTCTCTTACTTGATTTACCAAACTCAGCGTGAGTGAAATAGTCACAGGAGGAGGTGTATTAGTTAAAGGAAACAATATCCTAAAAATAAGGAGAGCTTATTGTGCTAAAAATGTTAACTCACCTGACGAAACAGACATCTGTGTTGTTTTTTTTCTAGAACATAACAAGTGTGCCAATTCACATAGCTGCGAGCTTCCATACAAAAAGTATAGTTGTCTTCTTCTGCTGAATTAAGTCAAGGAGCTCTAGGGGAGGGGCTTTGACAACTATTATTATTGATTGTATTTATAAAGCGCCAACATATTACGCAGCGCTGGACATTAATTTAGGTTACAGACAATATTTAGGGGTGACATACAGCAATATGACAATACAGGAATACAAGAAAGACCAGATCATGCAGCACAGTATGAGTACAAGGTAATGCTTAGTCAGTCACTGGATGGAGCATGGAGATTAGGCAAGTCAGGTTCACTCAGATGCATAGCATGGGTTCACAGTAATGGAGGTGCATGATCAGGTAGGACACAAAAGGAGGAGGACCCTGCCCAAAGGTTTACAATCTAGAGGGAGAGGTAAGGACACGAATGGTAGGGGACCAGAGTTCAGCTGTGGGTTTAGAGCAATTGTGAGGGGTGGTAGGCCAGAGTGAAAATAAGATGTGTAAGCAAGAAATCCAGAGTCCAGTGAGATGTCTAATCTGGCCATTTGCAAACACATTTTGCTGAAAATAAATAAATAATGCTGTTGGAAACACCTTTGTATTATGGAGTGAAATAAACTGCCCTTTTCACTCCTGTGGATGTCCACACTGAAAAGCTGCCTTCCTCAGGCATCCCCTTTGTGTTTCAAGTTCAACAATTTGTCTATGCAACTGTAAAACAAATAATGTATCCTATTATCTTCAGACTCATTCAAACAGATGAGCTGGCCAGCTGCCTATTCAGTGTTTAAAGCGGACCTCAACTCAAAACTTCCTCTCTGCTCTAAGGCTGCTTTCACAGTTAGACGTTACATAGTAATATAGAACGTAGAGTCCAGCACCATCAATAGTATATATGCTCTTTATTTCAAAAGACGCAACGTTTCGGAGGGGACCCCCTCCTTTCTCAAGCCAAAGTCAGTGTCTGCATGAATAGTCTAATTTACAGGTTTATATACATCTACAAGCATGGAAACAACCAATCACATTTGACATCTGCCTATGGCAGCCAATCGCTTACCACCTCCTTGGGCGGACCTGATGGGGAACTATGTGATTCACATTCAAATGTGCGCAGACACACAGTAGTCAGTAGTGCGCAGAGACTGGGGAGGAGAGTGCCAGCAACGCCCGGCTCGTCTCCACAACACGTCTATAGCCAATATGCACAACTTTCAATATAGGAACCATCATGTACAGTACTCAGGTATTAAATTGACAAATAGTTATTTTACCTTATACACCTACCTTATAACTAAATTAAAACAAGATCTTTCTGATAGGGGCATCCCTTCTATCTCCTGATCCGGTGAAAATGACCCTGCTGCCACGCATCACTTACTTTTTGTATTGCCCATTGCTATCAGGACACCTGAAATTTGTATCTCTCTAACAAGCTATCTTTCAGTATATATGAAGTTATAAAAAACCCCGGATTAATAGTACGATCATGTTGCACAAAACCGACGGAGGGCTCTCAGTCCCCTACCAGTATTTCAAAACCTCTCAGTTAGCTCAACTGCCATTAAAATATGCTGGCTTCCACGCCCCATCATGGGTGAATATTGAGAATAATATTTTGGGTCCTTATACAGTGGAAGGCCTGGTCTGGTCTCGCAAAACTATTCCGGCTCAAGTAGTCACAGGTTCCCCAGTCACTCATACTCTGCAAGTTTGTCGGAAATCCCGCTTCAAATATTAGTTACAATCTCTCACATCTCCTCTCACAGAGTTTGTATGCAACCCTTACTTTTTGGTGGGACTGGAGACTAGAGTGTTTCACTGGTGGCACGCTAAAGGTATACGTACCCTAGATCATGTTCTCATACCCAATAAATTGCCTTCCTTGGAAGACCTTATTGCCAAATTTCAGACTCCCACTTCCAAGACTTTTCGCTAGAGACATCTGCACCATTTTGTGGCCTCTCTAATCACTCTCCTATTAGAAATCAAAACCTCTTCCTTTAAAATGTATTGCTAAATAGATCCAAATAATGAAAGGGATGGTATCATTCCTATATTCAGTGATGAATACAATACCAGGGGACACTCAACTCTTTGTTCGCACAGCTTGGGAGGCAGATTTGGGGATCACATTTGATGAATTGGAGGCAATCTCTCCATACATTGTCTAAGGGCAGCATGCAGTCTTCAGCTATGGAAGTATCTGTTTTGCTACTGCACAGAACCTATTTAGTCTCACTAAAACTTGCCAGGCTATTACCTACACACTCCCCAGATTGCTTCCAGGGCTGCCCTCTTCCAGGCTCAATGTACCACATATGATGGGAATGTCCAGTGGTATCCAGGCTTTGGACAAAAAAACAAAGTTAATATCTAGAGTCTTTCAGAGTTCTTTTACTAAAGACCCTCAAATATTTATTTTAGGTCAGAAACCAGATTCGATGAAACATGCTGTTCATAAGCTAATCCAACATATAGTTTAATCAGTCAAAATATAATATTATTATTATTATTTAGTATTTATATTTCGCCAACATCTTCCACAGCATCTTCCATATACAGAGTATATATAGTCTTGTCACTAACTGTCCGTCGGAGGAGCTCACATTCTAATCCCTACCATAGTCATATGCCTATATTGTGTAGTGTATGTATCATATTCTAGGGCCAATTTAGGGGGAAGCCAATTAACTTATCTGTATGTTTTTGGGATTTGGGAGAAAACCAGAGTGCCCAGAGGAAACCCACACAGACACAGGGAGAACATACAAACTCCTTGCAGATGTTAATCTAACAACAATTGTAAAGCCGTGCTACAAAGACTTTACAGTACCCCGTGCTGCAAGGCTAGAATGCTAACCACTATGCCACCGTGCTCAATGGAAACAACAGGACCTACACTACAGTGCCATCCTAACGCGTATTGATAAAAAAAAATGGTATTTGAACAAATTAATGCAAGGGTCATAAAAAGTATGCACAATTTTGTAAAAGTCTGGAAACCATAGAAAGATTATAGAGGGAATGTCCCTATGTTTAACATACTCAATGACTGAACTTTTGGCCTCATCTCGCACTCTATTTTTATTGTATACCGATCTGACCCTGTTGTAGGATGCTGCTACCATGTTTATGTTCTTTTGATAACATATGTTGTTATATGCAGTCTGCTATCCATATTTTTATTTTCTCAACTGCACCCTGTAGTGGACATGATGGAATTAATACTATATGTTGCAAATGGGTTACATATTTCACTAGTGACCTTAGCCCGTTTAAAACCCGGGCTAGGTCTGTCTACGCGCGTTGCACGCACGCACCCGCCCGTCGCGCACGCGCCCGCCTGGCTCTGTCCCTGTTATCCTGCCTGTGTGAGGCTGGGTCTGTGCTGCGCACATGCGCAGTAGCAAAAAGACCCAGCTACACAGGGACAACTGTCCCTGCTGTAAGCAGGGACAGTTGCCTATTATTATATAGGATGTGAGACATGCTTTATCTGACTAAAATCTAACAGGCACATAAGACTATACTTTCAAGGATCATTTCTATAGTTTTTGACTGTCGAAATGTGCTCTAAAGTGTAAAATCTAACAGGCACAGCATTCCTAGGGGCAATAATAAAAAGTTGGGGGGCTCTGCATTGCCACTAAAGGCTTACAATTCAGGTGCATCCTTGAGCGCTTATCATTTGTCTGTTTTGCTTGTCTTATGAAATGTGTATACCATTTATGAATAGCAGCACGAGGAATTATGTTTTTATCGCTAGGTTAGAGGTAGGTCTTCCCCAAGGGGGTACGTCACCGCCGTGGGGAAGTCTATTAGGTCATAATTTGTGCACTAATTATCACTGAAGCTAACACCCCCCCTTGGTCTATAGTGATGCAGGGTGTGTAATATAGTCCAGGTTCTGGAGCTCTGCCCACTGATGCAGCTTAATCACTAATTCCCCCTCCCTCTCTTTGCCTGCAGTGTATGCTGGGTGTGTAATATAGTCCAGTTTCTGAAGCTCTGCTCACCATTGCAGTTAAACCATTCAGGTATGAGGTTTGTTTGAAAGCGCTGCCATATTTCCCACTGTGCAAAAATAATAAAAAGTTGTTTATTTTCACCAATTTCAATCACGAGACTTGTGCTTTACATTCAATGACTATGTCCGTTTGTAAGCATTTTGTGACTGAATTAATCCACTGTATCAAAAGCTCTGTTCGTGTTAATGGTGCTCATTTTTCCTTTTTTTGGCTTGATTATTTGCAGGCCAATTCATCTATGCAATTTGGGCAATAAAAACTTAAATATTGAAAAAAAAAATGCAGGCCATTTTTACATCATTTTTTACCTCAGAAGATGTTAGGTCCATAGTGGCCTTAAAGCTATATATACAGTTTAGATCTTACTAGGTAAAGACGATTGGGATAAATCACTGTGACCAGATAACTTAAAGGCAAAAATAAACTAATTAAATAATTGTATCTATCTTTCTTCTCCTAAAAATGACTTTTTAAGATATTCCACAGTTTTATTTTATGTTTAAAGAGACTCTGAAGTCTCGTAAAAATACTGTTTTTATTGTAAAAATGTGTTAAACATTACTGTCCTACCTAAACCACTGCATCCCCACCGCTGTACACTAACTAAATCCCCCCTAACTCCCGGGGGGCAATCCGTGCAGCGCTTCCGTGAGAGGCAGAGCTATGAGCCGCAGCTCTGCCTCTCAGTGCGTCTGTCAGCCTGGATCGCCATTCGCCGCCTCTCCCCCGCCCCTCTCAGTCTTCCTTCACTAAGAGGGGTGGGGAGAGGTGGAGATACGCGCTGACAGACGCGTGTAGAGGCAGAGCTGCAGCTCATAGCTCTGCCTCACACGGAAGCGCACAGGGCAGCAAAATCCACGACCAAGAAAGTTATGGATTTTGCGGGGGAGAGGGAGGGGGGAGTTAGGGGGGATTTAGTTAGTGTACCATGGCGGGGAAGCGGTAGTTTAGGTAGGACAGTAATGTTAAACACATTTTTAAAATAAAAACAGGATTTTTAGGAGACTTCAGTGTCTCTTTAAATCTACTTTTTAAGTTTTAACTGTTTTATTGTTTTTGCTCAATGACACATTCATTAAAGTATGCCAGAGCCAGGACTGAGCCAGCCACTTACATGCCTCATATTTAACTCTTTCAGGCAGAGAAACAAAAAAAAGGAACACAGCATAGTTATTTGTGTGCTAGGCACTGTACATACCCATGTCTATCTCATCATGTCACATGTCACCTCGGGTATCCTTTCAATGTGTAGAGGTATCTCCCCTCCCCAATTGTTGATGACCACCCCTGCTGTGATTCACCAGGATGGGTTACTGTGCCTGATACCTATTTTGTGTTCTAAATACCAGGAATGTCAAAGGGAGTTCCTGCAGCATGATGCTGCTTGCATGTTCCCCCCTTTTCACAGAGTAATAAACACTGCCTAGCCATCTGTCCCTTACTGCGTGACACAGAGTATACATTGCTGTCTGTGTTCTGGGCTTTGTGTGATATACAGGGCAAAGCCAGTTTCTCCTGCTATGGTCACTGTGTAATCTACACGGGACAAAGCCAGTTAGTTACCCTTGTATTGTTGTTTGATATGTAGAAAAACATTGGACTGCAAGTACGGTAACTTGGTTTAAGAGCTCTTTTGAAGACAAGCAACATTTTTAAAATTAAAATTTTGACTAGATAAGCAAGCAACCTCTTAATATACAAGCAAATAATGTATGCGGGTTTTAATTATGGTAGCATGTATTATTTTAAAGCTATAACGGCTGAAAACTGATAAATAATGAATTTTTTTCCATTTTTTAACGTTGCCATTAAAATGTATTTAGAAAAAAAATAATTCTTAGCAAAATGTACCACGCACAGGAACCCTAATTAGTGGCGCAAAAAAAGAAGATATAGATCATTTCATTGTGATAAGTAGTGATAAAGTTATTGGTGAATGAATGGGAGGTGAAAATTGCTCAGATGCATAAGGTGAAAAAACACTGAAGGCTGAAGTGGTTAATCTCAGAATTAATTATGCAACTGCCATCAGCAGTTACATCATCGGTACCACTGCCAGCAATGCATGCCCATTTTGTTAACCCCTTTCCCTGCCAACAACGTACTAGATATGTTAATTGGCAATTTTGCCCCCGGGAAGCTGCATCTTTGCTCCCTCCCTCCACATGGGCCCCCCTCCTTGCCTTCCTGTATGGCTGGATTAGCGGTGCAGTGTGTAATTACTCACCGCTTGCTCCATGCCCATGTCCCCCGCCAGCAGCTGTCTGCACTCTCTCTTCTCTACTTCATGTAAGACGCGTGATTACATACTCGTCATACAGAGATCGAGGCCCATATGTACTTAACTTTTTCTCCTGAGTTTTCTCCTAAGTGATATTATCAAACTTGTCAATAAAATGCTTTTTAAATCACAAGCAGGCTAGAAAATACTGAAAATAGTTTTGTTAGTACTTCTTCTCCTATTTTTGGTACTGAAAAGTTATTCTAAATAGAAGATAAAGAAGAGAAAAAGTGAATTGCATATGGGCTGGAGAGAGATGAGAGGAGCCTGCTGTGGGAGGAGACACCGCATGGAGCCAGCAATCGGGTGAGTTAATTACACACCGACCGCTGCATTCAAGCCATGCAGGGGGGCCACAGGAGGGGGCCATGTGGGAGGATGATATTGTCCCCCCTCCCCGCAGTGGCACCCATAACTGCTGGCTATACTGGGGCACATATACCTATGACCTATATTGAGGCACCTATACCTGCTATCTATACTGGGGCACCTATACCTGGCTACCTATATAGGGGCACCTATACTGGCCAACTGTACTGGTGGCCAGGCTACCTATACTGACTGCACCTATATCTGGCTACATGTACCTGCACACCTATTCCAGGACAGGGAAATTGGTATACCAGTACGTCTGGTAAGTTGAATTCAGTAGATTCAGGGCATTGATACACTAACATTTTTTTTTTTGTCAGTAAATGTAATTCTTCTTCGGAAAAAAAACACAACAGAAAAATATTTTATTTCACTTTTTTTTTTAAACATATTTCACTTAAAAAATGTTGTTACATCTCCAGAAAAAAGCACAACATTGTGTTTCAGTGTTCGAGCCCAATTAATTACGAAAAACAATATATATGTCCTATGTAACTATATATATATATATATATATATATATATATATATATATATATATATATATATATATATATATATATATATATGTGTGTGTGTCCTATTTCATGTAGATTTTCTTGTCAAAAACCCTAAACCTAATGAGTGCTAACGTTTAAAAACTGCTTGGCACTGTTGGCAGATGTATGAGTTTTGGAAAAATGGGCTGGCAGGGAAAGGGTTAATAGGCATATGTAGACATCTGACATATTTCTCAGCATGCCACATGCTCAGCACAGCAGGGGTTATAGTAGCAGGGTCACTCTCTCCTGTGCCCCCCACTGCAGGGACGACTATAGAAAAAGGTGGTCTACGTAGGATCTCAAGGAAATCTTTTCCACATGAGCATGCGCAGCAGCTCTCCTCCTCAGCGTACACAAAGACTCATAGTGGCTGCTATGCATAGCAGACAGCAGAGCGACACAACATACGTGACACACAGCCGCCGCTGCATGCCTGTGCAATGTGTCCTCAACTCAACCGGTCCACGCCTTCTCTCACATTCTATTGGCTGAGCCGGGAAGCGAGAAGGAGGCTTGAAACGCTCACTCCCGCTCGTCTCTGTCAGACCCAATCAGAATGCCTGAATTTTGGCATAGGGGCTTCCTGTATGGACCGGATGTTAGGATTTGAATTTTCGTGGCAGTCTCGGTCGATGGACAGCTAAGAACACCGGCCCTGGGAATCAGGTACACCGAGTAGCTAGGCTTTACTGAATAGTATAGGCAGTGTCTTTTATGTTATCCATTAAATTAAATGGCAACACCCTAATTCTTAACTTCTTGCTGAATAGTTGGAGAGAGTCTTCCGTCCTTTTCTGTGTGACACATATAGAGTATACACTGCTGACTGTATCCTGGGCGTTGTGTGTTATACGGGACAAAGCCAGTTTCAATAGCTGTAGTCACTGTAATGTTGAAGGGGAAAGACAGTTAGTTGCCCTTGTTGTTTGATATGTATTAAAACCTTGCATTGCAAGTAACTTGGGTTAAAGGGAAGGTTGACGCTATAAAAAAAAAAAAAAAAAACCCTCAAGATCTGCTTACCTGGGACTTCTTTAAACCCCTGGCAGCCTATCTGTCCCTCGACGCAGCTCCGCTTCCAGCCAGAGTCCCAGGTACTCCTCCGTTGCATCCTCTGCGCCTGCGTGGCTGTGCCACTCGAGTGCGCTCTTGTAGCCTGGAGCGTTCTGAGCAGAAGTACTGTGCGGAACGCTCCCAGGAGCGTGAGCGGCACGGTCACTCATTCGCGCAGTAGACATCAGCAAAGGAGCGGAGCTACAGCAAGGGACAGCTGCTAGGGGCTGGAGGAAGCCCCAGGTAAGTAGATTTTGGTGGTTTCTTTGTGGGTATTTAGCTAGCATTTGTCCTAGAGAGTCTGTAAGGGGAAAAAAAGTGCTCCCATGGGGTACTTACCTCAGGAGGGGGAAGAGTCTGGACCCTAATAAGGCTTTCCCCGTCCTCCTATGTCCATCCATTCCACTGCTATCAGCCACTGAAAAGCCGCCAATAATCTTGTCCGCAGTGCTAGGCTCAAGGATCATAGCAATTCTGTGTGATCCCTTGTGCAGTAGCTGTTTTCCTTCAGGCTCAGGCTGAAATAGCTGAGCCCGATCTGATCTGCTCTACTGTGCAGGTACAGCGCGCTTGTGCAGTAGAGCAGAGCCGATTCGACTCGATTATTGTTATGATCCTGGTGCGCTGGCAGACTTTTGGTGGCTGACAGCACTGGAACATAGGGACTATGTAAGTACTGCTCTTAATTAATATTTTTTTTCTTACAGATTCTCTTTAAAGCAGTAGGATACTATGCCAGGGGAAAAACACATATATAAGTAGATAAATACTTGATCTACTTACATGACACATGTATTGTACTGTCCACGTTTTAATTTCAGTTAATTTTATATAGTAAAATGAAGAGAATTCTGTTCCTGGTGGGAACCATGTCTTTTGCCCACAGTTTGAGGCTAAATCCTGATGTCATTTCTTCCCTTAACTTTTTTCTTTTCTCTTCCAATCTCTGAGTGACCTCAGCCTTGCTTGTAAACACAAGTGAGCAGAGGATCATGTTTCATATAGGCATCTAGACAGAGAAATATAGAGAAGAGGAGGGATATATTATAGATAAAAAGAACCCCCAGCATGCAACTGTTTGGCACTGATTATTAAAGGCCCAGTGCTCCTAAAGTATGCGGTAACTCCAAACCATAACAGCAGAAACCGGTTTGAATGCAGGATTACCATCTTTATCTCTTAATACACTCAGACCAGTTGCTGTTGAAGTTTGAATTGTACGTTGACAATCCCGCTTTAAGAGCTCTTTATGACACAAGCAACTTTTTTTTTTAATTAAACTTTGACTGATAAGCAAGCAACGTCTTGATATCTAAGCAAATAATGTATATATGTGTCATGTCATCACAACTTGGCCGATTGTTTTTCTCCCTGTGATGCGGCAGGATTGTACTTAAAGGGACACTGTAGGGGGGTCAGGGGAAAATGAGTTGAAGTTACCCGGGGCTTCTAATGGTCCCCCACATACATCCTGTGCCCGCGCAGCCACTCCCCAATGTTCCAGCCCCGCCTCTGGTTCACTTCTGCAATTTCAAACTTTAAAGTATGAAAACCACTGCGCCTACGTTGCCGTGTCTGTGGCTGCGCCGTGTGCTCCTGGTGACATCGGGAAGCGAGGACACGGCAACACAGGCGCAGTGGTTTTCAGACTATAAAGTTTTAATTCCAGAAGTGAACCGGCGGCGGGGCCGAAGCATTGGTGAGTGGCTGCGCGGGCACAGGATGTCTGTGGGGGACCATTAGAAGCCCCGGGTAACTTCAACTCATTTTTCCCCGACCTCCCTACAGTATCCCTTTAAAGTAATTAACTGTGCATGAAAAAATTTTACTTACGTGGGGCTTCTACCGGTTCCCATGCAGATGTTCTGTGCCCCGCCGTCACAGAACGATCCTCTTTAGTACTGCTCATGCACTGCAGCGGCTAACTTTCAGCGACTGGCTGGTCGCTGAGTCACTGCGCTGATTTTTTTTTTTTTTTTGTACTGCGTCTGCACAGGATGGCGGTGTGAGCGAGGACGTGTGCGGCAACTGGCCAGTTGCTGAAAATGAAACTTGGCCGATGCAGGGGGGGGGGGGAGGGGGCAGAGGATCGTTCCATGAGAGTGTCGGCACAGGACATCTGCAGGGGGCCGGTAGAAGCCCCAGGCAAGATAAAATAAAAAGTTTAACTTATCTAGCACCAGGGACGTATGTCTGAGGGGGGTTACAGAGCGTATGGACTCTCTACTTGTCTTCTAAGTTAAAGTAAATCTGAGACCCGTGGATATGAAAGTTTTTATACATGGGGCTTCCTCTATCCCCCTCTGGCCTGATCGCTCCCACATCGCTGTCCTCCGCAAATTGCCCCGGACCAGTGCATACTGCAGAGCCTGGCTGTGCGCACTCCCCTGGATGGGAGCGCTCTGCATCTGTACAGGAGCGAGACGCGGGATTGCGCACAGCCTGACTACGCCGACTGGACGACTTACCAGGGCCAGTTGCGGAGACTGCAGGCAGCTGAAGACGGCGGCGTAGGAGCAATAAGGCCTGAGGGAGCTGAAGGAAACCCCAGGTATGTATAAAAATGTTATGACACTTTACGTTTTTTTAAAAAAAAAATTAATACACAGTTAAGGTTCACTTTAAAGGCTATCCGAGAGGCAATGGATAAAAACTAGCTTTACTTACCTGGGGTTTCTTCTAGCCCTTAGAAGTCACGTGTGTCCCTTGCCGAAGCTCTAGTTTCCTGGGTTTCGCTGACAGCCTTTGAAGTATTGCTGACTCCCAACAGGTCGTCATATTCTGCACATGCACAGTCTTGTGCTAGCACAGTACGCTCCCAATGACTTGGGCGCATGCACAGAAGACGCTGACCCATCAGGGGTTGGCGATCCTTCAGAGACTGCCAGCGGGTTCTGGGAGAAGACCAGAGCTGTGGCGAGTGACACACGTGATTTCTATGGGGGTGGAAGCTCCAGGTAAGTAAAGCTAGTTTTTGTCCATCGCTTCCGATATCCTTTAAAGAGAACCAGAGATAAAGAATTAAAAGCTAGTTGTACATACCTGGGGCTTTCCGCAGCTCCAGAAACCCTGAGCGCTCCCACGCCGCGGTCCTCAGCCTTCCCCGTTCGCCGCACCGGCTCCCGTGACTTCAGCCGACTGGCCAGTCAAGGCGTAGCTGCTGCTGGAGAGATACGCAAGACGCGCACTTCACTTGCATTGGCTGGCCACGCCCCCTGGAAGTCCGTGAGTCGGTACGGGGAAGGCTGAAGACCGCGGCGTGTGAGCGATCAGGGTTTCTGGAGCTGCGGGAAGCCCCAGGTATGTATAACTAACTTTTAATTCTTTATCTCTGGTTTCCTTTAAGCTGAGAGTGGGGACTGTAGGGCTGTGGAGTTGGAGCAATTTTTGGGTACCTGGAGTCGGTGGTTTCATAAACTCAGAAGTCAGAGTTGGATGATTTTTGTACCAAATCCACAGCCTTGGTAAGTATTAGACTAAGGAGTCTGAGCCACTTAGGGTACCTGGAGCTGGAGTCAGTGGTTTTAAAAACTGAGGAGCTGGATGATCTTTGTACTGACTCCACAGCCCTGCCCGGTGACCCTGTAGTGGTACAAGGCCAGGTAATCTGGTATTTGTATAGTGCTTTTCTCCTGTTGGACTCAAAGCTCTTGCGAGGCAGCCACTAGAGTGCACTCAGTGGGCAGTAGCAATGTTAGGGAGTCTCGCTCAAGAACTGCTTACTAAATAGGGACTGGCTTACTGAAATAGGAAGGTCCGGTCATTGTAGTCTAAAGGTGTGTGTGTACACATGCATGGTCATTCTTCGGGTGACTGTTTACAACTGAATGCTGTACAGATGTTTTGCTAGCCTAGAGGCTAGCGATGCATTCTGTTGCTTTGGAGTAGGGGGAAGAATAAGATGGGTTCTGCACAATGTCCAATGCACAACTATAAGCCTTTATTTAAAAAGATCCACCAAGTTAGGGGAGAGAACAGAGCAGTAGGAATGAGTAAAACAGGTTTGGTCAACATGATATTGCACTCTGCATCTTTTACAATGCATCGTGGTGGTCTGGGGCCGCTGTACACATGCAAGATTCATGGCTGAGACAGCTCTGACCAGCCTTCTAGGCCAAGAACCATCTAGCATTTGTATGAGGCTGGGGACGCAGTTCCCCTGATATTGTCGCTGTTTAGTGTATGGTGGGAGGGGGGGCAAGACCAGTTCTCCTGCTCTGGTCGGTTTGTCTGCTTTTGCCACTGTTTAACCCGTTCCCCTCCCCAAGGATGAGTAACTACGTCCTTGCAAATTCCCATATCGCCTTGCAGGGAGTAAAAATGTCACTGTGAAAAATGTCAGAATGTAAATAAGGGAGAGGAAAGATTGTACAATGGGCAAACACTGACTAAATCATTTACATAATTATTGTAAAAATTAAGCACTTTTATTATACCATTATTTTTACTGGACTTCCTCTTGAAAGAGAATCTGAAGCGAGATTAAAACTCGCTTTTCACCTTATATTCAACAGGGGCATGGTTTCCCCTGCTAAAACGCTGCCATCCTGCGGCAGAACGGGGGGGTATTTACCCCCCCAAATCCCCTCCGTGGTGTCCGGGGATCGCTTCCTGTTGAGGCAGGGCTAATGGCCGCAGCCCTGCCTCTCAGCTCGTCTATCAGCGCTGATCGCTGTCTCTCCCCGCCCCTCTGTCTTCCTTCACTGAGAGGGATGGAGAGAGGCGGAGATCCGCCGCTGATATACGCACATGGAGGCAGAGCTACAGCCATTAGCTCTGCCTCCATGAGCAGCAAAATCTACAACCAAGTTGGTCGTGGATTTTGCAGGGGGGGGATTTGGGGGGTAAAGACCCCTCGTTCTGCCGCGGGATAGTGGCGTTTTAGCCGGGGCAAACATGCCCTTGTTAAATATAAGGTAAAAAGCGAGTTTTAATCTCGCTTCAGAGTCTCTTTAAAGGAATACTATCGATTGAAACAACTTTTTTTTTTTTTTTAATACTCTATATTAGTGTACACATTACCATTAGTGATAGGGGCACTTTATTTATTCACCCAGGTCTCTCTCCCTCTATCCCTGCTTAAAAATTCATTTCTCACACAGCTCACAAATATATTTCACTGTGTCACTCACAGCATGCAGGAGACATGAGGAGAAATAGGCTGCTCTGAGGTGGTAACAGGTAACTAAATGAGCTATTATAATATTGCTGGAATATAACTAGCTATAACACTAGTCTGTGTTTACACTCACACTGGTTGCCTGGCTGCCTGCTTGTGATGATTCACTCCAGGCTGCATCCACTTATTAGTATCTTTATCAGTCAAGAGAAGCAAAGATAATAAACACACATTGCTAGAATCTTTAACCCCTTACCACCATATCAATAAGATTATTTCAGCAAGGTGATAATTAAACTATAAACTGAGGAGTTAATAGCAACTCCCCTGTGCAGAGACCTGGTCTAGCCCTCTGGGAGCCGTCAGTATTCGATACATTTTGTATCTGAAAGGGCCCATACACCTAACGATTTTCCCGCCGATATACGGCCGATTCGTTCACAGTGATCGAATCGGCTGTGAAATCGCCGCGCACACCGCTGACAGAACAATCGATTTCCGTCCGAAATCAGTCGTTCCCGACGATCCGTCCGTGCTGAGGATTTTTCTAGATCGCCGGCGGGTCGGTAGTGCGTTGATAGCGGCGTTCAAATGCCCGATGACCGACGCAATACAGCTGGTATACATTAACTGTTCCGGCCGGCGCGAGTCCCCGCTGTCACTGCTGTCTTCTCCTCTCTGGTCTGGTCTCCGGCATGCTTCACTTCTTCCTGCCTGGCAGGAAGTTTAAACAGTAGAGGGCGCACTACTGTTTAAACTTCCTGCCGGGCAGGAAGAAGTGAAGCATGCCGGAGACCAGACTAGAGTGGAGAAGACAGCAGTGATATCAGGGACTCGCGCCGGCGGAGCAGGTAATGTATGCGGGGGGGGGGGGGGGGGAGCGGCGGAAGCACCACCACCACAGATTGTGAACGGTTTCAGGCTGAAATCGGTTCACAATCTGTTTGCAGTAAAGGTGGCCATACAATCCCTCTCTGATCAGCTTCGATCAGAGAGGGATCTATCTGTTGGTCGAATCTGATGGCAAATCGACCAGTGTATAGCCACCTTTAAAACTGAGGATTTTACAGCTAAGAGGAACAGCTGTGTGAGGAATCAAATTGCTCCTTGTACTTGTTCTAATGTGTGCTACAACATACAGCATTTAAAAATAAATGCATACATCGATAGTATTCCTTTAAGTAAAACATTGATGCAGTTAAATACAGTAGTAAACATAAAGATGACAGTTGTGCTGGTTACTGGACCCAGTGAGCTCATGCAAGCATGCATGAAATCCCACAGGTTTCTGAAGATCATGAAGCCAAGTCAATCATGAAACGTGTCATGAATCCCACTCCACAATGTAAACCTTCTATAATATTTGGAATTTTTCAGTCTGCTCAGCCGAAATCTTTGACTTGAGCAGAACATCGATTATGGTCTGGAAGCAAGTGTCAGTACTTCCTCCTTTGCCCGTCCTTAGCCCCGACCCTGCACTCGCAGCTTACAGTCCCAATCTGAGTACTGCACACACCGCGCAAGGGAACTTCACTGTGTGTGGGCTTGTGATAATTGAAGTCAGAACGATAGTGTACTTATCATCACAAGCCTGCACACAGCGCTGCTCCCCTGCACGCTGTGTGCGGTACTCGGATCGGGACTGTAAGCTGCAAATGCAGGGGGTGGAGCTAAAGATTGGCAGAGAGGAGGGAGGACTGCCGCCTCCTTCCAGCCCATCATCGAAAAGACTAAGTAAGCAGGGAATAGAGGGGGAGCTGGAGGGGAGGAGAATATGTCGCAGCAGAAAAAATCAAATAACATTTAAAAATATTGTTCAAAACTCCACTAGGGTACTTGAACATGATTAACTTGGCTTCAAGATCTATAAATACCTGCTGGATTTCATGTATGCTTGCATGAGCTCACTGGCTCCAGCCTGCTGATCACATGACCTCTAACTGCTTAACGGTAACCAGCACAACTGTCATCTTCATGTTTGGATAACACCTGCTTCCTTTTTGGGTGCAATCTGAATGCGCACTTGGCCTGAACACCACTCCATTCTATGGGTTAGTGTCACCATCCTCTATAATAAATCCGGCGCTAGTCTACTTTAGGGGACCCAACGCAAATCCCCCATAGACACTTTCAGCTGTGCTGCAAAACTGAACAAATGTCTGCTTTCACCTTGTTTAAACCCCCACAAGCCTTATATCCATGGATAGGTAAGCATGTCCTGTAACAAATTTTGAGGTTTTCGGTAAAAAAAAGTTTAAATTGGCCATGTAGGAGCTGCCGAACGGCCTAAATCTCGGGTCCGTCGGCCATCTTAGTTGTGCTGTGCAGGTCGTTTCTTCCTCCTCATTGGAGGGTTTGTTAGCTGCCAACAAAAGCTGGCATGCCCCCACCTAACAATCCCTCCAATGAGGAGGAAGAAATGACCTGCAGAGCAGAACAAAGATGGCCGACGGACCCGAAATTGCGGCCCTTCAGTGGCTCCTATACAGTCAGTTAAAAGTTGTTGTTTTTTTACTGAAAACCGCAAAATTCGTTAGAGGACATCATTAGCTACCCGAGGATATAAGGCTTGTGGGGGTTTAAACAAGCAAACAGAAGAAATTTGTTCCGTTTTGCAGCACAGCTGAAAGTGTCTATGGAGATTTGCGTTGGCCCCTAAAGTAGACTAGCGCCATAAAATCTTTGTCCCTGCGTGTGCCTGTCTGTGTAGCTGGGTCCGTGCTTTTTGCTACTGCGCATGTGCGCAGCACGGACTCAGACAGCCGTTGAGACAGGACGGGCCAGTGAGCCGGGGTGGCGTGTGCGAGCAAGCGGACAGGTGAGCACGCACACGAGTGGTGGGTGCGTGCGCATGCACAACGGTTAAAAGATAGACATAGTGCCTGTTTTAAAATAGGCTTGGGTCTACTAGTTTTTTTTTTTGTTTTGTTTGTTTTTTAAATCTCCTGTCGTTTAACTGGTTCAGCACCGCAGTGTCGAAAACCTCATGCATCCGAGCAACGTTCACCTCCGATTCATTCGCCGATAACTTTATTGCTACTTATCACAATTAATTGATCTAGATCTTGTTTTTTCCGCCACTAATTAGGCTTTCTTTGGGTAGTACATTTTGCTAAGAATTACCGTATATACTCGCAAGCAAGCCGACCCGCATATAAGCCCCCCCCCCCCCCCCCCCAACTTTTGCCTGAAAAACCAGGAAAAAAATGATTGACCCTCATATAATCCGGGGGTAGGAAATGCCCCCCCCCCCCACAGTGTGTCCCAGTATAACTAGTCTAGTGCCCAGTATGGGCTAGTATAGTGCCCAGGATAGCTAGTATAGTGCCCAGGATAGCTAGTATAGTCCCCAGGATAGCTAGTATAGTGCCCAGGATAGCTTGTAAAGTGCCCAGGATAGCGAGTTTAGGGCGTCCCCCCACCTCCCCGCTCCCCCCGCGGCCGCTGCTATTACCTTAGTTCCGCGGCTTCCTATTCCCCTGTCCTGCTCTTAAACAGCAGCTCGCCCCACGGTGGCTGCTGCGTGATGACGGAGGAAGTCGCAGAGAGCGGCTTCCTGGTTTCTATGGGAACCTCTCTCTGCACTTCCTCCGTCATCACGCAGCAGCCACCGTGGGGCGAGCTGCTGTTTAATTAAGAGCAGGATAGGGGAATAGGAAGCCGCGGAGCTAAGGTAATGGCAGCGTCCGCGGGTGGGAGAGGGCGGGGGGAACGACCCTCAGGCACATCACTCGCAAGCAAGCCGACAAACACCCCCCCCCCCCCCCACACACACACACACACGCAACTTTTGAGCCACTTTTTGTGGGTCCAAAATTCGGCTTGCTTGCGAATATATACGGTATTTTTTTCTAAAAAAAAAAAATCATTATTTCTCAGTTTTTGGCCATTATAGTTTGTAATTAATATATGCTACCGTAATTAAAACTCATGTATTTTATTTGCCCATCTGTCCCGGTTATTACACCATTTAAATGATGTCCCTATCACAATTTATGGCGCCGATATTTTATTTAGAAGTAAAGGTGCATTTTTTCAATTTGCGTCCATCACTATTTCTAAGCTTATAATTTAAAATAATATAATAACATACTCTCTTGACATGCATATTTAAAGGACATATGAGGCGAAAATCTGAAAAAAAGTTAGTTACCTTATTGCAATTTCAGACCTCAGGGCAGACGATCAGTGCTGCCCCCTGTCAGTTTCAGGTGCTTTGTTACCTAAATCCAGGATTCATTACAGGCCCCGACCCTCCACAGGGTCGCCTGAACTGATGGGATAAGAATTGCCGCTTTAAACAAATGCCTGCGCAGTTCGCATGCCGCTAGTGCGGCTGCGCAGGTTTTCAGACGGTGCCGGGTGAGGGAGGGAAGTGACCTGGTGTGACGTCCATCCCTGGCTGATCAGAGCCAACTTATTCATATGGACGGAGAGTCACTGAGGAGCCGCTGGTGAGCCGGCTCACATACGAGCGGACTCATATGGACTGTCACTGAAGAGCCACTTGTTCATATAGAGCAGAGAGTCACTGAGGAGCCGCTGGTGAGCCGGCTCACGTACGAGCAGAGAGTGGATAACAAAGAACCGCTGGTGAATCAGAATTTTTATTCTGATTCTGATTTACCAGCGGTACTTTGTTATCCCCTCTCTGCTCGTACGTGAGCCGGCTCACCAGCGGTTCCTCAGTGACTCTCTGCTCTATATGAATAAGCGGCTCTTCAGTGACAGTCCATATGAGTCCGCTCGTACGCGAGCCGGCTCACCAGCGGCTCCTCAGTGACTCTCTGCTCTATATGAACAAGTGGCTCTTCAGTGACAATCCATATGAGTCCGCTCGTATGTGAGCCGGCTCACCAGCGCCTCCTCAGTGACTCTCCGTCCATATGAATAAGTTGGCTCTGATCAGCCAGGAAGGGACGTCACACCAGGTCACTTCCCTCCCTCACCCGGCACCGTCTGGAAACCTGCGCAGCCGCACTAGCGGCATGCGAACTGCGCAGGCATTTGTTTAAAGCGGCAATTCTTATCCCATCAGTTCAGTCCCCCGCCTGTACGGATTTCTCCGTCCCTTTTTCCATCCTTTAACCCCCAGGGACGGAGAAATCCGTACTTTGCTCACTCCCGCCGCTGCCCGCGCTCCCGCTCGTAAACACGCCGCTCGCGTGTGACACAGTAAGGCGCTGGGCCCGTTAGCAGATACAGCCGTGTGTATCTCCAACACTGATTGCCTGAGGAAGCGGGCATTTGACCCGTGAAACGCGTTGCATACCTGGAGATTTTATAATAAATTATATTATATTGTATATATTAGTGACTCATTGGCTGGTCCTTGTATACTTGAGGGTGGTTCCCACCAACCGACCTCCTTTTAAACTGATTTTAAAACGGTTTTATTCTATTTTGGCGCCTCTGTTACTACATATTTCATACCTGATCCAGTCCACCCTTGGTGGAGGGGTGTATCCCCAACTTTTTCCTGTCTACAGAGAGCGACTTCTTAATACCTGAGTGGGGTCAGGCTATAATTCTCCCCACCTGTACATCCAGTGGTTGCCTTTGTGGTAACCCAGACTTGTGAGTATAATACTTGTCTACGTATCTTTGTGCTCGATTTACTGTGATATACTACACTATATTGGGCTCTCGGTTTCTATTCTTTGTATTTTTCCAAGCCAATCACCCATCAATCACTCCCTGTCACTATCTGTCAACGCTATTTTTTTTTATCCCCCCCTGCCCCCTCCTGATCACCCCCCACCCCTCAGATTCTCCCCAGACCCCCCCACCCCATGTACTGTATGCATCTATCCCCCCTGATCACCTGTCAATCACCCATCAATCACCCCCTGTCACTGCCACCCATCAATCAGCCCCTAACCTGCCCCTTGCGGGCAATCTGATCACCCACCCACACCAATAGATCGCCCGCAGATCCGACATCAGATCACCACCCAAGCGCAGCGTTTACATCTATTCTCTCCTCTAAACACCCACTAATTGCCCATCAATCACCCCCTATCACCACCTGTCACTGTTACCCATCAGATCAGACCCTAATCTGCCCCTTGCGGGCACCCAATCACCCGCCTACACGCTCAGATTGCCCTCAGACCCCCCCTTATCATTTCGCCAGTGCAATATTTACATCTGTTCTCCCCTGTAATAACCCACTGATTACCTGTCAATCACCTGTCAATTGCCGATCAATCACCCCCTGTCACTGCCACCCATCAATCACCCGCTGTCACTGCCACCCATCAATCACCCCCTGTCACTGCCACCCATCAATCACCCCCTGTCACTGCCACCCATCAATCACCCGCTGTCACTGCCACCCATCAATCAGCCCCTAACCTGCCCCTTGCGGGCAATCTGATCACCCACCCACACCAATAGATCGCCCGCAGATCCGACGTCCGATCACCTCCCAAGTGCAGTGTTTACATCTGTTCTCTACCCTAAACGCCCACTAATTACCCATCAATCACCCCCTGTCACTGCTACCTATCAGATTAGACCCCTATCTGCCCCTAGGGCACTCAATCACCCGCCCACACCCTCAGAATGCTCTCAGACCCCAGCCCTGATCACCTCGCCAGTGCATTGCTTGCATCTATTCCCCCCTCTAATCACACCTTGAGACACCCATCAATCACCTCCTGTCACCCCCTAACACACCTACCCATCAGATCAGGCCCTAATTTGCCCCGTGTGGGCTCCTGATCACTCGGCCAAACCCTCAGATCCCCCTCAGACCCCCTTCCGATCACCTCCCCAGTGCATTGATTGCATCTATTTTCCCCTCTAACCACCCCCTGAGACACCCATCAATCACCTCCTGTCACCCCCCTAGCACTCCTATCCATCAGATCAGGCCCAATACAACCTGTCATCTAAAAGGCCACCCTGCTTATGACCGGTTCCACAAAATTCGCCCCCTCATAGACCACCTGTCATCAAAATCTGCAGATGCTTATACCCCTGAACAGTCATTTTGAGACATTTGGTTTCCAGACTACTCACGGTTTTGGGTCCGTAAAATGCCAGGGCGGTATAGGAACCCCACAAGTGACCCCATTTTAGAAAAAGACACCCCAAGGTATTCTGTTAGGTGTATGACGAGTTCATAGATTTTATTTTTTGTCAAAAGTTAGCGGAAATTGATTTTTATTGTTTTTTTTTTCACAAAGTGTCATTTTTCACTAACTTGTGACAAAAAAATAAAATCTTCTATGAACTCGCCATACACCTAATGGAATACCTTGGGGTGTCTTCTTTCTAAAATGGGGTCACTTGTGGGGTTCCTATACTGCCCTGGCATTTTAGGGGCCCTAAACCGCGAGGAGTAGTCTAGAAAACAAATGCCTCAAAATGACCTGTGAATAGGACGTTGGGCCCCTTAACGCACCTAGGCTGCAAAAAAAGTGTCACATGTGGTACCGTCGTACTCAGGAAAAGTAGTTTAATGTGTTTTGGGGTGTATTTTTACACATACCCATGCTGGGTGGGAGAAATTTCTATGTAAATGGACAATTGTGTGTAAAAAACATCAAACAATTGTCATTTACAGTGATATTTCTCCCACTTAGCATGGGTATGTGTAAAAATACACCCCAAAACACATTATACTACTTCTCCTGAGTACGGCGGTACCACATGTGTGGCACTTTTTTACACCCTAAGTACGCTAAGGGGCCCAAAGTCCAATGAGTACCTGTAGGATTTCACAGGTCATTTTGCAACATTTGGTTTCAAGACTACTCCTCACGGTTTAGGGCCCCTAAAATGCCAGGGCAGTATAGGAACCCCACAAATGACCCCATTCTAGAAAGAAGACACCCAAAGGTATTCCGTTAGGAGTATGGTGAGTTCATAGAAGATTTTATTTTTTGTCCCAAGTTAGCGGAAAATGACACTTTGTGAAAAAAAACAATATCAATTTCCGCTAACTTGTGACAAAAAAATAAAATCTTCTATGAACTCACCATACTCCTAACGGAATACCTTGGGGTGTCTTCTTTCTAAAATGGGGTCATTAGTGGGGTTCCTATACTGCCCTGGCATTTTAGGGGCCCTAAACCGTGAGGAGTAGTCTTGAAACAAAAATGACCTGTGAAATCCTAAAGGTACTCATTGGACTTTGGGCCCCTTAGCGCAGTTAGGGTGCAAAAAAGTGCCACACATGTGGTATCGCCGTACTCGGGAGAAGTAGTACAATGTGTTTTGGGGTGTATTTTTACACATACCCATGCTGGGTGGGAGAAATACAGCTGTAAATGGACAATTGTGTGTAAAAAAAAATCAAAAGATTGTCATTTACAGAGGTATTTCTCCCACCCAGCATGGGTATGTGTAAAAATACACCCCAAAACACGTTGTACTACTTCTCCCGAGTATGGCGATACCACATGTGTGGCACTTTTTTGCACCCTAACTGTGCTAAAGGGCCCAAAGTCCAATGAGTACCTTTAGGATTTCACAGGTCATTTTGAGAAATTTCGTTTCAAGACAACTCCTCATGGTTTAGGGCCCCTAAAATGCCAGGGCAGTATAGGAACCCCACAAATGACCCCATTTTAGAAAGAAGAAACCCCAAGGTATTCCGTTAGGAGTATGGCGAGTTCATAGAAGATTTTATTTTTTGTCACAAGTTAGCGGAAATTGATTTTAATTGTCTTTTTTCACAAAGTGTCATTTTCCGCTAACTTTTGACAAAAAATAAAATCTTCTATGAACTCACCATACTCCTAACGGAATACCTTGGGGTGTCTTCTTTCTAGAATGGGGTCATTAGTGGGGTTCCTATACTGCCCTGGCATTTTAGGGGCCCTAAACCGTGAGGAGTAGTCTTGAAACGAAATTTCTCAAAATGACCTGTGAAATCCTAAATGTACTCATTGGACTTTGGGCCCTTTAGCGCAGTTAGGGTGCAAAAAAGTGCCACACATGTGGTATCGCCGTACTCAGGAGAAGTAGTTTAATGTGTTTTGGGGTGTATTTTTACACATACCCATGCTGAGTGGGAGAAAGATCTCTGTAAATGGACAATTGTGTGTAAAAAAAATTAACAAATTGTCATTTACAGAGATATTTCTCCCACCCAGCATGGGTATGTGTAAAAATACACCCCAAAACACATTATACTACTTCTGAGTACGGCGATACCACATGTGTGGCACTTTTTTGCACCCTAACTGCGTTAAAGGGCCCAAAGTCCAATGAGTACCTTTAGGCTTTACAGGGGTGCTTACAATTTAGCACCCCCCAAAATGTCAGGACAGTAAATACACCCCACAAATGACCCCATTTTGGAAAGTAGACCCTTCAAGGTATTCAGAGAGGGGCATGGTGAGTCCGTGGCAGATTTCATTTTTTTTTTTTTTTTTGTCGCAAGTTAGAAGAAATGGAAACTTTTTTTTTTTTTTTCTCACAAAGTGTCATTTTCCGCTTACTTGTGACAAAAAATATCTTCTATGAACTCACTATGCCTCTCAGTGAATACTTTGGGATGTCTTCTTTCCAAAATGGGGTCATTTGGGGGGTATTTATACTATCCTGGAATTCTAGCCCCTCATGAAACATGACAGGGGGTCAGAAAAGTCGTAGATGCTTGAAAATGAGAAAATTCACTTTTTGCACCATAGTTTGTAAACGCTATAACTTTTACCCAAACCAATAAATATACACTGAATGGGTTTTTTTTTTTATCAAAAACATGTTTGTCCACATTTTTCGCGCTGCATGTATACAGAAATTTTACTTTATTTGAAAAATGTCAGCACAGAAAGTTAAAAAAATCATTTTTTTGCCAAAATTCATGTCTTTTTTGATGAATATAATAAAAAGTAAAAATCGCAGGAGCAATCAAATAGCACCAAAAGAAAGCTTTATTAGTGACAAGAAAAGGAGCCAAAATTTATTTAGGTGGTAGGTTGTATGAGCGAGCAATAAACCGTGAAAGCTGCAGTGGTCTGAATGGAAAAAAAGTGGCCGGTCCTTAAGGGGTAGAAAGCCCTAGGTCCTCAAGTGGTTAATCAGATCGTAAATAGAATCGTAATCGAATCACACAAAGAATCGTATCGTGGAGATGGGGCTTAAGAACTGAAGAGATAAGTTTTTTTTTTTCAGCAAATGTTTTGTGTCCTACAAAGCAAAGACAATAACCTGAACATTTTTCCTCACAGTGATGCCCTGAGGAATTCACAGATAGAAGATGCCATCACGGAAGAGTCCCGAAAATGGAGTTTCCAGTATGTTCTGCTATTGTTGTTGGTTCAAGAGAATATAAAGTGATTTTTAGAGGCAGGAAGTTTTGTGTTGAGCTTAAATTTTTTACTTCTTGTGCCAACTTCCCTTATTTAAGCATCTGCCAAATATAAACATCATTTGTAAGGTGTAGTTTTAAAATACACCTGAACTGAGAGGTATATGGAGGCAGCCATATTAATTTCTTTTTAAGCCACACCAGCTGCCTGGCAGTGCTGTTGATCTATTTGGCTGCAGCAGTGTCTGAATCGCACACCTGAACAAGCATGCAACAAATCTAGTCAGACTTTAGTCAGAAACATCTGCTCTGCATCTATCAGGGCCTGTATCCACTAGGTGGGAATTAAAGTTTTTTATTGTTTTCAGCACACAAATTCGCTCACCAATGAATTATGTTCTGGAGAGATTTCTGCGTATTTTCACGTTTGCAATAAATAATGGCAATGGCACTTCTTTCCTAAATATCCTTGTAGAAAAACTTTGATACGTAAAAAAAAAATGCATATTTGCGTATGCAAATTTTGCATTCCAAAATATTCCATACGAATCACATGCTTGTAGTGGAAACGTACCCTAAAACGATTAGAGGCAGAGGATCAGGACACCCGAGCAATTTGCAAGGAAATCAATATGGTAGTTGCCATATCACTCATTTATTGCAAAAGTACAGGCATCCCTTTGTACAAAAAGTTGTGCATTGCTACTGAAAAAAAAATAAAAAATGGAAGGCTGTACTAGGGACATCATAATTAGATTTAGCAAATTTGTAATGAAAACCTTTTACACAGCTCTACCTGCTAGTTTGAAAAGATTTGTAAGTACAATAAATGTCTCCTTGGCCTTGTTTACACACTGGAGCATATTACTAGCGCTTTCAGCAGTGGCTGGCGATCGGTAGCTTTTTGAAAAGCGCTACTGCAATTTGAAGTGTGAGGCGGTGTTCACACTTAGCGACCAGCCAAAATAGCAAACCCATGCTGCATGCAGCATTTTTGAAGCGATTGCGTTTCAGTGTTTTAGAATTGCAAAATGCAAAACACTAGGGATATTGCAAGCAATTTGTGATTCCCAGTGTGAATGGGGCTTTACTGTACTGTGACAGTACTTCAGATAAGACAGTTCCACAGTAAATAGTAGGGCCTCGTAGGTTATAGGGTAATGAGATAGGGGTTGTGGGGAGGCGCCCAAGATGTAGGTACTAGGTGAGTTTTAAAACGTAATAAAAAAAAGAGGTTTCTTACCTCTATTGATGTCTCGCCAGGATGGGTAACGGGGAGTCTTTATTAAAAAAAAAAACGGTTATATTGTGGACAACATTTTTCATGGGACCAAGTCCGCTTCCTCGGGTCAATAGAAAACAAAAAAACCTTTAGATTAGCCGTGTGGTGCGTGGGCACCGCTGTAAAACAGTCGTTTTTACAACGGCGCCCATGCACCACACGGCTAATCTAAAGGTTTTTTGTTTTCTATTGACCCGAGGAAGTAGGCTTGGTCCTGTGAAACGCGTTGTCAACAGTATCAGTGTTCTCCCCAGAATTTTTTTCCAGCCGGGTGGCATGAAACAGTAGCCGGGTGGCAGGAAAAAGCAGCCGGGTGGGGCGAGATGAAAATGCAGGGCAACTCTGCTTACAGCATAGGAGGTGGTGAGGAGGTTAGCCGATGACAGCCGGGTGGTCACCAAATCTAGCCGGGTGGAGCACCCGGCTAAAAGAGCCTGGGGAGAACACTGAGTATAACCGGTTTTTAATAGAGACTCCACGTTACCGAGTCATCAATAGAGGTAACAAACTCTTATTTTTTTTTTTTTATTTTATTACGCTTTAAAACTCACCCAGTACCTCCCCACAACCCCTATTCAGTACCCTAACACCTCCTACAGAGGTGTCAACCTCCACTACATTGGGACCTGTTCCAGTGATAAGAGGACCACAGGAGGAGAGCGATCGAGCGGGAACGGTCCAAATTTCCCGCCTGCTCATATGGTGATTGCAGGACTGCAACCCAACCTTGTGAGTATTCAATCGTCTTTTGAATTGAACCTCCAAGGCACTAACGATACTGCACTTTTGGCCTCCTGGTCCTCCTTCTCTCAACAGAAACTGGGAACTCAGTCCTTAGGAACGGAGAACCCTAGATCGGTTACACTACCTCATAAGGTAATGAGGTCTGGGAACTTTTGTAACATTAGAAAGTTCTTTATCATAAGAGTATGTGTAGACACACAGCAGTCAGCATCTGAAATGTTCATCTGTTAATATTTCAGCTTGCTAACCTTGCTTTCTGTGCATACAAAACAATGCTAGCTCACATTATTTCTAAGACA
Source organism: Hyperolius riggenbachi (assembly GCF_040937935.1). Taxonomy (NCBI): domain Eukaryota; kingdom Metazoa; phylum Chordata; class Amphibia; order Anura; family Hyperoliidae; genus Hyperolius; species Hyperolius riggenbachi. Next base: position 198,498,114 of record NC_090654.1, on the reverse strand, counting down.
CTTGTATCAACTAATTGATGTGTGTACCAGGCTTAAAGGGAACCTGAAGCAAGAGGTATATGGAGGCTACCATATTTACTTTTAAACTATACCTGGTTCCTGGCAAACTTTGGCTTCAGTAGTGTCTGAATCAAACACATGAAACAAGTATGCGGAAAACCTGACATTTTCTCTACATGCTTGTTTGTGGCTAATAGTATTCGAGGCAGAGATCAGCAGGATAGCCAGGCACCTGGTATTCTTAAGCCACTCTGTGACCGCCTAATGCAGATTGGCAGCTGCCAAGTAGCACTGTTGTTCCTCAGTGCCGCCATATGGTGTCATCTCTTAAAGAAAACCTGAACTGAAATTAAAAGTCAAAATAAGCATACACAAGTCATACTTACCTCCTGTGTAGTCTACTCCTCGGACTCTTTCTCCTCTCCTGCATCCTGTTTGTCCACTGTGATCAAGGGCATTTTCCGTCCTCCCATTTTGAAAATGACCATTACCCCATAACAGCTTTCTGGTCAGCACACAGTTAAACTGTAACATCGCCCACTTGAGCCATAGGGAAACATGGACATTTACCTGGTACATCAGTTTTCCTCTCAGCTATAACTGACAGCAACTGATATTTTACTGACAGCAACTGATATATTTCAGATCTGACAAAATATTGTCAGAACTGGAAGGGATTATTGTCAGAAGAAAATGGTGAGCTTCTGATAGGAACTGATAGCAAGGTAACTATGTAATGTTCATTTCAAGTTACCTCATGTGTTTATTTTAAATATTTTTACTCAGTACAGGTTCTCTTTAAGGAACAAGATTAGACAGGAGCTGGAGCGAGCTTCTGTCTGTAAACACAGCAGGGCACATTGATCAGCGCTGGTAGGCTGGTTTCTTTATTTTACATAGAAAAATGTATTTATATAGCGCTGACCTCTAACGCAGCACTGCACAGACTATTGCCATGTCACTTAAAGGGAACCCGAAGCGAGTAAAATTATTTAAAATAAACACATGACATAGCCGCAAATGATAATTACATACTAACTTAAGTCAGTTCCTCTCAGAAGCTCACCAATTGGCCCTACACTAAGATGCAGGGTAATATGAAAGGGGCTTTGGTGAGGTGCGATTTTTTTTTTTTTTTTTTTTTTTTTTTTTTCCCCTTGCAGTTGCCTCTCCCGCTGCTCATACAGGAAGAAGATCCCTTCTCTTCCTCAGAATACAGATTGTTTTTGCAAAGAAGTGCAGTGTGAGGTTATGAACCATTTTGGAAATATATAACTGCCTTCCAGCAGAGAAAATATTTTGGCATTATGCTGTAAACAAAATATTTTGTGCTGCACTTGTTTATAAGAAGCTGTAAAAGAAATTGTATTTAAATGTGGCTTTATAGCTTGTAGCAGAGAGGCTGGAATAAATAAAAGCTTGTTTTTGTAGTACTATGTCCTTGCGCCTTTGAAAAACATACAATTATTTATAATTTTAGCAGGGCCACAAAATACAAGTACCTCAGAGAATCCGCCTGGTGTTTCATCCATGGATTTGAGCGAATATTCAGGTAATAACTTTGCATTTTGAACTTTGTAAGATAAAATAATTCTAGTTTATGTGGTGTTTCATTCTTCTCAGGAGCTGTTTTCTCTTTTCTTTATTTAAAGAGAGACTGAAGTCTCCCAAAATGCCTGTTTTTTTTTTTTTTTTTTTTTTTTAATCCTCTTTAATATCAGTGCCCTAAGTGAAATGCTGATTCCCCGCAGTTGAACACTAATTAAATCACCCCAAACTCCCCGGGGCGCATTGCGGGGCTCCTTCCGTATAGAGGCAGAGCTTTGGGATGTAGCTCTGCCTCTACACGCGTCCATCTGCGCGGATCTCTGCCCGCCCCTCTGCCTTCATTTACTGAGAGGGGAAGGGGAGAGGCGGAGATGCACGCGGATTGATGCGCGTGGAGGCAGAGCTGCAGCCCGAAGCTCTGCCTCCCCGGGCAGCAAAGCCACAACCAAGAAAATTGTGGATTTTTTCCCCGGGAGTGTGGGGTGATTTATTTAGTGTTCAGCCGCGGGAATGAGGCGTTTCAGTTAGAGAATCAGTACTCAAATATTCTTACACTAAAAAGCATACCATTCTATTCATCATTTTCTCCTGTGCCCCTCTGTGCTGTTTCTGCCACTCTGCTGTAATCCTGGCTTGTAATTAACAGTTTTAGGCAGTGTTTACAAACAAACTAACCAGCTTGTGATAGGCTCACATAAACAATGTGTGAGTCATACAGAGTGTGCAGGGGGCCTGCAGAGGGTGTGTATCGCTTCTATCCAATCACAAGCAGCCCTGCACATTCCACACATTGCACAGAATAAATGAATTAGCTTACTGGGACTTGAATCATTGCCGAGTCTCACCTCCCTATTACAGGGCTTCTGGAAAAAATCATAACCTTTAAAGTGTACCAGAGCTGTAAATAATCGTTACTTTCCCAGGCTTTCTCCAGCCCCATAAGCACGTGTGAGTCCCTCGCCATCCTTCCAAGGTCTGCTGTTCAGGCGCGAACAGGCTCAGTCTCCTCAGTTGGTGTGTTTTGCACAAGCATGGACTGATGCGACTGAGCCTGTTGCGGGGGCTGAATGTCAGATCGTGGGAGGACGGGAGGGACTCTCGTGTGCTTACGGGGCTGAAGGAAGCCCCATGTAAGTATAGATTCTTTCTTTATTCACAGCTCTGGTTTACTTTAATAGTTGTCCTTTAAAGGATCAATGAAGTGGACCCCAACTTGCATTGTAAAATAATGCATGATCATTTCCAGGCATGAATTTTACAAGCCTTTTTTTCCCTTGGTCATAAGTATTCTTGATTCTATCCGCTAAACTTAACACAGCCACTGTGGTGGGATGTCCTATCCGTTAGACGGAGGATGTGCGCAGATGGCTAATAGTCTGGCAGTATAAATGCAATCCTTGCATGTGTAGCACTAGAACACTTTTTCATAGATGGTTTCAAGGGCTGGTTCACTCTACCTTTTAAAAAGCTCTTGCCGTTGTAATGTCATGAGAGATTTCTTAGATCACCAGTATACGGCATGGGGGGGAATCGCCTGATGCCAGATACATGTGCTTGTTGCTTACTTGAGCAACCAGCTAAAAAAGCTCAAATTCCAGCCCCCCCCCCCCCCCCCCCCCCCCCTATACTTAGCCTCCAGCGATGTCTGTCAATCTCCCCTGTAACTCCTCGTGGGTTCCTAATGGCTTTCTGGCGTCCGCCATGCCCGCAAGTTGGCATGTCGCATAACCTGCATCGGGTCAGGTGATAAGCCAGCTTCCATGCATCGCGCCATAAATCCACTAGGAGCCTATGGGGAGGCTGCCAGACATCGCTGGAGGCATGGTAAGTATTTGAAATGCCTCCAAAACAACTCCAAATGTCCCAAAAGGATACACTCCATCATCCTTCAGGCATGCCCGTTAGTTCAGACTTCTGTTTACTTGAATTCCGGATAATGGGAAATCTGCTTTTAAATACAACCGCCACCTCCTTATTAGATGATGCAGTGTTTACTAGACCTACACCGTGGAGGCAATGTTTCAAGATCACTAAGGATCTCTTTATCAAGGAAAAATAGTCATAAGCCAGATCCTTAAAATTAAATGCAAAAAAATAAATAAAATTGTTATAACTAAATGATGTGCCAAAAGTGAATGGGGGGGGGGGGTTATAAATTGTGTTGATGAATTACCTTGTATTAGTCACAAGAGTTTTCAGAGTCCAGTTTCATCCCCCTTTAAGGGCCTGTTCACACTGCAATGACTTTGATAAGATTTTTGATGTGCATGTGTTTTGCCAATTGCAACAGCACCATGTTAATTGTGGTGCCCTTTTCACATTTGTATTAAAAGCTAAGAGGCTGGTAATGCTATTTTGATTGTTTATAACATCATATGTGATTACCCAGAAACCATTGTAACATAAATACATATGTTCTGTATCATAGCCTGCATGCTTTGTGGAAGAACTGAAAACTGCACAGAGAAGTATGGGGAGAAAAAGACCTATGCAGAGCATAACTTGACTTTACACTATTACTGCCTGGTGAGTCTGTCACAATATGCTTCCCACTTCCTGTTCTATATTAAGCCTGACATCTAGAAATGCCTATGAAATGTTGAATGATTTGTCAGGGATGTCCTGTCACAACAGATGAATATTTTCTCATAATTATTCCTATAATTTCACTAAAACGCTTTCTTGAATTCTTCTGTCACACAGCTGTTGATAAAATAGATCAGTGACTGTCTGATGTGATGAGAGTTGAATATGCAAAAATCTAATTACACCAGGTACTTGTTTTTCCACCTCAAAATGGGATGTCAGCATAACAAAATAAAGGAAAAGGTCCAGGTGCGCAACTGTTCTGTAATATTATTGTCAACAAGGTTGCAAGCATGGGAGGTTATGTATAAACAGGTGAGGCTCCTGTTTACAGAAAAACTGCTTTTTTTCATCTGGTTATTTTGCCAGGATCAATGAAAAAGGCCTGTCAGCCAGAAGTTATGTGAGTGTACACTTTGTCAGGATTCCATCATGGATTTAATATTCATAGAACATTCTAGGCAGAAATGGCCAACACTGGCCACCTTGTCCAAGGACCAGCGTGCGCGTGTCTGTCTTAACCACTTAAGGACTGCAGTCATAAAACCCCTTAAGGACCAGAGCCTTTTTTTCCATTCAGACCACTGCAGCTTTAACGGTTTATTGCTCGGTCATACAACCTACCACCTAAATGAATTTTACCTCCTTTTCTTGTCACTAATACAGCTTTCTTTTGGTGCGATTTGATTGCTGCTGTGAGTTTTACTTTTTATTATATTCATCAAAAAAGACATTAATTTTGTCAAAAAAATGACTTTTTTTACTTTCTGTGCTGACATTTTTCAAATAAAGTAAAATTTCCTATACATTTGAGCGCGAAAGTTATTCTGCTACATGTCTTTGATAAAAAAAAAAAACATTAAGTGTATATTTATTGGTTTGGGTAAAAGTTATAGCGTTTACAAACTATGGTGCAAAAAGTGAATTTTCCCATTTTGAAGCATCTCCGAATTTTCTGACCCCCTGTCATGTTTCAGGAGGTGCTAAAATTCCAGGATAGTATAAATACCCCCCAAATGACCCCATTTTGGAAAGAAGACATCCCAAAGTATTCACTGAGAGGCATGGTGAGTTCATAGAAGATTTTATTTTTTGTCACAAGTTAGCGGAAAATGACACTTTGTGACAAAAAAAAAAGGAAAAAAAAAGTTTCCATTTCTTCTAACTTGCGACAAAAAAAAATGAAAACTGCCACGGACTCACCATGGCCCTCTCTGAATACCTTGAAGTGTCTACTTTCCAAAATGGGGTCATTTGTGGGGTGTGTTTACTGTCCTGGCATTTTGGGGGGTGCTAAATTGTAAGCACCCCTGTAAAGCCTAAAGGTGCTCATTGGACTTAGGGCCCCTTAGCGCAGTTAGGCTGCAAAAAAGTGCCACACATGTGGTATTGCCGTACTCAGGAGAAGTAGTATAATGTGTTTTGGGGTGTATTTTTACACATATCCATGCTGGGTGGGAGAAATATCTCTGTAAATGACAATTTTTTGATTTGTTTTACACACAATTGTCCATTTACAGAGATATTTCTCCCACTCAGCATGGGTATGTGTAAAAATACACCCCAAAACACATTATACTACTTCTCCTGAGTACGGTGATACCACATGTGTGGCACTTTTTTGCACCCCAACTGCGCTAAGGGGCCCAAAGTCCAATGAGTACCTTTAGGATTTCACAGGTCATTTTGCGGCATTTGGTTTCAAGACTACTCCTCACGGTTTAGGGCCCCTAAAATGCCAGGGCAGTATAGGAACCCTACAAATGACCCTATTTTAGAAAGAAGACACCCCAAGGTATTCCGTTAGGAGTATGGTGAGTTCATAGAAGATTTTATTTTTTGTCACAAGTAAGCGGAAATTGCTTTTAATTGTTTTTTTTTTCACAAAGTGTCATTTTCCGCTAACTTGTGACAAAAAATAAAATCTACTATGAACTCACCATACTCCTAACGGAATACCTCGGGTGTCTTCTTTCTAAAATAGGGTCATTTGTGGGGTTCCTATACTGCCCTGGCATTTTAGGGGCCCTAAACCGTGAGGAGTAGTCTTGAAACCAAATGTCGCAAAATGACCTGTGAAATCCTAAAGGTACTCATTGGACTTTGGGCCCCTTAGCGCAGTTAGGGTGCAAAAAAGTGCCACACGTGGTATCGCCGTTCTCAGGAGAAGTAGTATAATGTGTTTTGGGGTTTATTTTTACACATACCCATGCTGAGTGGGAGATATATCTCTGTAAATGGACAATTGTGTGTAAAAAGAATCAAAAAATTGTCATTTACAGAGATTTCTCCCACCCAGCATGGGTATGTGTAAAAATACACCCCAAAACACATTATACTACTTCTCCTGAGTAGGGCAATACCACATGTGTGGCACTTTTTTGCAACCTAGGTGCGCTAAGGGGCCTAACGTCCTATTCACAGGTCATTTTGAGACATTTGGATTCTAGACTACTCCTCACGGTTTAGGGCCCCTAAAATGCCAGGGCAGTATAGGAACCCCACAAGTGACCCCATTTTAGAAAGAAGACACCCCAAGGTATTCTGTTAGGAGTATGGTGAGTTCATAGAAGATTTTTTTTTTGTCACAAGTTAGCGGAAATTGACACTTTGTAAAAAAAAAAAAACAATATAAATCAAGTTCCGCTAACTTGTGACAAAAAATAAAATCTTCTATAAACTCGCTATACTCCTAACGGAATACCTTGGGGTATCTTCTTTCTAAAATGGGGTTACTTGTGGGGTTCCTATACTGCCCTGGCATTTTAGGGGCCCTAAACCGTGAGGAGTAGTCTTGAACCCAAATGTCGCAAAATGACCTGTGAAATTCTAAAGTTACTCATTGGACTTTGGGCCCTTTAGCGCAGTTAGGCTGTAAAAAAGTGCCACACATGTGGTACTGCCGTGCTCAGAAGTAGTAGTATAATGTGTTTTGTGGTGTATTTTTACATATACCCATGCTGGGTGGGAGAAATATCTTTGTAAATGACATATATTAGATTTTTTTTACACACAATTGTCCAATTACAGAGAGATTTCTCCCACCCAGCATGGGTATGTGTAAAAATACACCCCAAAACACATTATAATACTTCTCCTGAGTACAGCGATATGACATGTGTGACACTTTTTTTGCAGCCTAGGTGCTCTAAGGGGCCCAACGTCCTATTCACAGGTCATTTTGAGGCATTTGTTTTCTAGACTACTCCTCACGGTTTAGGGACCCTAAAATGCCAGGGCAGTATAGGAACACCACAAGTGACCCCATTTTAGAAAGAAGACACCCCAAGGTATTCCGTTAGGTGTATGGCGAGTTCATAGAAGATCTTATTTTTTGTCACAAGTTAGTGAAAAATGAAACTTTGTGAAAAAACAATAAAAATCAATTTCCGCTAACTTTTGACAAAAAATAAAAATCTTCTATGAATGCTTCATACACCTAACAGAATACCTTGGGGTGTCTTTTTTCTAAAAAGGGGTCACTTGTGGAGTTCCTATACTGCCCTGGCATTTTACGGGCCCAAAACCGTGAGTAGTCTGGAAACCAAGTGTCTCAAAATGACTGTTCAGGGGTATAAGCATCTGCAAATTTTGATGACAGGTGGTCTATGAGGGGGGCAAATTTTGTAGAACCGGCCTCTTACATGACAGGTTGTATTGGGCCTGATCTGATGGATAGTAGTGCTAGGGGGGTGACAGGAGGTGATTGATGGGTGTCTCAGGGGGTGGTTAGAGGGGAAAATAGATACAATCAATCAACCCAGTGGGAGGTGATCGGAAGGGGGTCTGAGGGTGATCTGAGGGTTTGGCCGAGTGATCAGGAGACCACACGGGGCAAATTAGGGCATGATTTGATGGGTAGGTGTGTTAGGGGGTGACAGGTGGTGACAGGAGGTGATTGATGGGTGTCTCAAGGTGTGATTAGTGGGGGGAATAGATGCAAGCAATGCACTGGCGAGGTGATCAGGGCTGGGGTCTGAGGACGTTCTGAGGGTGTGGGCGGGTGATTGGGTGCCCTAGGGGCAGATAGGGGTCTAATCTGATGGGTAGCAGTGACAGGGGCTGATTGATGGGTGATCAGTGGGTGATTAGATGGCAGAACAGATGTAAACAATGCACTTTGGAGGTGATCTGAGGGTAGGTTTGGGGCAATCTGATGGTGTGGGTGATCAGATTGCCCGCAAGGGGCAGCTTAGGGGCTGATTGATGGGTGGCAGTGACAGGGGTTGATTGATGGGTGATTGATAGGTGATTGACAGGTGATCAGTGGGTTATTACAGGGAAGAACAGATGTAAATATTGCACTGGCGAATTGATAAGGGGGGGGTCTGAGGGCAATCTGAGCGTGTGGGGCGGGTGATTGGGTGCCCGCAAGGGGCAGATTAGGGTCTATTCTGATGGGTAACAGTGACAGGTGGTGATAGGGGGTGATTGATGGGTAATTAGTGGGTGTTTACAGGAGAGAATAGATGTAAACACTGCACTTGGGAGGTGATCTGACGTCGGATCTGCGGGCGATCTATTGGTGTGGGTGGGTGATCAGATTTGCCCGCAAGGGGCAGGTTAGGAGCTGATGGGTGGCAGTGACAGGGGGTGATTGATGGGTGGCAGTGACAGGGGGTGATTGACAGGTGATCAGTGGGTTATTACAGGGAAGAACGGATGTAAATAATGCACTGGCGAATTGATAAGGGGGGGTCTGAGGGCAATCTGAGCGTGTGGGCGGGTGTTTGGGTGCCCGCAAGGGGCAGATTAGGGTCTAATCTGATGGGTGGTGATAGGGGGTGATTGATGGGTGATTGATGGGTAATTAGTGGGTGTTTAGAGTAGAGAACAGATGTAAACACTGCACTTAAGAGGTGATCTGATGTCGGATCTGCGGGCGATCTATTGGTGTGGGTGATCAGATTGCCCGCAAGGGGCAGATTAGGGGCTGATTGATGGGTGGCAGTAACAGGGGGTGATTGATGGGTGATTGACAGGTGATCAGGGGGGATACATGCATACAGTACACAGGGGGGGGGGGGTCTGTGGAGAATCTGAGGGGTGGGGGGATGATCAGGAGTACCCAGGGGGCAGTTTAGGGACAAAAAAAAAAATAGCGTTTATAGATAGTGTCAGGGAGTGATTGATGGGTGATTAGGGGGGTGATTGTGTGCAAACAGTGGTCTGTGGGGTGCGCAGGGGGGGGTCTGAGGGGTGCTGTGGGCGATCAGGGGGCAGGGGGGGGCAGATCAGTGTGTTTGGGTGCAGACTAGGGTGGCTGCAGCCTGCCCTGGTGGTCCCTCGGACACTGGGACCACCAGGGCAGGAGGCAGCCTGTATAATACACTTTGTAAACATTACAAAGCGTATTATACGCTTCCTATCCGGCGATCGTCAGGTTAACAACCCGTCGGCGCTTCCGATTGGCCGGCGGGTTGACGCGGGTGGGCGGAGCCTATTGCCGGCGGATGCGCGCGCATCCCAGCGCGCGATCCCCGGCAAAACAGTGCCCCAGGACCTGACGCCATTCTGCGTTACGTGGTCCTGGGGCTGCCACTTTGCCGCCACCAATATGAAGTAGGCGGTCGGCAAGTGGTTAAAGGGGACTGAGAACCAGGATTTTTTTTATGAACCTCTCCATAAGGGGAGTTCCTAACAAATTGTGCTGTTTGGAGGGGGGAGAAGGGGGGTCGGTTAAGGTGAGCCTCACTACTTGCAGGGTGCAGATGCTCTGGTTCCAGTGCATAAAGGATGTGCCATCTTCTCCACAGGCCAGCTGAATCTACTGAATTTTGTAGTTCCTGGCAGTGTTTCTCTGCAGTGCATGCTGGGAGATGCAATCCATGGATGCCAGTCCCGACATGCATTACAGAGCACATGCAAGACACTGCTGGTAAACTTAAAGGTTCATCCAATTCAGCCAGTCCACGGAGGAGATGGTACAGAGTAGCAGCACCCTGCAGGTAAGTAGTGAGGCTCACCCCCGCCCCATTACAAACCTCCCTTAGGGCCTGTCTCCACTTGTCAGTTTTTCTGTGCATTTTCTGCACAAGAAAACTGGAACCAATGTTACTCAATGTGCTAGTTCACACTTGAATACGTTTTTCACATGCAGAAAAACAATTGACAGCAATGCAAAACTGTCAGACCACTTAGAAGTAACTGAAATGTCTCTGTGCGTGGGCTATATATTGTGTCAGTGAAGTGGTTGTAAGATGGCGATGATGGATAATTTTTTATTCTTGTATGCAGCTTTTGTCCAGTGGTATTTGGCAGAGAGGGGAAGAAGATGAAGGAATCTATGGCTTCCTGGTTAGCGATATTAAGAAAGAATTCAACAGAGCCAGGAGATTGGTAAGCAGTAGGTTTAATTCTCTGTAGATGTCAATATTCATGTTTTCCCATATTAATGAATGCTGTAAAAAATGTTTCATTTTCAGAAGTGCAGTGTATGCAAAGCCCAAGGAGCTTCCATTGGCTGTGTGTATCCTCGTTGTAAGCGCAGCTACCATTATCCCTGTGGTGTGGAGAAGCAGTGCTTATTCCAGTTCATGGATAGCTTTAGGTAAGCACAGCACTGCAGCATTGTAATGTTTTCATAGATTCATAGATGGACTGGCCCAAAACCTGTCGGTTCTGTCAGATTTTAACTGCCTACTTTTTTTCATGATAGTGGTCCTTTAAGCCTAGTATTGTAGTATTTTATAAAAGAACATGAAGAAACAGAGGCTTTGTGTAAAGGTATCTGTAACCCAGTATCGTGGCACAATCCTCACCAGTTTCAATAAACCACTTGCTTTGGCTTTTTGCAGATCATATTGCTGGGACCATCGTCCAGTACAAAACATTCTCCCAGGAGAAAGCAGCGAGACATCCCCATGCACCATTTGCTTGGATAACTTAGCCCATGTTCCATCCTACCATGTAATACGAGGGCCATGTTGTAAAACATCCTGGTACCATAGAAACTGTCTTCAGGTAAGTGTAGTTCTATGTGGTTTCTGTGCATCACATAATGGTCTAGCTCTAGCACCATTCTAGTGGAAGTGCTGGCTTATTGCTTGCAATAGGTAAAGCAGTGTGGTAGAAATCTGCGGCATTAGAAGCTGCATTAGCCTTCTCTTTTATAAAACTGGCTTATAAATGGACTTGGTATTTCTTGTAATCCTGACAGCATTTTGTGGCAGAATATACAATATAAGGCCTTTGTTCTCACATTGGTAAGAAGCTGTCAGTGGATGTGACCATGTCATGTTTAAACAGTTACAGTAATCAAAACAAGAGAAAACACACTCTTCAATTTTAAAGGGTACTTGAGATGGCTGAAAAAAAAATTATACATACCAGGAGTTCTTTCAAGAGAACTCGAGGTGGGGTTCTGACAATGCAATCCACATACAGAGGCTGGGTCTGCTTATATTGCCCAGCCTCTGTTGCTATTTCAATCCCCCCTAAGCCCCCCCCCCCTGCGCTTTGCTATCCCACATAAATCACAGCCGCGCTGTCGACACACAGCGTGTCGCAGCGGGCTGTGTTAATCTCTGTACTGTCAGTCTGCCGCTCCCTCCTGCATAGCTCCGATCCCCGCCCGCGTCCCTTCCCTCCCCGCTGATTGGAGGGAAGGGACGCGGGCGGGACCGGAGCTATGCAGGAGGCGGGGGGAGCACACAGAGTGACAGTACAGATGTAAACACAGCCCGCACAGCGTGGCTGTGATTTATGGGGGATTGTAGAGTGCAGGGGGAACTTAGGGGGGATTGAAATGGCAACAGAGGCTGGGCAGTATAGGCAGACCCAGCCTCTGTACGTGGATTGCATTGTCAGAACCCAGCCTTGGGTTCTCTTTCAGCCCCATTAAGGCCCTGTTCACACTTGCGTTTTGGCAAGTAAACGGATCGGATCAGGACCTGATCCTGATCAGAACCGCACGGTTCCGATCCGGATCCGGTCCGTTTGTATCAGGCATGCATCAGGCTGCCATCCGGATCCGTGGGCAAAAAATAGTTAAGTTTTTAAATAAAAAAATGTTGGGGTCAGCAGAAGGTGCACCTGGTGCACCTGTAGAATCAGGTTCCTCCGCTGTAGGCCTCACCTCCACCTCCGACATTCTGCCAAACAGCTCCAGCACGTCTGTCACTGCTGCTCCACTCCAGACATGCTTGGCCCATGTGTCCCCATCTGAAATGGCCGCTTGGATACGCATAGGAAGTGGGGTAGAACGTCAGGTTTTTGTAGGCAGTGTGTTCTGTGCCTTCCGTTTCCCATTGGTTTCTGTGTTCCGGATGGTGCTGTCAGGCTCAGGTCGGGCTCCGGTCCGGGTGCGTGGGCCGGAGATCCGGACCCAAAAAATAGCGCATGTTGGAAAAGAGTCCGTATCCGCTCCGGTACGTACGGAACGGACGCGTGTGAACGTCCGCATAGACTTTACATTGCTATGCGGAACGTACGTTCCGTTTGTACAGTATGCGGTCCGGATCAGATCCGGAAAATCCGGATAGCGAACGCTAAAGTGAACCGGGCCTAAGGCTAATCGATCCCTCGCTCTCCTCCGCAATTCGCCCTAGTAATTTGTCCAGTCCACGCAGTCTGACCGAGCGCTCCTGTGGCTGGGAGTGTTCTACGCCTGCGCAGTACACTACCACGACAGGATGGCCGCGCATGCGCAGTTAACGGGCTGATTTGCAGAACAGCCAGGCAATTTGCATTGTTTAAAAGGAAATAAATGTCGGTCTCCATGTCTTTCACCTCAGGTTCCCTTTACTAAAAATTGAAGTCAAATGGAGAAGCCATTTATGCAAAAGTACATATTCATAAGCTTTTAGAAGTCAGACCTTTAGCAACAATAGCATTCATTTCTATCCACTTCAACTATATTAGTGTAGCCGGTAATTCATGCCTATAGCAGCCCCCAAATCTATGGCTTAAATTAATGGCCATAAACAGCCATCAAAAGCCTCTTATACCTTTTTAGCATTGAGTCAGATTGTACAAAAAAATAAAAATCGGTGCTGCTAATAGGGCTGTGGAGTCTGTACAAAAATCATTTAACTCCAGGTACCCAAAATTGCTCTGACTCCACAGCCCTGGCTAATACAGTCTAAAGCGTCCCAGATCCTCTTGGTACCCACTTATCCAGCACTAGAGACCTCTGAACATATATTTGACTAGGTCGAATATGTTTGTGTAGCTGCGCTCCTGTACTTGTATGAGCGTGGTTGAACTGCGCAGAAACAAGTACAGTGCAGTAGCATGGAGCCTTTTGCGCACAGCTTTTTCCTCCTCCCTGTTTCTGTGCAAGCAGGTCTAACACCAGTGCGGTAGCACTCGTATTTGAATGGGAGTGCATCCGCGAGGAAGAAGAGTGTCCCAGTGAGCATTGGAGAAGCCTCTGGATGATCTCTCTATACCAGGGGCCCCCAAACGTTTTGGGTCGAGGGCCGGGTCAATATACTTCAGACTGCTGGGGGGCCGTAATATACATAAAATGATGTAGAAGTCTTTGCGGGCAAGACAGTAAAGCATACCTAGGTGACAATTTGCAGTCCAATTGGACAGCAGTATCACCTGATGTGGAATGTGATTGGAAACAAGCGAATTACTGCTTTCTGGTTTCCATGTGGATGGGTGGAGCCAGTACTGCTATTCTATATGCGGACCACCAATATTTAAAGATGTAGCTGACCGCATCTATAAGTAATACATTTTGTGTGTGGGGGGCCGGTAAAAAAGCCTCAGGGGGCCGGATTCGGCCCGCGGGCCTTAGTTTGAGGACCACTGCTCTATACTATCTATCCTAACACAGTGTTAAATAAATAACTTTTGCATGGGACCTGCTGATCTTCACTGCTGTATATTTTTTTCTTGCATTTTTTTTTCCTGGAGTCATGTATACTTTAACCTAAATGCTTTTTCTACTATGTTTTCCCTTAGTACCAGGCACTTAGTGCTGGCTTGTTTTTCTTTCGCTGCACAGTTTGCAACAACAAGGATATATTTCAGAAGGAGATGCTGCGTATGGGAATCCATATTCCTGAAAGGTATGTCCTGATCGCTTTCCATTTTAAGAACACCACAGTGATTTCACTGTAAAGTAGTTCAGAGGCAATTTTCCAAAATGATTTTGCCATGAAAAGGACTATTGGAGACTTATACAGCTGGCTATTGGGGGATGATCAACACAGTGCAATTAATTCTAAGTAGTTGATAGACTTTGAAAATAAACCAATTGAATCCTGCCGAGGGTGGTATTCTACTAGTCAATTTTTAAGCTGCATAAACTTGCAAGCAAAAGTGAAATAACCCTGCATCAACTCTGAATTATTTGCATTACATTGACCATCCCTCCTTGCAATGTAATGCAATAAATCCCTTATTACCGTGTTTCCCCTAACGTAAGACATCCCCTGAAAATAAGCCCTATCAGGAATACCTAGCATGCTTCAAATATGACAACCCCGAATGTAAGCCTTAGGAGCAGCCTGCATTACCCCAGCAAGTCATGCTCCATACAAAGCCTGGATACAGGAGAGCAGCAGTATAATGTGAGTTCTACAGTCCTGTATATGTGTGTCAGGGGCAATTTGTGTTTTTGTTGGTGCCAGCCCTCCTAAACTGTCCTGATAAGCATCAGCACCACTTCACCTCTTTCCAGGACACTCAGCTTATCCTATCATAGTTCTGGGGAACCTGACAAAGTTCTCTGCCTGCAAGAAATAGGCTCTTACCTATATGATCAGCAGAATCCATTTCTTGTGAGAGCCAATATCTGCAAACCACAAGCTCTGTGCATGCTGCTTGTGTTTCACCATGGCATGCAGTACATACTTTTTGCATAGGAAAACTACCAGTGTTGCCCCCAAAAATATGACAGCCTCTGAAATAGTTTGCATCTTTTGCATCTAGTACATCTTTTGGAGCAAAAATTAATATAAGACAGTGTCTTATTTTTGGGGAAACATGGTAGCCTTCATTTTTAAGTACTGTATAGGAGTGGTGATCAACTCGTAAAGAGGCATTGTCGGCCACAAAATCAAATTCCATTTACCCACAGCTTTGTGTTTATTATGCACCCTGCATTGCAAGTACTCAAATCTATTCAGAAATGTTTCTGCTCTAATAAATCTCATCTGTCAGCCTGGCTGTATTTGGTACATTGCTAACGAGAAGGAAGTTTGTCATCACCCCTCCCACATTCCTGCTCCTCACTGATTGGCTGAGGGCAGTTCAGTGTGACATGAGGCTTAAAGAGACACTGAAGCGAAAAAAAAAATGATATAGTGAATTGGTTGTGTACTATGAATAATTACTAGAAGATTAGCAGCAAATAAAATATTCTCATACTTTTATTTTCAGGTATATAGTGTTTTTTCTAACATTGCATTATTCTATAATATGTGCAGATTACACAACACTCAGCATTCAAAATGAGTCTTTCAGAGCAGTCTGTGAAGTAATGAAGTCTCCTCTAGCAGAGGAAAAGTAAACAGTACAATAACACTTGAGATAATAAAAGTCAGATAACAGCCCTCTCCACGACTAAACTTGGTCGACTAAACTTGGTCGGAGAGTTAATAGCTTTTTTGCATAGAGATAACTGGAGTTTCTTAACTCTTCCTGTACTGGAAACAATTAGACTGATGTATCTGATCTTAATGTTTTATTTCTTAGCTGTACTACACATACAAATCATAATATCATAATTTTTTTTTCGCTTCAGTGTCTCTTTAAATGTGATCTTGCTGTGCTCACATGTTTACAAAGCAAACTAGCTATGACAGTGCAGATTCTAGGAGGGAGAAACAAAGAGTAAGGACTGGTGCATGCCAAGAGCGGTTCTGAGCATGTTTTAAAACGCTTGGGGATAGAAAACCGCTTGGCTAATCTATTTCAGTGAGCTGGTGCACACCAGAGCGGCTCGTTTTTCCCCCAAATGCAAACTCTGGTCCTGCAGTATTTTTTAGATTTCTGAGGCGCTTTTACTTCAATGTAAAGTATAAGAAAGTGGAAAACTGCCCTGAAAAACGCTAGATTTTCTAAGCGTTTTTGTTAGAGGCTGTTCAGTTACAGCTTTATTGTAACAAAATATAAAATCTGCTACACAAAAACGCTCCAAAAACACTAGGCATGTTTAGAAAATTTCTCTAAACCTGCCTAGAATCGCTCTGAAAAACAGCTTCAAAAACCGCTAGAGTTTGCGGATCCGCTAGCGATTTTTGGTTTGCACCAGCAAGGTAGGAAATTACATCAGGATTGGCTTCAGTCAGAGAATACCAAGATGGCAAATGCCAGGAACAGAATTCTCTTTATTTACAATATAAAATTTACTGAAATCAAAATGTGGACAATTCATCTGTTATGTAAGTAGTTATCTAATTATATATTTGCTTTTTTTTTCCTGGCATAGTATGGCTGACCCTGATGCTTTAACTATAATTCTATATTTATGTGAAGATGCTTATTGTGGACGTTTGCTATAGATTTAGTTTTGACACATTTCTAATAAAACGGAGGGAGAAGAAACTTCTGTTTTTATATGCAGTTTACAGTTTTAGTTTTGCTTTACAGATGATTTTATATGAACCCACTCTTCTCTCCGTCATCCTAACAGTTGTAATAACTGCATTGGACACATCTGTAACATTTTTCACTTTTTGGTGTGTTGTATTCTTCACTGACGTGTGTGTGCGCGCCCGCGCCGCGATCAAACGCCTTGACTGATTTGATTGAAACTTGGTATACAGCTCCCTTACTACCTTGGATGATATGTTCTGGGGGTCTCGCGGCCCCCCTGCACATCTGGGCGGAGCTACAAACAGAAAATCAGATATCACCCATTCATGTCAATGGAAATATGTAAAAGGCTGCCTTTCTCACAGTTATCAAGCCCCCATACTTGGCACAGTTGGTCACTTGGTGACCGAGGTTACAAATTCAGGAAAGTGGGCAGAGCATAAAACGGCCAATCAAATTTCAGCCATTCATTTTTAATGGGAAAATGTAAACTGCAGCCATTCTTAGACTGTTAATTGCAGGGTTCTCAAACTTGGCCACTGGGTGAAAGACATTAAGATTCAGGAAAGTGGGTTGAGCCTACAACAGCCAATCAAAATTCAATTATTGATTTTCAAGGGGAATATTTAAACTGCTGCCATTCTTACACTGTTTTTTTATGGCAGAGGCTTCAGAATTGCTACAGTTGATCATTGGGTGACTGGGGTCCAAATTCACTAAAGAGGTGGGGCTACAAACAGCCGATCAGATTTCCTTGCGGGATAAACTGCTTCCATTCACACATTTTTAATGCCAGGAACCTGAAAGCTCACAAACTTGGTCATTGAGTGACTGTGTGTCCAGGTTACAAAAAGTGGGCAGAGTCTAAAACCAATTTCACTGGGAAAATTTAAACTGCAGCCATTCTTACACTGTTAATGGAAGGGTTCTCAAACTTTGCACAGTTGGTGACTGGGATTAATATTCAGGAAAATGGGTGGAGCCTACAACAGCCAATCAAAATTCACCTGTTGATTTTCAATGGGAATATTTAAATTGCTGCCATTCTTACACTGTTAATAACAGATGCCTCAAACCTGCTACAGTTGGTCACTGGGTGACTGGAATTCAAATTCAGAAAGGGGGTGGAGTCGCAAACAGCCACTCAGATTTGTTTAATTTCAGTTGGCATATACAAATTGATACCAAGGACCCCAAAGCTCATAAACTTGGTAACTGACTATGTGTCAAGATTAGAAAAAGTGGGCGGACCAACAACTAAATTTTTTACATGGTAAAATACAGAGCTGTGGAGTCGGGGCAATTTTGGGCACCCGGAGTCAGTGTCTGAGTCGTGGTTTCAGAAATGTTGGAGTCGCATTATTTTTGTACAAAATCCACAGCCCTGTTAAGTATTAGACTAAGGAGTCGAGGAGTCGGAGTCTGAGCAATTTTGGTTACTCGGAGTTGGAGTTGTGGTTTCAGAAACTGAGGAGTTGGAAGATTTTTGCACCGACTCCTCAGCCCTGGTAAAATATAAACTGTAACCATTCTTACACTGTTAATGGCATGGTTCCCAAACTTGACACAGTTGGCCACTGAATGACTATGATTAATATTTAGAAAGTGGGTGGAGCCTACAACAGCCAGTCAAAATTCACCTATTGCTTTTTCAAGGGGAATATTTATATTGCTATTATTCTTACCCTGTTAATGGCAGAGGCCTCAAACCTGATAAAGTCAGTCATTGACTGGTGTCTAAATTCACTAAAGGGGGTGGAGCCACAAACAGCCAATGAGATTTGTTAGATGGATTTCAGCCATTCTGTTATTGGCTGGGTTCTCAAACTCGACAACGTTTGTCACTGGATGACTGGGATTAATATTCGGGAAAGTGGGTGGAGTCTACAACAGTCGATCAAAATTCACCTATTGGTTTCCAAGGGGAATATTTACATTGCTGCCATTCATACACTCTTAATGGCAAATGCCTCAAATCTGGTGCGGCAGTCACTGGGAGACGGGGGTTTAAAACAGGGCTGTGGAGTCGGGCAATTTTGGGTGCCTGGAGTCGGGCTTGGGGAAAAAATGCACCGACTCTGACTCCTAATGAATTTGTAACTGTAATAAAATAGAAAATATGATAAAATGTTCTATTTCTCAGATAATAGTCATTAAAAATAATGTATATATACAGTAATAGCTGTGCTTAGTCCTCAAAAATGAAATAAACCAATCAAAATTAGTTACTTGTGCTGCTTCAATAAAGCAGTCCCCGTATTTTTAAAGAGACTCCGTAACAAAAATTGCACCCTGTTTTTTATCATCCTACAAGTTCCAAAAGCTATTCTAATGTGTTCTGGCTTACTGCAGCACATTCTACTATCACTGTCTCTGTAATAAATCAATGTATCTTTCCCCTGTCAGACTTGTCAGCCTGTGTCTGGAAGGCTGCCAAGTTCTTCAGTGTTGTGGTTCTGCTATGAACTCCCCCTTCCAGGCCCCTCTCTGCACACTGCCTATGTGTTATTTAGATTAGGGCAGCTTCTCTCTTCTCTCATCTTTTACAAGCTGGATAAATCGTCCTCTGAGCTGGCTGGCCTTTTACATACTGAAGAATTACAGACAAGGGCAAAGCTGTTTGCAGGAAGAAAAGAGCAGCCTGAAACTTCAGTGCACGAGAACAGGGGGAAAGAAACACACAAATGATCTCTTGAGATTCAAAAGGAATGGTGTATACAGCCTGCTTGTGTATGGATGTATTTTCTATGTGTGGACATACTGTACATCAACCTACTTCCTGTTTTGGTGGCCATTTTGTTTGTTTATAAACAAACTTTTTAAAACTGTTTTTAACCACTTTTAATGCGGCGAGGAGCGGCGAAATTGTGTCAGAGGGTAATAGGAGATGTCCCCTAACGCACTGGTATGTTTACTTTTGTGCGATTTTAACAATACAGATTCTCTTTAAGGTCAGATATACATATCTGATTGTGACTGTATATATGAGGTGTACACAGGAATCTCTTATATATACTAAATAACATCTATGCTGTAAGAATAAAGCCTGATGTGTAGCTGTGTCACTAATAGAGATGGTCAATGAGATGGAAATAATTCTGCACTGATGCTGATTTATGCAAATGTATGCACTCCCTTTGCTGATGAAATCAAATAATTCGATATGTTGTTAAAATTTGGTTTGGTGACTACAAATTAAAGGGTACCTGAGACGGATGAAAAGTAAAGTTTTATACATACCTGGGGCTTCCTCCAGCCCCCTTCAGGCTAATCAGTCCCTCGCTGTCCGCCACCACCCGGATCTTCTGCTATGAGTCCTGGTAATTCAGCCAGTCAGCGCTGTCTGGCCGCATGCCTCTCCCACAGCCAGGAACATTCTGCACCTGCGCAATAGTGCTGCACAGGTGTAGTGTGCTCCTGGCGGCAGAGTGTGTGCATGCGCACTACGCCCGACTGGCTCAAGTACCTGGACTCATAGCAGAAGATCCAGGTGGTGGAGGAGGACAACGAGGGACTGATTATCCTGAAGGCGGCTGGAGGAAGCCCCAGGTATGTATAAAGCTTTAATTTCATCTGTCTCAGGTTTACTTTGTTACACAGTAGTACTATACTCTACATATGCACTCCCCACAGAGCTGCAGGGAATCCACTGAGAATGCTGTGCACATTGAACAGAGAGGTGTTGTCTGTCACCCATAAACCTTGTTCAGATTGTGCATGAAGAATGTGTAATAGAGGAAGAATCTCCTCATTCCCCTGCAGAGTACCTGCACATCATTCTTACATGTACCCACACTTACATTGCCTAGGGCCTGATAGATGTTCTTTGTTCCGGATTGTACCTTTTACAAGTACTCTTACCAAGGACTAGTTTTAGTCTAAAGGGAATAAATATAGTAGTCTACATATCCTTCTCACTTCAGTTGTCTTGTAAAATTCCTAAGCGTTGGCAGTTAAGAGACGAATTTCATGTTACATACTTTTAATCAACAAAATTGTAATATGCAAATTAGAGGAGTCGGAGTTGGTGGAATCTAAAACTGAGGAGTCGGAGTTGGTGGATTTTTGGACCGACTCCACAGCCCTGGTTTAACCTCTTGACGACCAGCTAACGCCGATTGGCGTTAACTGGTCGTCTGCGGGTTACCATGGAAACGGCCGCTCGATCGAGCGGCCTTTCCATGTCAGTTTTTGGAGGGTGTCTCTGTGAACAGCCGGAGAGCCGTCGATCGCGGCTCGCCGGCAAAATGTAAACACGCGGGGAAGAAATCCCCGCTGTTTACATCACACGGCGCTGCTGCGCAGCAGCGCCGTGACGTAGATCGGCGATCCCCGGCCTCTGATTGGCCGGGGATCGCCGGCATCTGATTGGCAGAAGCCTATCCTATCAGGTGCAGGACGGAACTCCGTCCTGCGCCGCTCACAGGGGGAGGGAGAGGGAGGGAAGGGGAAGGAGGCCAGGAAGCGCTGCGGAGGGGGGCTTTGAAGAGCCCCCCCCCCCCGCAAGCGCAAGCAGTTGGCGGCGATCAGACCCCCCAGCAGGACATCCCCCTAGTGGGGAAAAAAGGGGGGTAGTCTGGTCGCCCTGCTGCACTCCTGATCGGTGCTGCGGGCTGTAGAGCCCACGCAGCACCGATCACTGAAAATTACACTGGTCGTCAAGTGGTTAAAATATTAACCTGCTGAGCGGTCTGGACGAGCTCAGCTCGTCCAACACCGCCAGAGGCTGCCGCTCAGGCCCTGCTGGGCCGATTTTCGTCAAATAAAAAGCAGCACACGCAGCCGGCACTTTGCCAGCCGCGTGTGCTGCCTGATCGCCGCCGCTCTGCGGCGATCCGCCGCGAGCAGCGGCGAAAGAGGGTCCCCCCAGCCGCCTGAGCCCAGCTTAGCCGGAACAAAAAGTTCCGGCCAGCGCTAAGGGCTGTATCGGAGGCGGCGGACGTCGATGACGTCACTCCGCTCGTCGCTATGGCGACGATGTAAGCAAAACAAGGAAGGCCGCTCATTGCGGCCTTCCTTGTTTATTCTGGGCGCCGGAGGCGATCGGAAGAACGCCTCCGGAGCGCCCTCTAGTGGGCTTTCATGCAGCCAACTTTCAGTTGGCTGCATGAAATAGTTTTTTTTTTAATTTAAAAAAAAACCCTCCCGCAGCCACCCTGGCGATTTAATCAGAACGCCAGGGTGGTTAAAAGGGGGCGGGCTACAAACAGCCAATCAGATTTGTTTAATGTCAATGGAAAAATGCAACGTATTAATGCTAAGGATCCCAAAGCTCATAAACTTGGTCATTGAGTGACAAGAAAATGTCAAGGTTAGAAACAGTGGGTGGAGCCAAAAACAACTAACTTTTTACATGGGAAAATATAAACTGCAGCCATTCTTATACTGTTAATGGCAGGGTTCTCAAACTCTACTCAGTTGGTCACTGGGTAAATGGGATTAATATTCAGAAAAGTGGGTGGAGCCTACAACAGCCAATCAAAATTCACCTATTTTCAAGAGGAATATTGAACCTGCTGCCATTCTTACACTTTGAATGGCAGTGGCCTCAAACCTGCTACAGTCAGTCATGAAGTGACTGGGATTCAAATTCACTAAAGAGGCGGAGCCACAAACAGTCAATCAGATTTCTTTGCTGGATAAACTGCTTCCATTCACAATTTTGATGCCCGGAAACCGAAAGCTCACTAACTTGGTTATTGAGTGACTGTGTGTCAACTTACAAAAACTGTGTGGAGTCAAAAACAGATTTCCCTGGGAAAATGTAACTGCAGCCCTTCTTCACTGTTATTGGCAGGGTTCTCAAACTTTGCACAGTTGGTTACTGGGTGACTGGGATTAATATTCAGAAAAATGGGTGGAGCCTAGAAAAGCCAATCAATATTCACCTGTTGATTTTCAAGGGTAATATTACAATTGCTGCCATTCTTGCACTGTTAATGGCACAAGCCTCAAACCTAGTACAGTTGGTCATTGGGTCACTGGGGTTAAAATTCAGAAAAGGGGGCAGAGCCACAAATGGCATCAATAAAAACAAAACTAATTGGCCAAGGACCTGAAAGCTCACAAACTTGGTCATTTCCAGCTTACAAAAAGTGGGCAGAGCCAAATACAAATTTCACTGGGAAAATATAAACTGCAGGCCTTCTTACACCGTTAATGGCAGGGTTCTCAAACTTTGCCCAGATGGCCACAGGGTGACTGGGATTAATAATCAGGGAAGTGGGTGGAGCCTATAATAGCCATTCAAAATTCACCTGTTGATTTTCAAGAGGAATATTTAAATTGCTGCCATTTTCCCACTGTTAATAGAAGGTGCCTCAAACCTGCTACAGTTAGTCATTTAGTGCCTGGGGTTCAAATGCTGGAGAGGGACAGAGTCACAAACAGCCAATCAGATTTGTTTCGTTTTTATGGGAATATACTAATTATTAATGCCAAAGCTCACAAACTTGGTCACGGTTTGTGTGTAGGGTTACAAAATGTGGGATGAGCCGACACCAGCCAAATAGATTCTCGGGCAACGCCGGGTCATCAGCTAGTTAACAATATAATGTGTACATTTAAAAAGGAAATCTTTGCTGCATTCACTGGATGAGTCTTTGTTATACAGCTTTCAATAATATACCAAGATTGTATCTGTGTTCCTATAACAAAATTATTTTACACTAATAACAGACGCCAAACCTATTACACATCAAATGAAAGTTGATGATTTGTTATGATGGAAATTTGTACAGAAACTTTCCTTAATTGTTTACAATGTCAAGGAAGCTGTTTGAGTTGTGATTTAATCAGGAAGGAGGAGAAAAAATCCTAGAGCTTTCCAAGTATTATTGAGCATTATAGGTTACAAGAGTAGCTGATAGCTGATGGTAGGACATTGGGTGGCTGGAGCACTAGGTGTCTCTGGAATGCCCTAGACTATGAGATGGTGGAAGGGTAGAAGCGTAAACAGTCCCCCCCCCCCATTTATAGATGTTTACATACTGAGCAAGTGGAAAGTGGCGTTATTGTCCCAAGCATACTATACAATTTTAAAGAGACTCTGAAGTCTTTTAAAAACGAGGCTTTTACTTTAAAAACCTCTTTAACCTAATTGCCCCTCCTAAAACACCGCATCGCCCGCGTCTGACACCTCAAATTACCTGGGGGACATCCGGGGGCTCCTTCCGCATAGAGGCAGAGCATTCAGCTGCAGCTCTGCCTCTACACGCGTCTATCAGCGCGGATCGCCGCCTCTCCCCCGCCCCTGTCTTCCTTCACTGAGAGGGGCGGGGAGAGGCGGAGATGCACGCTGATTGACGCAGATGGAAGCAGAGCTGCAGCTGAAAGCTCGGGCTTTTCCAGGAGCAAAATCCACGACCAAGAAAGTCGTGGATTTTGCCGAGGGGAGGGCGTTTTAGGAGGGGCAATTAGGTTAAAGAGGATTTTTAAAGTAAAAACCTTATTTTTAGGAGACTTCAGAGTCTCTTTAAACTATTAGAAGACATTCTGGTTGCTTGTCCTAGGCAAGTGCTTTACATTTGCTTCAGTTTTCTTTGTAGCTGCCTTCAACATTAGCCATAGAGCAAGACCAAATGGGGCAATTGATGCCTACTTTGCATCTGATTGCGTGTTGCTCTGTGTGAATTCTAGCATTCCTTGCAAATTTTTTTGAAGTTGCTTTGTATGTAATATATTCATAATCATTCCAGGTCATGTGGTCTTGGTGTTTATGAATTGGGAATTTGTAGTAGCATAGAGCAGGAAGGGTGCATGTTGCACCCTTGAACCAGATTGCCTCTGTCCGTGCGATATGGGATATGTTCCTTCCAGCTTTGACTGCAGCTATGTCAGTCCACTTATGTAAACACTCCTGATGGGGTAAGGAGGTTAAAATCAGGAGAGCCTCTCCACAAAGAGAAACTGCAAACAAAATCAGGCAAGTTCCCAAGTTCAGGTTTTTAACTGGGCATCTGATTTTGTGGTGTTCTGACTTCTGCAATCTCTATATGAAGGTCGGAGAAATATATTTTTTTTTTTTCCCCCTCATAACTTACAATAGTAGGTGTTTCTTGAAACCATTAAATACGTATGAATAGTAGGACTGATTTGTCTTTTGTGAATTATAAACCTGGTAAGAGAAAGTAATTTTACATTGTTTTTGCATGTGTTTAGGGATGCATCATGGGAATTGGAGGAAGATGCATTCCAGGAACTGTTGGTGAGATATCAGCGCTGTGATGCTAAGAAATGTATGTGTCAGCGTGGGAGGGACTTTAATGAACCGGAGAGGTAAGTGTCTTTATTGGCATCTGAGGGATGTGCAAGTCTTGTTGGTGGTTAGTAGTGATGCGCAGAGGTTGGTGTTAGGGCTACAAAATCGCTGAGCCATTAAAGCTGATGAAGGTTAAGTGCATCAGCCGCTAGACTTGCTAATCGCAACTTCTTCCTCCTGGGTGGAAGAACTGCCTTCCACTTATGATTAGATACAATTTGTGCTTATCTCAGTTATTTTGTTACAAATGTTCTACCACAACCTGCTTTGATCACCAGGTTTGTTCTGCAAAATGATGCTCCTGGTTTCCCTACAGTTGCCCATTGTATACAGACTTTCTTCTAATCTATGTAGACCGCTTGCTAAATCGCTGATTGGTTGGGCACAGTGAACAGTCAGGATTCCCACTATGCAATTTCCCCACAGAAAATTCACTCAACATAGTGGAGAGATTGCGATGAGATATTTAAATTTTAAAGTCTCTCTAAAAACTCTTTAAAGCAAACTTGTACGTTTAAAGGAAAGAAAATCGGATACTTACCAATCCAATTTTCTCTAGTTTATCCAGAGGCTTCCCTCTATTGAGGTAAGTATTTACAGCACTTTTTTTTTCCTCCCTTCAGGTTTCCTTTTATAGGTTACGTTATTTTGGACAAAGGTTGGTAAGTATAACTGTATAGTCAGTAAACAGTTGGAAGACAGTGGTGTGTTCTCTTTAAAGTGAACCCAAGTTGAAAGTTTGACAATTGGATCTGTTGTCCTGCTCCTAAAAATTGATTTTATTTTTATTTATTTTTTTAGATATTTTATATTTAAACATTTACAATGTAGATTGAATGTTTTATTGTCTCTGCTCAATTGCAGTCTATTAAGAGTCCGAGAGTTAAAATACATGTATTGGCCTTTTTTCTGTCTCTCCCCTGCCCTCAGAAGTTGTATTTTGCCAGGAAAAGGTTTATGGCTGTAATTTGCTTAGTGATTATTACTATATTCCTGCAAAGTACTGACGAGAGAAGCAGTCTCTTCCATTCCTGAAAATCCATTCATCAAATTTTGATTGGCCAATCACTGATCAATTTTACCACCTCCATGTAGTATGAGGGCCAACAGACTTTGAATAACATGAACCGATTTGTGTAGCTAAGTTCTCATACTACAGAGAAGTGATAAAACTGACTAATTAAAATTGAATGTGTGTACCAGAGATCTGGATTGGCTTCTTTCAAACAACTGGTCTAGTCTTAACGTCTGAGCAGGTTGTCAGTGGCAGTCTGTGGCTGTTTGTTGTCTTCATGGTCTGATGTTTACATCTGCAGCCACTTGTGACCAGTAAACTGAGGCCTTACATAATTTTGAAGGCCATGAGCAAATATGCTGTGATTCACAGCTGGAGGTGCATTGCTGGTCAGCCTGAAAGCTACAAGGGGCTTAGCAATTCATCACCATATATTGGTACTGTTTCTATTCACAAAATATTAGTGAGTGGTGCTGCAACTTTTGGTACTGATGGTCACATTCTGTTGCAGTAAATGGGAGATTGTTCGTTGTCAGAGCTGTGGATCCAGTGGTACACATATGGCTTGCTCCTCCATTGCACAGTTGAACCAGGCATGGGAGTGTTTAGACTGTCAGAGTATCAGCTGCACACCAGGTAAATTACTTCTCTGTCTCAGATTTAAAGTACCCTTTTTCCCATCTAGTTAGTAAAGCTTTTGTTTCTCCTGAGCAGTAAAAAGACCCTATCCTGCATCACACAGTCCAAGCAATGTGGAAATTGGGCTTGAGCAGCCGTCACCAAAATGCCCTAGACGATCAAGAACACCTAGGAAAGTCCTAATAAAGTAAGTACTTTAAAATTATAACACATTTGATTTTCTGTCTAATCTTAGAGAATCTGTAACGTCAAAACGTCCCCTGGGGGGTACTCACCTCGGGTGGGGGAAACCTCCGGATCCTAATGAGGCTTCCCACGCCGTCCTCCGTCCCTCAGGGGTCTCGCTGCAGCCCTCCGTACAAGATGACATCAATATTTACCTTCCCGGCTCCTGCGCAGGCGCTCTGACGGCTGTCGGCTCCGAAGTGGGCGGAAATACCCGATCGCCGTCGGGTCTGCTCTACTGCGCAGGCGCAAGTATCCGGCGCATGCGCAGTAGAGCGGACCCGACTGAGATCGGGTATTTCCGTCTACTTCGGAGCCGAAAGCAGCCACAGCGCCCCCGCTGGAGCCAGCAAAGGTAAATATTGAATTTACAGTCGGGTCTGTCGCCGGCTGTTCGGAGGGCTGCAGCGAGACCCCCGTGGGACAGAGGACGGCGTGGGAAGCCTCATTAGGATCCGGAGGCTTCCCCCACCCGAGGTGAGTACCCCCCCCCCCCCCCCAGGGGATGTTTTTGATGTTACGGAGTCTCTTTAAACTAGTGTTCATTATTACATTCATTTGCTTGAACTTGGTGAAAAAAGTTGCGCAGCTTGGAGTCTTGCCTCCTTAAAAGAAAAAAGGGAAAAAAAATTCTTGTCTCTCCTGACATTTCATTGGAATGAAGGCAGCAACAGCTTCCCAGATGTAGAATTTGGGGTGTCTTTTTAAAGCTAATGTTAAACTTAAAAAAAACTTAAACTTAAAACAAAACCCCAAACAGATGCTCTGGACCTTTAATGAGCCTTCCCGCTCCTCTCATGGTCCCCGCGTTCCAGCGATGTCACCTCGGTTTGAGTCCGCTGCAGCAGGAGGCCTCCTCGGAAGTCTTTGGGAGTCCGAATGCTCTCGAAGACGGGTGGCTTTGTACTGCTCGCGCATGTGTGAGTATGGAGCTGCCCTACTCTGGTTCTTAAAGACTTCATAAGCCTCCCGCGGTGGCAGAGCAGTATTCGATCGGTCGTATACTGTTTACGGGGGAACAACACTGGAAAGCGGCAACCAGGAGAGGAGCGAGGAGGATCTATAGGACCTAGAGCCTTCCCCCTTCATAGTTGAATATGTTTTTGTCTTGTTTTTTAAGCTTAAAGAGGAGCTGTTAGGTATAAGGTCTCAGAGAAATCAAACACATATATCAGTAGCTAAAGATTGGCTGTACTTACATTACATATGCATTTCACTGTCCACGTTTGGATTTCACAGAATTTGTATATAGTATATGCAGAGATAGATGCTCCTGACAGCTCATGGCAGGCTCCATGTTTTTCTGTCAAATGTGTCGTCATGTCCTGCCTGCTTCCTGATCACAGAAAAGCTCGTACTGAATAACACAGTGTGCAGTGAATATTAATGAGCCATGTGGCTAGGAACAATAGCTGACTCCTGCAGTGTACTATGCCCGGAGATTTATCAGTGCTACGCGCTGGACTGATTACAAGCTGCTGTAACGTCTCATTAGCAGCCGAGGGGAGGGCCCCAGAATGCTTTGCAGTATAGTATGCGGCTTGCGTCCTCTTGGGTCTAACAGCTTTGCTGATAAGCACACATCAAAGGTAACTGAGATTTTTATCTTCACTAATGCCTTTTTGGCTTCCTTCTAAACTGTTTAACACAGGAGAATAGAGGTTTAAATTAGCTTCTGCAGCCTGACAGTTACTCTTTAACATTCACTTGCGCTACCTTTACATAGTGTGATTTGGGAAATGTACAATAAAATCTAATGAGCTACATTTTATTACAGTGCCCCAGTAACTTGTAAAATATGAAGTCACAGAGCACTGTGTACCATTGTTGTGTGAATGAGCTGCACTTGGCTGAGTAGCATTACTGTAAAGGTCAGCTCATGGATGAAGGCACTATTGTCTTAGCGTTTCTTCCTTAGACTTGATTTTCATAGGCCTGGGTTACATAATCTGATTTAGATGAGCCTCAGATCCACCGCTGTTATTTTACTATTTATTTATTTTTTCATGCTGACAATTTTGTGTGCTGATCATGTTCTAGCTTAAACTACTTTACGTCTTTGATTGAAAACAACTATGTAACTATGATTACTGGATGTATGTATTGTCAGGTCTTTAGTTCTATAGTAATATTATAATTAGAACTTGCCTATGTTTACACACACCTACCTACACACACCTACACACACACACACTTTTATTACATAGTGCATTATCTGCACTCCAGTCTGGGATTCTCACAGTTTTTCAGCATGTGACAGGAGTAAACAAAGCACACAGCCTGCAGGGGGCGTGCATAAGTTGTCCCCATTACAGCAGAGGCAGCCCATTCCTCCCTGAGTCGACAAAGAAAAGATTAGATATAATACAGAGATAGTACAACTAGAAAAGGCTGCAGTAATCCAGACCACATTAGAACAGTTATAGGAACTTATATGATAGAGGAAATAAGGCTGAAAATGTTGTTACATAGTCTCTTTAAAGTTTACTTTTCCAGGCTAGATTTAACTTTTAAATTCAAAAAAATGGGATTCTAAGAAAGTCAGCAAGTCCCATTTAGGCTAATATCTATAGTTTTATTTTCCATGTTTTGCTTTAGCCACTTAAGGCAAAATGGACATTTCGAGGCATCCTATTTGTGCATTAATTAGTGCAACTAGGACTTATAATAAATGTCCATTCTACCAAAATGTTTGCGCCCGCGGGAACATGTGCACGCAAACACTTGTGCGCCCAATCTAAGACGTCAATGGAGAGGCGTTAAGTGGTTAAAGCCCAGTTACAGGATTCTTTTTTTTTTTTTTTTTTTTTTTTTTTTTTTTTTATTTTTAGTCTTTATTTGTGTGCTGTCTGTAGTAACTAGTACAATACAAAGTACAGATTCCAGACTAGAAATGCAACTGGTTTAATTCGTTTTAGAAATTCATAGCTGGCTCCACGTTGAAACCTGTATTTTTAATATCTTTAAATTACAAAAACACTTGTGCAGCACTGAAAAGTAATTGTAGTAAACATAAGCAAGAGCAAAATTTGACTTTAAAAGGCACTCTTGGTGTTTTTTATTTTTAGGCATGTTCAAATGCAGAATAGATGTATATCCGATATTCTGCAGGAAATAAGATCTCAGATCAGTACTACAGTGTGCCCAATACGTGTGAACAGGAAGTCACTATGGAAGAGTTCCGTTCACTGTTTCCGCAAGAGCAGGTTTTCTCCATACAACACTCTACAGCTATCGTTCAGTGATCACAGCCGCAACGGAGAGCAAGCGGATGCATCACTTTCTCAGTATTTCAAGCTTCTTCTAGAACATATGCAGGGGTCTGAATTGTTTGAAGGTTCTGAAAGGAAAAATCTTTCAATGGATCTGCAGGGTAAGTTCAGTATTCTATTACCAATCTGAACCACTTATCGACCGGTTTTGGTGGTGCATACAGAATACTTCTCATCTGGTCCAAGGAACACTGCTTTCTTTTAAACTCCTTTTTGAGCCATTTATCAAGTAGCCTTTGACAATTGACTTTGTAACCTGAGATGGCATAGAAGCTGCAGTGTAACTAATGGATCAACAAAATATTCATCTTTATTGGAACACTCCGTGTACCAGTGAGGTGAAGTCCAGAATTAAACTGGATTTCCCCCACACACATTAATAGGCATGGATTCTGAATCATAGGCTGGTCTCTGCACCAGTGCAGTGTGTGGTCAGAGAACATGTGGGGTGACGCAGGCCTATATTAAAGTTTCTTTCTTTAGGAACCCACCAGGTTTCAAAAGAGTTCTCAACTTTGTCTGGGACCCATATGCAATTATTTTTTCTAACTTTCATATTCTCTTGAAACCAAAATTTCTGCATTTTACAATTGAAAAAGTACCCAAATGTTGGTGAAAAAGTATCAAATTTAGAGTATTTTCTTGCTTGCTGGTGGCTTAAAAAACATTTTATGACGAGTTCTGAAATTATTTCCTAGGAGAAAAAGTGAATTGCATATGGGCTCGGGGGCAATTCACTTTTTCACCTGAGTTTTCTCCTAGGAGATATTTTTAAACTTGTCAATAAAATGTCTTTTAAACCATATGCAAGCAAAAAAAATACTCAATTTTGATAGTACTTTTTAGCTACCTTTTGATGCAGGAGGTTGAGACTTTGCATTCTGTTTGCTGCAACATATTTGTTTTTTAATAAGTGGAAGAGGACTCTCTGTGTAGGTGTGTGTAGGTGTGTGTAGGTGTAGGTAGGTGTGTGTGTGTGTGTGTGTGTGTGTAGGTAGGTGTGTGTGTGTAGGTAGGTGTGTGTGTGTGTGTGTGTGTGGGTGTGTGTGGGTGTGTGTAGGTGTGTGTGTGCGCGCCTACTCATGTTTATGATGAATGTTGTTTCTGAAATTTTTCTTTAATCCATAGCTATGGAACAAAACCAGTATTATGAAGCTGGTAGGATGCTGGCACTTGCACTGGTCCATGGAGGTCCAGCTCCTGGATTTCTGTCACCAACTCTCTTCTCCTGCCTGGTCTATGATTCTCAACATGTGCAGCCAGTGTTAGAAGATGTAGCAGATCCTGATGTCTTAAAAGCAATACGAACAGTAAGTTATATGGATACTTTCCATCTGAGGCATATATTATATTGAACATACATCTTAATTTCCTGCCAGCTACAAAGCAATGGCAATACCATCACTAGCAACTGAGGTACTCCTTATGGCTGTGGTATAGGAAGGGCCAAAGCCAGAGACACATAAGATCAGGTCACGTTTCCTTGTGTACAGAAAATAATTGGATTATGACTGTGCTAAATGCAAGAAGATTGTGGTACACTGTGAATCCTAGTATTTTTTTTTCTGTACGATACTGACACTACTGAAAGTGAAGCAATATTCTTAGTCGCATTGATCCTTCTACCTCCTCTGATCATAAAGTAAGGCATACCTTTTCTGAGGCAGTATTTTTGGGGTACAGACATAGAGAAGAGTCTGTAATGCAGAACATATCTGCCTACAAATGTGGTCATTGTTAACCTGCCCCTTATTATTGAAAAGGCCATGTTTGTTCTTTATAGTGATCATACAAATTTAGTGTAACAGCTGTGTCTTTCTGTCATTCTGTGCTGCTAAGTTTTATTGTGGCACAGCATGAGGACACCATTGAGATAATTTTTCGCTAAGTATGGGTTTTCAAAAAAGAGAATGCGATTTTGTGATTTTATCAGGTATAGATGAGTGCTGGGGGAGTTTCTTTAATATTAACAGTCTTCCTAACTTATACATCCCTTGTACAAATGTAGTGCTGGCACAAAAAAGGAGCCTGCCTGTACTCTCCTTTCTCTAAGGGTAATATGCAACTACTTTTGCGGGGAAATTTGGGTTTGGTTCCACCATGATGTATTGGCTTCTAAAGAGTCATGTCATGTCAGGGCTCTGTCTTTTATACTGGAAGTAGTTTTAAAGGACAAAAAAAAACCAAACAAGCAAGATCTACTTACCGGAGCCTATCTGTCCTTTGCCGCAGCTCCAGGGTCCCCTCCGTTGCAGATGCCGACCTCGCCAGGTTGGCATCTTCTGCGCCTGTGCGATCACGTGACCTGAAGTGTTCCACGCAGGCGCAGAATGTTCCTGGTCATGGATGTGCTGGCCGTGCTTTCGCACAGGCGCAGAAGATGCCAACCTGGCTTGGTCAGCATCTGCAATGGAGGTGACCCTGGAGCTTCGGCGAGGGACAGATTGGCTGCCAGGGGCTGAAGGAAGCTCCAGGTAAGTAGATCTTGTTTGTTTTTTTTGTTTGTTTTTTCTTTGGATGTGTCCTTTAAGGGTAATTGGCAACCTCACTTGACGACAATTAGGGGAGCTGCAAGAGATGAAGTGTACACAAAGCCATAGTTGACGTAAGATAAACGTGTATGTACAGTATAAAACATATTAATAACACGGCTGTTTTACTTATTTTATTTTGCTGCCTAAAAGAGTTAATTTCTAGGCATGGAACTGACAGCTTCTGACTTGTCGGTACTTTGGGAATACAGAAAACAAAACTGATGAAAGGGGGGGGGGGGGCACGGCACTGGGAGCAAGCGACACATTCAAATTTCCTGGAGCCGTTAAAGTGGACCCAAATTCAAAATTCAAGATTTCAGAAATAAAATCTATTTTCTAAGTTATAATAATAAATAGCAGCCTTTTTTCAGCTGCATGATGACAAATATAAAATATTTTACATTTATTGGAGGAACCCCTCCCTTCCTTTCATATTGCCGGTACAGAATCCGGCAGGCTGGTGGAGGAGATAAAACAAAAACAAAACACAGGCTGTTACTGATGATGTCACAGGGGAGGTGATCTCAGCTAGTGTGAGATTTCACATAGACTACGCCCCTGTGAGGGAGGGTAGCTGATGACAAACACACCCATGATCTAAAACCTCCTACTAAGCTAAGAAGTAATGGCTGCCACCTGTATTACCCTAGTTATGAAAAGAGAAGGGTGAAAACCATGCACTGAAATGCTCGTAGGCTTGAAGGAGTGTTTATTTATCTTTGTATGTGTCAGAGTGGTGCAACTAAATATTTTGAATTAAAAAAAGTTTGGTTTGGGTCCGCTTTTAGAGGCTCCAACAGGACGTTTTTATTGCAGCGGGTAGTGGTTAGTCTTTTCTTTTTTTTTTTTTTTAGGATAAGTACTAAGATAATACTGAGTAGGCTAAATAGAATTGTGTATCCCATCCCTTTATTGCCACCTCGGGTTGAATTTATGTCATTTGCCCATCATGTGAAGGTTACTATATTCCTGTAATGACACCTTTGCAGGGGATCTTTTTCTTTCTTTCTCTCTTCCTTCTCTTTATTCTGTACTACACTAACAAACTATACTGCAGTCCTCTCAAAGAAACCTGTCATATGTAAATGTGTTCGTCTCACCCAGACCTGCTGTCAGTAATGTGAATTCCATCTGCTTCAGATCCAGTCTTGCCAGAGGATTAACGAGTTAAAGGCTGCCACTGTAAATTACTTTGACTACTTTCAGAAGACTGGCACTCTGCACCTGGTACATGCTGTAAGCGATAAGGTCCACATTGTGAAGGATATGCTGGCTTATCATGTCATCCGCAGGGTGCAGCAACCACTTGAAAGGTAAATTGTAGAAAAAAAAGTCTTACATTGCAATCGTAGATGATGTGCTATCTTGTCATAATTATACATCCAACCATACATGTGAATAAAGTGGACACCAGCCAATTCCCATCACAGTCCTCATCATAGGTTTGTAAAGCACCTGCATCTTCTGTGGCAATAAACCATTACAGTGGTACAGATGATGTATACCTACAATATTACTGAAAGGGTAATATATAGAATCTGTTGTCATAGCTGAAGAGCAACAATAAGCAGCAATATGAAAAACCAGGGCCCTGTGGATGTAAACTTAGCCCACAGGAATAGACACTGAGTGAGTACAAGTGTGTACAGGCCAGCTCTGGTGCTCTGTTTGGATAGAAGAGAATGAGACCAAGCGAGGTCACTAATGGTAGTAGTCAGTGCTCTCCTGTAACCTGCTGATTCCAGCCTGTGCTCCCCTCTTGCTTGATGTGTCAGGTCTTACCTTACACTACTTTTCACCATAGACAGCTGCATCCTTCCTCTGTAGCCAGACACCACCACCTTGGTCTTCTTACCCCTTTTACAGTTACTCCTTGTTTCCCCTAAAGCCATATGCTTGTTTTTCCAACCTTTTGAGTACACTCTCACCTATCTGTCGAACAGCTTGTAGTCCAGTTTTGATGCATTGCTTCACAGAAGGGTTTCACCTTCTGAGTTCCTCAGCTTCAGTTACTATGAACCATGCACAATGGGAAGGTGCTCACAACAAGCACTACCAAGACACAATCAGCTGCTATGACTGCTCATCAAAAATCACTGGAGGATACTGCTTTTGAGACCTTTTTAAGGCCACACATTCACATTGTCAAACGCAGAAGACTGCGATCGGACCGCAACACGTGTGATCACATGCCATCTGCGCCATCGTGCTTTACGCTGCTGATCTAATTCACTACAGTGAATGGGTCAGTACTGCGCTTTGCATAAAAAAAGGGTGCAGATTGTAGTTTGTACATCACAGTGCAGTCTGTGCACTTCTGATATTCTTGATGATCGTACCCCATATGCATTGCTCACAATGCATATAGTGTGTACGAGGCAGTCTGTGAAAGCCGCAGTTACTATGGAAGACATAGTTTCACCGTTTCCTTACTAACTGAGATGATTAATGAGATGCTAATTTGCCAGGCTTGTGTGCAGATTGAGATTTAGCCAGTGAAAAATATGAAGCAACTGTTTTTCTTATGCAGTTGGATAAGCGCACATCAATAAAACATAACACTACAGTAAAACAATCAGGTGTTGTTTTCCAATAAGGCAATTCGCTATCGGTTCTGGGATATTCACCCACCAGGAGAGCACCCGTCAGGGAAGAAACTCACCAAATGTGGTGTAACCCCTGCTAGATATGTTATAAGTTGGAGTGAAAAACACCCTCATAGTGTTAGACCGTTAAAGTTAAAAGCTTTATTATAAAATTGCTCCCTGAAGTATGAACACGCTTAAAGGTTTTTTTCCCCCACAATCCTTCAGCGCAAGGTGAGACGTCGCCCCTCCCAGACGCAGGAACAGACAGCACTTCCCCTATAAAACATTGAAACAGTTAGTCCATCCGCAGTGCTGTTTGTTCCTGCGTCCAGGCAGGTCGGCATCTCCCCTAGGGATTGAGCCTGTGTGCTGGGCTGCAGGTCTTTAATTCCATGGGCGGCTGAGATGGTGGTACCGAGGCCATCTAGCCTTCACTTCACGCTGGACACCCGAGTGAAGTTTGCCTACCTTTCTGCTCCTAAATGTAGGAGGGCAAGTGTGGAGGGCATGGCGTTCCTTCCCGCTCTGGACGGAGTCGGTTCCGGAGGACAGGTAAGCCGCTGGCGTGCTGTTGCTGGCCGGACATTGGGAGGCGCATGGCGGAAGATTGTCCGCGTGGTTCCCCTGTGACGCGTAACTTCCGGCAGGTATGCCGGAAGATGCGTTTTAGCCTATCAGGCTGTCTCTCCGTTACTTCCGGTCCCGCCCTCCGTAAGTCCAGAGCGGAAGTATTTAGAGGACGCTGTGCTAGGCTGGCTGGCATTAGTTACTCTGAGGTGAGAGACGGCTGTCTTAGTTGCTGGATTCCTTTAGGATGTCGGCATCTGATAAGACAGAGAGTAACCCAGCCGCTCAGAAGGTGAGAGTATGGGATCTCTTTCTGAGCCATACGCTAATTTTGTATTTGGGTTATGCTTATGTCTGCTTTTGTTTATACTTATCTTTTAGGTTAAACAAGCTGATTCAGGGGATAAGGCGAGGCCTCCTCCTACCTATAAGCGATGCCCTATGTGTAGCGTTAAGATGCCATTGCCATATTCTAAAACTTTGTGTCAGCAGTGTATGGATAAAGTTTTAGGGGAGCAGTCACGTCCCTCTGTACAGGAGACTTTACAGGCTTTTAGGGAGGAGATTAGTTCCTCATTGGCTTCCATTAAATCCTCTTTAACAGTAGCATGTACTTCTCAGGTTGCTACTGTTTCTAATCCTATCTCAGAGAGTGAGAATCAGGATCAAATGGAGACAGGGGGTAGTTCAGGGGAATCGGAGTCTAGAGAGATTGAAATTGATACATCTTCTAGGTTCAAATTTCGTGTGGAAGATACTGAAGCATTAATTGCAGCTATCAATGATACGCTTGAGTTAAATAAGTATGCAGTATCTGGTTTATCCATACATGATCAATTATATAAGGGGATGGAGGAGAAGGAAGGTCTTCCTTTTCCTGTCCACAATGCTATTAAACAGTGTATTCTCAGAGAGTGGAAGGATCCTGAGAAGAGGCTGCTTATATCCAAATCAGTCAAACGCAGATTTCCTTTCACTGTCGAGGACTCTGTTCTCTGGGACAAATGTCCTAAATTGGACGCTCCTTTTTCTCAAGTTTCCAAACCAGGTAATTTGGCATTTGAGGCTGGGAGGCGACGGCAGCCACCTTTAGGCCTGCGGTAGCCTCTACCTGTGTAGCCAGAACACTGGAGTTATGGGTCAATCAACTGAAAGCTAGCATTCTTGCAGGTGCTTCAGTTGAGCAATTGTTGGAATCTATTACAATCCTAAATAAGGCAGCTAACTATTTGGCGGATGCTTCTGCAGAAGCGGTCAGATTTACCGCCAGATCAACGGCTCTGGTGAATGTGGCACGCAGAGCTCTGTGTTTGAAGACTTGGGATGGGAATTTAGCATCCAAGAATAGACTATGTGGAGTGCCTTTTTCAGGGGATTTGCTGTTTGGGCCAGATTTGGATTTGGCTCTGGAAAGGACTTCGAATAAAAGAAAGACCTTTCCTAGGAAGCAAAAAAACAGCAAATAAGAGGTTTTTTTCGTAAACCAAAAACTGACCAGAAGGAGCCTGCTAGAGAGCAAAAGGGAGTCAAAAGATGGTTCTTTGACAAATCTAGGAGAGGGGGGTTTAGATCGAAGCCCTCTGAATCTCAGGCGAAACCACAATGACTCGTTCATGGCGGTAGGGGGGAGACTAAAATATTTTTCCCACAGATGGTCGATAATGGCAAAAAGTCTGTTCGTTCGGCAGACAGTCAATTTGGCTATCAGATAGAGTTTGCTTTCCCCCCCTCCGTCAAGATTCATCGTTTCGAGACCGCCAAAGGATCCCGCTCTTTTGCCTGAAATTCTACAAATTTTAAAGAGTATGTTAGATCAAAATGTGGTTGGCAGTGTTCCAAGAAAGGAACAAAAAGGTTTCTATTCAACAATTTTTCTGGTGAAGAAACAGTCGGGAAAGTTCTGATTGATTCTAAATTTAAAGAAACTAAATCTATACATGAGAAAGAAGTTGTTTCGTATGGAGACGATTTTTACAGTAAGATCTGTTATTTCACGGAGCATTCATGGCATCTCTAGACCTCAGGGACGCCTATTGGCACGTCCCAATTCACAAAAGGTCACAGAAATACTTAAGATTTGCTCTCCAAATAGACGAGCAAGTAAGGCATTTTCAGTTTCTATGCCTCCCGTTTGGGATCACTTCCGCACCAAGGATATTTACGAAAATCCCAGGGGAAGCTTTGATGCCATTAAGAGAAAAATCAGTCATTGTAGTGCCTTATCTGGACGACCTACTGATACTAGGGAATTCTGAGGCACAATTAAGACATCATCTACAGATGGTGTCAGACCATTTACAGTCCTTGGGCTGGATTATAAATCAAGAAAAATCATGCCTAGATCCAAGACAAAATATGGTGTTTCTAGGTATTTTGATAGATTCTTTAAGTCAAAAGTTGTTTCTTCCACAGGAGAAGGTGGAAAAGGTAAAGTTGGCAGTACAAAAATTGCAGGAGGAAGTATGACCTACACTAAGATTGGTCTCCCGAGTGTTGGGGTTGATGTCCTCAACAATGGTGGCAGTGTCATGGGCACTGTCACATATCAGGAGACTCCAGCGGGTATTGTTGGAGAATTGGGACGGTCAGCCTCGAAGTCTGGAGTTCCGTGTGACTATTCCAATATCAGTCTCATTGTCCCTTCAGTGGTGGTTGGAGGAAGCCAATTTGTTGAAGGGAAGACTGTGGAAAGATCCAGTAGATCAGATTTTAACCACGGATGCAAGTACGTGGGGTTGGGGGGCTCATGTGGGTCATGTAGCCTTCCAGGGCAAATGGTCGAGAACAGAGTCCTAAATGTCTTCGAATTGGAGAGAATTGAGAGCTGTGAAATTGGCTTTGATTCAAGCAAAGACCATTCTGTATCAATCACATGTCCTAGTTCAGTCGGACAACGTTACAACTGTGGCATTCCTAAACAAACAGGGAGGCACGAAATCCCTGTTATTGCAGGTAGAAGCGGAAGAGATTTTATTTTGGGCAGAAGAGAATGTGTTGTCCTTGAGAGCAGTCCATCTCAAGGGCACATTGAACATAGATGCAGACAAATTGAGCAGAAATGCAATTCTGGCTTCAGAATGGGCCCTAAACAAGAAAATATTTTTACAGATTACAGAAAGATGGGGAACACCATCTGTGGATCTGTTGGCAACACAGGAGAATGCACAGGTACAAAGGTATTGTTCTTTGAACCCGAGAGACAATGCGATAGGAGTAAATGCGTTCAATCACCAATGGAGCTTTGCTTTGATTTATGTTTTTCCACCTCTAAATATGATTCCGGCAGTTCTCATGAAATGGAGAGAACGCCTGATTCTGATTGCGCCTCGTTGGCCCAGAAGGAGCTGGTTTGCAATGATGAAATCATTTGCAGTCGAGGAGCCTTGGATGCTTCCTCTTATGCCGGATCTTCTAGTTCAGGGAGACCTGTGGCATCCTCATCCAGAGCGCCTGAACCTGGTGGCTTGGATCCTGAATTAGACTGGTTAAGGAGTCTGGGAGTGTCTGATAAAGCAGCCTTGACATTGATTGGAAGTCGCAAGGAAGTTACGAGAAAGATCTATTTAAAATACTGGAAGACTTTCCACCTGTGGTTGGAAAAGTCTAAATTTAATAACTTGTCTATCCCAGCAGTCTTGGGTTTTCTCCAGTACATTAAAAGTCCAGATGGCAGCCCTATCGGCTGTCGGGTCTTCCGATTTCTTCATCCCCTCTAATTTTAAGATTCATGAAAGCTGTATCAAGGAAATCTCCGGTTTTTAGACCATATGTATCTCCATGGGATTTATCCATAGTATTGCAGGGATTACCTAGAGGGCCGTTTGAGCCATTGACAGATTGTTCCCTTAAGATTCTCACACTTAAAGTAGTTTTTTTTTTTTATTGCAATAACTTCAGCGAGAAGGGTGAGCGAATTGCAGGCCTTATCAGTTAAAAATCCCTATTTTCAGGACTTCCAGGACAGGTTGGTGCTGCAGACTGACCCAAAATTCTGTCCGAAAGTAATGTCTAGATTTCATAGATCTCAGGATATAGTTTTGCCTACATTCTGTGTAAACCCAAGTTGTGAGAAAGAGAGAGTTTTTCACACATTGGACGTTAGAAGATCGGTATTAGAATATTTAACTAGGACAGCTGAGTTTAGAGAATCAGATTCATTATCTTTGTTGTTTTCAGGTAAGAGTGCAGGGCAGGCTGCATCTAAATCTACAATTGCAAATTGGATTAGGTCAGCTATTATTGAGGCTTACAGAGTAATGAAGGTAGAACCTCCAGCTTCATTTAAAGCCCATTCTACAAGGGCCGTGGCAGCTTCATGGGCAAATAGGACAGGAGCCTCTCCTGAGCAAATCTACAAGGCGGCGACATGGTCGTACTTTTCTACATTCATTCGCCATTATCGAGTGGATGCGTTATCAGCTCATGACCAAGCGTTTGGAAGAAAGATTCTCCAAGCAGTGGTCCCACCCTGAGGTTGTATTACTTGTTAATCGTCTCACCTTGCCCTAAAGGATTGTGGGAAAAAAGCAGAGTTAGTACCTGCTAACGATGTTTTGAACAATCCTTCAGGGCAACGATCACACCCGGGTGTTTTGTCTATGTCTAATAATTGCACTTTGTGTGGGTTAGTTGGTTGTTCACCTGTCGGGTACTTGTCTAAACGCACTGAGGGTGGACTAACTGTTTCAATGTTTTATAGGGGAAGTGCTGTCTGTTCCTGCGTCTGGGAGGGGCGACGTCTCACCTTGCCCTGAAGGATTGTTCAAAACATCGTTAGCAGGTACTAACTCTGCTTTTTTTTTTTTGTATGGACTCTCCCTCGTTGCTGCCATGTCAGGCCCTGCCACTGATTCAGTTGTCTACGTTCAGTCTCTCTCGCCCAGCCCTGCATGTCTCACCCGCTGGTATCTGCTGTCCAGTGGGTGGAGGCAACAGGGGAGCCCATACAAAAAAAAGCTAAGGCTTCAATTCACAGTGTTACCGAGCGCATTACCTCACATTCGGTAATAATTTCAGTTCGGTAATTCAAAAGCAGAATTCACAGAAAAGTATCAAACAAGTTTTACGACCATTCAGGGAATGCTTGATAAATGTGCGGTATGGAATCGGTAAATTTGTACAGAAATGCAATTCGCAGGAGGCGGGAATTAAGAGCAGTTTTTTCTACTACCGCACTTTATTCTGTAAATTGATGCCTAAGCGTGTTTTACTTCAGGGAATATGTGAGTGCAAGTTTATAATAAAGCTTTTAACTTTAACGGTATAATTCTGAGGGTGTTTTTCACTCCAACCTGACATACATTTGTACTTCTACCTGTATTGCTGAGGACTGGCTTGGGATACCTGGACCCTGGTGCACGGAGGAGTCTAGGAATTTAGCGCACTATAACCCATCTAGCAGGGTGTCACAGGAGCCCTCAGTGGCTGACCGCACTTAGCCTTCTAAACGGTGCCAGCGCACAGATCGTGCGAACTCTGGTCGCAGTCAATGCGCAGGAACCGTTAAGAATTAGCCGCAGACAACTCAGAAGGGAGCCTGTGAGACACGGGTAATTACAACGTCACCTACTGGTTCAGAGTAAACTGCCACCACCGCGGTTACTATGGGACCGTGGGGCCCACTAACTGACTGACTAATCCTGCGAATAAAACGGTTAAACACACGATATTCTGTCTAGCCAACAACAAACAAACAGTAGCGTATCTTCAGAGACCCGGGATCATTTCTGTGTGTGCTGATAAGCAGGGTAGCGAAACAGTGAATGACTTGGGGAAAGTCGTTTATTCACGCAATATAAATAATTAATATATACAGACAATTATGAAAATCAACAACTATTAAAACAGTAATAGCCAGTATGAAAAATAAAAGAAGGGAGAAAAATACTTAGTTCCTGGAAAGATGTCCTTATTGTGGGAAGAATCATAAAGTTCTTGGTTTCAAAGTCCAGAGTTCAGAGTTCAGACCAGGTGGATGCCAGCATATCCTCGAGCTGGCATCTGATGAGTGCAAGATGTTTCAGTGTGGAGGACACTGAGTTTGGGTCCTCAGCCATTCTTATGCCCCTGCTTCAGTAGGAGGGAGTGAGGGCGGGGAGCCATACACCCCCTTCAAAGATGAGATGAGCCCTCCCCTTGTACTGGGGCTAGAAATCATATCTACCCATATATGGGCTCTATCTCACAGAGCCATACAGGTCAGGGCAGATTTATTAACATTTTCAGGTCTGTCTCGATTTACCCAGCGCCCTGATACCAGACATGAGGGCTGGGACCCCTGTGGTATCATCAGGGCACTTTGAAACTGCCTAGCTGGCAGTCCTTACCTCCGAATGTTCTGAAACTTCCTCAGAACCAGCATCGGGGCTCATGCTACACTTCCCCCACGTTTGGCGAAGCTGCCATCTCAGGAACCCCAGAAATATGACAGATCTGGGAAGTTATGGATTATGCCATGAGACTGAGGTTGTGTTCTAGCTGCTAACAGCTGACTTTCCTTTGATCTTTAGCAGAGAACAGAGTGTCAAGACCTCCCGTGGATTCGTAGCCTGCTTGGCTGCACCTAGGCATCCTTTGGTTAATTAACATCTCCATGAGATCAGCTAAGTGTCACCTGGTTCCCAGAGCCAAAAGGGAAATTGTGCCTTCCACAGGGAATATGTCCAAGCTAATTAACACCTCCCCCCCAGGCTTTCACTCAGCTAAGACATTCCCCAGCTGTTTTAAGCAGAGGGATACTACACGTCAAATCTTGGTTCTATTGATCTGAGGCGCACTTGATGCAGGAATCGAGTGCGATCGTTCTTTTCTTCACGGGCGGTTCCAGGACGCGCCTGCGTCCCCGCAATCGTCCGTGACAGCCCTCCCCCTTGTCCGTGGCTTAGCCACTCATCCGCAAGATGTGTGGCGGCGCCGCTAACCTGGCTGACGGGCCTCGAGTTGCCGGTACGGCGGGAAAACCTATTGGAGCCTGTGGCTCGGTTCCCCTGGACCGGTCGCGGTCTGCTACCCTCAGGGTTGACCCAACCTGGACCGTTCTGGACAGGGCGTTTGCGCCACTGCAGTCGGACGTGGTGTCTGCCGGGACTGCTGACAACGGGCAGTGGGTTGGTTAGGTCAACAGCCAGCCCACGCAGGGTTCCCCTGCTGAGTGGCTGTGGACCTAAGGGAACCCCGCGGGAATCCCTGGACCTGCCCAGCTCCTGACAGACGGCACATGCCCTGCAGTAGTTTGCTACATCCCTGTTCATCCGGGGCCAATAAAACTGGTTCCGAATACCGGCGAGTGTCTTGCGGACACCCGAGTGCCCTGTCAGAGGATTACCATGTGCGGATTTCAGCACATGTCCCCTGAACGCACTCGGGACCACAAGCCACTTGGTATCCGCGTGGGATCTACCTGTAGGGGGCTGTACAGACTCACTGTACAGTCTCCCACCTTCCCAGTACACCTTGAAAGCGGCCCCGTCTGCGAGGGGCTCAGCGGCTTGCTGCCTGAGCACCTCCAGGCTTGGGTCACTTTGTAGTGCGGCTGAGAATATGGCGCTGTCAGTTTCAGCCAACTGGCTCATGTCACACGAGGCCAGCGGCTGAAAGGTCTCATCCCTGCGGTCAGAGGAGGGGGAGGAGGCCGGAACCCCCTCCACCTGTTCTGAGCTCGGGTTCTGAGCAGTGCAGCTGCGCGGTACTGCTAGCACAGGTACACTGTCAGAATGGCACAGACGGACATTACTCAAATCATCATTGCATGCAGTAATGACATTGACAGGTATAGACATTTTTTCATTACAGATAGGTTGTACAGTAAACTCAGGTACAGCTACAGCATCATCACAACAGACAGTCTGTACATCAAACTCAGGTGCCTTTGAAGCAGGCACTATTGAACCTGGTACCCTTGAACTGGGCACATTCAACCCACCTCCCCCTGGTGCTCCCCCAAGTGTATAAAGTACCTGGTGGTGGGTGAAGAGTCCGTCTCCTTCCGTGAGCGACAAGGCGGTCGTGGCAGGTTCATAGTAGGACACAAGCTTGCCCAAATCAGTCCCTAGCA
Organism: Hyperolius riggenbachi; assembly: GCF_040937935.1. NCBI lineage: Eukaryota > Metazoa > Chordata > Amphibia > Anura > Hyperoliidae > Hyperolius > Hyperolius riggenbachi. Next base: position 198,454,332 of record NC_090654.1, on the reverse strand, counting down.
ACACAGGGACTGGGAGATCCTTCATAACCCCAACAACCCGTTCTTGGACTCCTCCCACTCCCCAATCCAGCTTCACTTTTGCGTGGGCTATGTGGAAAAGGGTGCCCTCTACTCCAGTAAGGGCAAGGGATCGGCTGGAGCTGATGCTCTCCTTTGGCACAAGATGTGAGTGAACTAACGTGATGTCAGCTCCGGTGTCTCGAAATCCGGTGACAACTTTGCCGTTCACTCTAACAAGTTGCTGCTGGTCGGTTCGGTCGCGGATTTCCTGTCCGCGTGCAAACAGGACAAAATCTGATGATCCAGGCTGTGGTTCGCTGGCGGGTTGCCTCTGCTGTGGGTGAGGTGCAGGTGATGCAGATGATCCAGGTGCTGGTGGTGTCTGTCTCCGCTCCGGACAGTCGAATTTCATGTGTCCGGGCTGGCAGCAGTAGTGACAGGTGACCTCTCCAGGCGCTGCAGGCCTGGGTGCAGCAGCTGCGCTGGGTGGCCTCTGTGGCGGACGGCTCACAGGGGCAGGAGGGTCTGCCGAGGTATTGGGCTGACCTCCTCTCCAGCTGGATGGGACAGTTCTGCGGGTATCAGCCACCCGGGTAGTTGCAAAAGTCTCAGCAAGGTCTGCAGCGACAGTGGCTGAAGCCGGCCTGCGTTCTAACACAAACTGTCGTACATCAGCAGGGCAAATGTTCAGAAATTGTTCGAGGACTATCAAGTCCTCCAGGACGCCATAAGACCCTTTGGTGAGGCCTAGCGTCCACTGGCGGAGTGTGGTGAGCAAGCTGCTGGCCACATCTCGGTACGAATCAGAAGACTTTTTCTGCCAGGCCCTAAACTTTTTCCGATAGGCTTCTGGCGTCAGCTGGTACTTAGTAATGATAGCGTCTTTTATAGCAGCATAATCATTATCCTTCTCCGCAGGCAATTCTGCGAAGGCATCAAGCGCTTTGTAGCGCAGCAAAGGTGTCAGATGTCTGGCCCACTGGTCTTGGGACAGACGATACTGACGGCATGCTTTTTCAAAAGACCGCAAAAACAAGTCAATGTCTGTGTCTTTTTCAATATTAGCAAATTTAAACTTTGCACTTACGGGTGCTGCAGCTCCTTCAGCAGGGAGGCTGGGCGGTGAACTCCGGCTGGCCTGTTGCACTTTTGCCATGTTTAGCTCATGCTGTCGTTGGCGTTCCCGCTCAGCGGCATCCCTCTCCGCGTGGCGTTCTGCAGCAGCAGCAGCAGCCTTGCGTTCTGCAGATTGGCGTTCCCGCTCCTCGCGGGCTTCCATGTACTGCATGTACTTGTCCAGGTCCGTCTCCATCAGCTTTTGTAATGCCTGCTGCATTACCGGGTCAGCACCCCTGGACAGTCCAGTACTGGCCAGTTCCGGGCGAGTATTTTCAGAAACTTTGGGGTTGGGGTCCACACTGACATTCTCCTGCGTAACTGTTGATGCAGGGCCCTCAGGATGCACAACCTCTGTACGGTCAGGAGTCTCAGTCTCTGGTTCCCCTTGCCTTGAGTCAGATGGGTCAGCGTCTACCTCAGCAGACACATCCAGCTCCTGCAGTTGCTGGGTATCCCATTGAAACAATTCCGTTACCAGGTCCCCTTGTTTCTTGCGGCCGACATCAATGCCTCTCTCTTGGCAAAGATTTTGCAGGTCCGCCAGGCACATTTTCTTGTAGTTCCCGGACATTTCCACGCCAAATAAAATAAAACTTTTGGGGAGGGGTACTGGCTACACAGTCTCTCTGTATATATAAAAAATATATTGCCTTCCAGCTACACCAACGAATTAGTTCGTTTCTCGATAGCGCTAGCGCTATCGCAGATACTTTCAGCACAACACAGGTCCCAACCGCTGCCTAACATTGTCACAGGAGCCCTCAGTGGCTGACCGCACTTAGCCTTCTAAACGGTGCCAGCGCACAGATCGTGCGAACTCTGGTCGCAGTCAATGCGCAGGAACCGTTAAGAATTAGCCGCAGACAACTCAGAAGGGAGCCTGTGAGACACGGGTAATTACAACGTCACCTACTGGTTCAGAGTAAACTGCCACCACCGCGGTTACTATGGGACCGTGGGGCCCACTAACTGACTGACTAATCCTGCGAATAAAACGGTTAAACACACGATATTCTGTCTAGCCAACAACAAACAAACAGTAGCGTATCTTCAGAGACCCGGGATCATTTCTGTGTGTGCTGATAAGCAGGGTAGCGAAACAGTGAATGACTTGGGGAAAGTCGTTTATTCACGCAATATAAATAATTAATATATACAGACAATTATGAAAATCAACAACTATTAAAACAGTAATAGCCAGTATGAAAAATAAAAGAAGGGAGAAAAATACTTAGTTCCTGGAAAGATGTCCTTATTGTGGGAAGAATCATAAAGTTCTTGGTTTCAAAGTCCAGAGTTCAGAGTTCAGACCAGGTGGATGCCAGCATATCCTCGAGCTGGCATCTGATGAGTGCAAGATGTTTCAGTGTGGAGGACACTGAGTTTGGGTCCTCAGCCATTCTTATGCCCCTGCTTCAGTAGGAGGGAGTGAGGGCGGGGAGCCATACACCCCCTTCAAAGATGAGATGAGCCCTCCCCTTGTACTGGGGCTAGAAATCATATCTACCCATATATGGGCTCTATCTCACAGAGCCATACAGGTCAGGGCAGATTTATTAACATTTTCAGGTCTGTCTCGATTTACCCAGCGCCCTGATACCAGACATGAGGGCTGGGACCCCTGTGGTATCATCAGGGCACTTTGAAACTGCCTAGCTGGCAGTCCTTACCTCCGAATGTTCTGAAACTTCCTCAGAACCAGCACCGGGGCTCATGCTACACTTCCCCCACGTTTGGCGAAGCTGCCATCTCAGGAACCCCAGAAATATGACAGATCTGGGAAGTTATGGATTATGCCATGAGACTGAGGTTGTGTTCTAGCTGCTAACAGCTGACTTTCCTTTGATCTTTAGCAGAGAACAGAGTGTCAAGACCTCCCGTGGATTCGTAGCCTGCTTGGCTGCACCTAGGCATCCTTTGGTTAATTAACATCTCCATGAGATCAGCTAAGTGTCACCTGGTTCCCAGAGCCAAAAGGGAAATTGTGCCTTCCACAGGGAATATGTCCAAGCTAATTAACACCTCCCCCCAGGCTTTCACTCAGCTAAGACAGATTCCCCAGCTGTTTTAAGCAGAGGGATACTACACGTCAAATCTTGGTTCTATTGATCTGAGGCGCACTTGATGCAGGAATCGAGTGCGATCGTTCTTTTCTTCACGGGCGGTTCCAGGACGCGCCTGCGTCCCCGCAATCGTCCGTGACACAGGGGTTACACCATATTTGGTGAGTTTGTTCCCCAGCGGGTGCTCTCGTGGTGGGTGAGTATCCCAGAATTGATAGTGAATTGCCTTATTGGAAGACAACACCTGATTGTTTCACTGTGGTTTTATGTATTATTGATGTGCGCTTATGCATAAGATTATGCATAAGATTGATTTTTATGGACTGCCAAACCGAGGAGGAAGCGCACTCACCTCTCTATTTTGCCTGATATAGAAACTCTTTTGTTTACGGAACCACTGCAGCGTTTTCATATTGTGTATAGTAACTGTTTGTTTCACAGCGTGAAACTGCATTAATAAGCTTGCATGTAAATCAGAAAAAGAAGTACCTCAATGATTTCTGCTTACAGGGATGATGTGCAAGTCAGAGGACACTGAATAAGATCTGTCCTTGTGCCCTACTGGTACATGACGTCTTTGCCTCTGTGAACCAGGATTAACCCGGCTGTCAGGCCATACATCATGCTATCTTTGTCAAATTTGTTGAGGATACAATGAAAGTAGCGGTTGGTGGACCTTGCTGGCTGGGGCCCGGATTCTTTCTACACTGTTTGCATGAATCGCATACAGCTGTTCCAATCTGGAGGCACAGCCAGTGTACCTGGTCCCCTCGCCTGTCTGCACAGTCATCTTGTGCCAATTCACATTCTCATTCACATCTCCTTACTTTGAAGGGATGGTATAATTTGTTGTTGTGGAACTCATATCCGAAAATGACAGGCAGGAATAGGAAAAGTTTTTTTGCAGTGCACAACAATGGTAATATAGTGGGTGTAAAGTGTGTTTTAGGATGTCTAATTATTTGACAGATTGAAACTGACTCAGTCAGTCATTCATTTGTCAGCTTGTGTAGGTCAAAACTGCTCTTCATATGGCTTTGTGTTTGCCCTTGCATGCACCCATAAGCGCTGCCCATCTCTAGCCAGATTAGGCACAGAAATTTGACATTTTGTTTAGACTGCAGCTTCAACTTATTATCCATATAAACCCACAGTAGGATGAGTGCTATTTTATGTGGGATGTGACAGGTTCTAGTTCTTGCAAGACTGAACTAGGAGAGACAATGCACAGCTTGTGCCGCCCTAGCATCAACCTTTCTTACTTTATTTAAAACCTTTAAACAATATTTATTTGGTTACAATCCTTCCATTTCAGCTGACAGCCAGCTATGATTTTAAATGACTGAAACTGCACTTCTTTGCAAGCCTGGAACATATACTCTTTGTGATCGCATTTCGGGCTCAAAGTACAGGTAGTCCTCGGTTAATGAACGAGATAGGGACTGTAGGTTTGTTCTTAACCTGAATCTGTTCTTAAGTCGGAACATTGTCCCTCCTCTGTGCCTCCCTGTGCTTCGTGTCCCCCTCTGTGTCACCTATGCCCTTTGTACCTGTTTTATACAAGTTTAAAGAGAGTCTGAAGCCAGATTAAAAATGGCTTTTTAGCTTATATTCAGCAGGGGCATGTTTGCCCCTGCTAAAACGCCGCTATCCCGCGGCATAACGAAGGGTCCCCCTCCGGGGAGCGCTTCCGTGTGAGGCAGGGCTATGAGCTGCAGCCCTGCCTCACATGCGTCTATCAGCGGCGGATCTCCGACTCTCCCCCGCCCCTCTCAGTCTGCTTTCGCTGAGAGGAGCGGGGGAGAGGCGGAGATCCGCCGCAGACAAACTTGTGTGAGGCACGGCTGCGGCTCATAGCCCTGCCTCACACGGAAGCGCACAGGAGCAGCAAAATCCACGACCAAGAAAGTCGTGGATTTTGCAGGGCGTATTTGGGGGGTAAAGACCCCTCGTTATGCCGCGGGATAGCGGCGTTTTAGCAGGGGCAAACTGCTGAATATGAGCTAAAAAGCCATTTTTAATCTGGCTTCAGATTCTCTTTAAAAGCCTTTTTTCTTTTTTTTTCTTTTTTTCTTTTTTTAAATTTATTTTCTCAAAAACTAAGCCCAATTTGGAAAAAAAATATTTTTTGGCTTGTTCCCATGGAAACAGATGATCCATGCCATTCGTAAGTCAGAGACTACCTGTAGTAGCAGTAGTAGTAACTTTTTAAGCATCTTTCACACTTGGGCTTATTCACTAACTTCAGTAAACATAGACAATTCATTATCACAGTGCCTGTAGACAATCTTGTTTCACATGCTTACATAAAAGCACTGCTCCTTCTTTTATTTGTGTGAAAATACTACACTACTGGTGCTCCAGGTCTGTTTCTGTCTCTTTCCAGTCACTGGAGTTCCACCTTGATGTTGTTAGCCCAGGCACCTTTATACACTTGCATTTAAAGTTAAGTTAGAGAACTGATCTGTGAACTAATTAGTTGTTTATATTTTCAGCTTCAAAGAGGGGTTGAAAACACTAGGCGTGCTTGAGAAGATCCAGGCTTATCCATCCGCATTTTGTGGAGTGCTGTGCTTCAAGCCGGAAAAGCTAACCGCTAAAGCTCTAGACGACCTTTTCACCATCGCTCATTCTACAGAGGTGAACAGCATGCAGAAATGCAATGCCATCAACCTTTGGAAGGAATATCTAGAAAATACAGAAGGTGAGCAGTTTTTAGAGTGCATGTGTGGCAAGTTTTAGTATGCTTTAGGCTTAATTTTCTATATTATGATGTATGTGTGTTTCTCTTCCCACAGTTGGCGTTACAGCCGTTTCACTGGAAAACATTCTGAGTTTTGCGACTGGTATGGACTCTATTCCACCAGCTGGGTTTGAGCCGCAGCCATCCATTGTGTTCCACTACAGCAATAAATTTCCCACAGCACTGAAGGACCTGAACTCCATGGCGCTTCCAGGGAAGATCACCTATGACAACTTCAGAAAAAGCATGGATGAAGCCATTTGTGCTGCACTGTACAACACATAGCTGGGATTAAAGATCTTGCATGTCATACAGTGTACTTCTTGCTGCTCTCCCCTTTTACTTGTCTCAGCCCTGTAAAAGTTAGGTAAGATAGGAAAGGTACATTAATTTCCAGGACTCTTATATCGATTATTTTTAGGTTTTATTCTGGCCCAAAGTGTTTTCAAAACAACTAGACCTAAAGTTATAAAATGAAACCCCTCCTCCCCATAAGGAAGGTTAGGAATACATTGTACCATTGGTGTGTAGGAGTTGAATTAAGCGTCATTACTTATCTACAGGGGCTGCTCCATTATCCCACCATCTGTATTGCTGGATACACACGGTGCGTTCGCGCACTCGATTTTCCCGTCGATTCGTTTATTTCCAACATGTCCGATTTGGATTTCGATGGATCGTTAGGTCGATTCGCATGCAAAGTATGCCGAATCGACCTAACGATCCATCGAAATCCAAATCGGACATGTTGGAAATAAACTAATCGACGGGAAAATCGAGTGCGCGAACGCACCGTGTGTATCCAGCATATGGCATTCGCCATGTTCCTTGAGTGACTGCAGTTAGAAGCTTCCGGCGGTGAGCACACTCCCAGATACCAATGTTAGTCAGTGGGGTGGTTCACAGTTGAATGTGATATTTGCATACAGGAGAAAAAGAAACCTTTTGTGGCATCCGGAATAGACAAGTGTGGTCCCAGCCTTAATGACCTTGGGGCAGACCAGGAGTTCCCTTGTTGTAAACAGGGCTGTGGAGTCGGTACAAAAATCATCCAACACTTCAGTATAGGAAACCCTCGACTCCGACTTCTTAGTCCAATACTTACCAGTGCTTTGGATTTGGTATAAAAATCATCCTACTCAATTTATGAAACCACTAATTTCAGGTGCCCAAAATTACTCCTCGACTCCACAGCTCTGGTTTTAAAAGTGCAATGGATCCATTTTCCTAAAGAGCATAGATTAGGGATTGTAAATCGGGTGCAAATAATTGAGTTAATACAGGATTATGCAAATCTGTGCATCTTAAATATTGACCAATCCAATCCTGCCAAGGTGGAATTCAATTGGCCAAGCTGCATAAATTGGCATACTTCTGGATCAACTTAGAATTATTTGCATTGCATTGAGCATCCATAGCCTACATTATTTTGATTAGTTCTAGCTGTATTTTGGTGGATTTAAAATACTATGCACTACTTACATTGTGTGATATTCCAGAATACAACAGATTGCCGAATAGTCATTTTGATTTTATTTAGCTTACATAATTTTATAAAAATGTGGTGTTTTTTTTTTTAATTGGTGGAAGAAAACAAATATTTACATAATTTTATGTCATGAAAAAAAATCTAAAATTTAGATTGACGTCATAAAGTACACTAGTTTGTGCCTTAAAGCGGAACTGTAAAGTTATTTTAGACACATAGCTTCACTTACCTGGGGCTTCCCTAAGCCCCCAGCAGCCGCCCTGTCCCGCGCCGGTCCTGCCCGAGCCGCCGTTCTCCCGCCGCCAGCTCCGTTCTGTGCCATAGACTTCTAAGTCGACGCCAGCGCAGCCCTGCCATGTGTATCATTTCTTCGCGTCCCCGCTATTGCAGAGGGGAACGCAATGAAGATACGCGTGGCAGGGCTGTGCTGGCGTCGACTTAGAAGTCTACGGCACAGAACGGAGCTGGCGGTGGGAGAACTGCGGCTCGGGCAGGGCCGGCGCGGGACAGGACGGCTACTGGGGGCTTAGGGAAGCCCCAGGTAAGTGAAACTATGTGTCTAAAATAACTTTACAGTTCCGCTTTAAACGGATTGTGTTAAAAGGCAAAACCTGCCCTAGTCATTAAGGCTACTTACACACCAGGACGTTGCGTTTAGGGGACGTTATAGGGCACATAACGTGCCCCTAACGCAACACCTGGTGGTGTTGGAGCAGGTTGCTACCAAGAGCCACGTTACAAGCAGCTCTTGGTGCGCCTGCTCTGTCTGAGGCGCTGCGGAGACCACGTGAGCGGAGCTCTCCGCATCACGTTGTCCCGCCAGCCAATCAGCGGCCACTCCAAAGAGTAAACACTGCAAGTGCAGTGAAAATAAAGTAACCATGTGCCTGGCTACGTAGCGGCCTCTCCCCGCCTCCTCCGCCCCTAAAATAACAAAAACACCCGTACTGAGCATGTGCAAACAGTCTAACGCGGCTTAGCCGCGTATAAAGTACTGCATGCAGTAGGTTGATCTTGACGTGAAGCGTTACTGTGTAATGCAACGTTGGCACTGTGAACAGCCCATTGATTTTTCATCGCTGTGCGGTGGGGGTGTGTTACAGGCGCTGTAACGTCCCACTGTGAAAGCAGCCTAAAGGATTAAGGTGATCTCTGATGTTTCTAACGTATTTTGAAGAGAATTTATACTTTACAAGAAGTATTTCATTTGGGCTCCTACTATGTCCAGAACACTATACTGTGTTCTTTTCCGTATACAAAGGGTTAGACACATAGTTGCTGAGGCTGCCTTCTGGATATGTAGGAACATTATTTCCTATGATTTATTTAATGGAATGTTATGCATGAAGGTGGTAAGGTAAATATGACCGTTTAGTAACACTTATTAGGCTGTGTTCCTACTTACCAGGATTCCTGACTTGGACAGTCACAGCGGATCCTATGTACAATCTGCTGTTTCTGTCCACATTCGTTCGTCTGTTGTATATTTGTTTTAGTTGTTTATTCCAAATCGCACCCCATTGCATTTCACTAAGTGTAAAAGGACGCTAAACAGCAGATGTCTGTAAAAAGTCTTTTAAATGGGGGCCATAACTAAGTTATTTTAAAATCTCTAGCATTAAAATTTTTAATTGGATTGTGTAAAGTGACTGGATCATTTTAAATCCAGATACAGGAGGAATTTTGTTGGTATGAACTCATCAGAGCGAACTCCTGGCACCTGGTTCTGTGTATGACAACTGAGCCTTTATTATGAATGAAATACTGGGGCCTATCTAGCGCTTGGAAACAGTTTATGGGTAAAGTGCTAAGTACCCTGTGCTACCACATTTTTATGTTCCGTTCAGGGCTGAGAGTTGTAAAATGTATGAATGCCCTTCAATAGAAATCCGTTTTTAGTTGTTACCAAGAACTGAAACTGAGGTTTATCTTGCCTTTGTCAGGTCAGTTTTCTTAGTCCGTGTGCAGTGTTTATATTCCTGGAGGATGTCGCTTCAGTGATTTTATATTAAAGACCTGTTTCACTGATGTTCAGTGATGAAAATGAGCTGTGAACTTGATCTATTGATGGAATGTATATCACTGAAGGAGGTAAGGTAGTTTACGGTATTATCTACAATAAATCCAACAACTTTTTAAAGTTAATGTAGGCTTTAGAAGACCAGTCAGTTGACTTCATACACCTGTATTATTTTCGATCTTCCAAAATGTAGGAGGTGATTTTGTGATACGATGTTGTTAAATATTTTAGATAATACTGAATGATGAAAAAATGAAATGCACATTTGTGGACTTGTTAAGCTAATTTTTTTCCCATTGTCTATTACGTTTTTTTTTTCTGTTACTTGACCTGCAAGTTTTAAGTTAAAATGTTAAATATTTTGGGTGACGTGGACAGTCCAGACTAGGTTTTTGCACTCTGCATTTCTTGGGTTGGCTAGCAGCTGACTTCAGTTCAGACTAGTGTGGAGTGGGATAGGAGCTACTAGTCTACAGGACATACTCTGTATTATATTTATGTGTTTGTATGTGACTTTCTTCATGTCATTTGTCGGGGGTTGTTTCTTTTGTACAGAGGAATCGTCTTTTGAGCATATGTAATTCATAAAATGTACACCATTGACCTATTTAACTGAAATAAACCGCCACACTTACTGGTTTAATGTTCTGTATGAAACATGATTGTGATTTGGATTGCAAAATAATTAAAGCATATCTAGGCATAGGTGAAAATGATCCTGTGGGGAAAAAGAGCATATACAGTACTTGCCACCCAAATAATACTCTCCAGGTTCTCAATTCTATTATTCCCTCTGCAAGTCTTTTCTCTCCAGTGGCACAGCCCCAAACAGGTATTTAAAAAGCTGCTACATCCCCCTTTGTCCGGTAAGAGGTACTACAGAAGGATAAGGAGGCTGAATCACTCACTAAGGACTGCTAAGTGGTGCTAAAAATGAAAAAAATGTCTGCGACATAAAGGAGAGTAAGGGCCCTTTTCCACCTGCAATCTCTAGCGTTCACGCTGAACGCTAGCGATTGCTGAATCGCAAAACCGGCGATTCCCCCGACGTTTGCGGCCGCGATTTTGCTATGCTATGCACTGCATAGCAAAATCGCGGCAATTATCGCTCCGCCGCGCGTTCGCGTTCCCGACAAAAGCGAATCGCGGTAGTGGAAATGACCTACTGCGATTCCTATGTTAAAAAGCAAACCGTAGCGATTGTAAAATCGCTAGCGGTTTGCGGTTTTGCGATTCAGCCAGCTGCGCTGGTGGAAAAGGGCCCTAAGTGCTTCTCTTGCTATAGTTTATTTTATTGGAGTAACTGTAAGCAAGTTTTAAGTGGTCCTCTCACTTTGATCAAAATTAACAAAGATCTGCTCTATATAGTGTAAAAAAAAAAAAAAAAAGCATTTTCATTAGGGGTAAAGTCTATACCAGCACATACTGGCACTTTGGAATGATTTCTGCACAGACAATCTTATGCCTCAGTACAACTATAGCAGGGGAGTGGTTTTGTCAATCCACAATCTGATTTCTGCTAATATCTTGTCAAGATGTGGAGATACGGGTACATTTCTGTATGATCATATGAGGGACCATTGTGGCTAGATCCAGAGGTTTGGCATGTCACACTTTCATAGCTTACAGATAACTGGTGCCTGGACAGAATGTAAATTCACAAAATGACTGCACTAAATTACTGACTCAAGGGAGAAAGTCACACATCACCAAAGTAGGAGAACCTCCAGATCAGTCCAGTAAGTAGACAAATGGTAGGCAGTGTCATCCAATGCCAGGATCAGTCCCCTTGTTGGCTGGAATATACAAGAGGACTGATCCTGACATTGAATGACACTGCCCACCATTTATCTATTTACTGGACTGATTGGAGGTTCTCCTACTTTGGTGATGCGTGACTGTCTCCCTTGATTCAGTAATTGAGTGCGGTCATTTTTCTAAGTGACTTTTCTTGACTGATTTTGTTGTGATCAGTGCACCACATTTATTGTAAATGTATCCATTAGTGCATACTTTGTATATTGAGGATGTAAATTCAGTTTATGAAAAACAGATAGTGCTGAACCCTATGGTGCCAATCCCATCCCCTAGTAAAATCAGTCACCACTGACAAATCTATAGAATTTTCTATGCTCAAGATGTTTTGTTACTATTTTATTTTAGCTATGGAGAACCTCACGCAATGTTTAGTGTTGTCTGTGTAGAGTTTTTGCAGCAGTAGCACATACCATTAAGCGGACAGCATTTATGTAAGCGGTTGTGTGACCAGTTAAGTGTATGTAGTTTTTTGTTTTTCAGTGTTTGGTGAAATGTCTATGTAATTAGATGTAAATAAATGAGCTGAATACTTGTTACCTCCATGTAACTGTATACATGATTCCTATAGCCAATGTTCTACTCAACCCGATTCATCTGTTGAAAATGTATTTATTCAACCCTGGTCATACAGAAGTTGAAATAATCTCTAACTAACCTCATGTGCTGGTTGCTTTATTACAGTAATCTGTACTGTTGAAGTAGGAAACTGTATCCTATATATTAGTAGGGTCACTTTTTCTTTCAGCGGTTTACAGTGCAATTATGTAAATAGTTTCAGTGGAAATTGTGCTATTTTTATTAATACAATTTGTATTTGTACTTTTTCGTTACTCCATAACCTAAATAAAGGTTGGGTTTGACTAAAATATTCTGGCATCTTATTATATTTGTATGTCTGTTTGTAGAATGGTAAAAATTAAATCTGTGAGGCTTAACCACTTGCCGACCAGGGGAATTTTCACTGATCGGTGCTGCGTGGGCTCTACAGCCCGCAGCACCAATCAGGAGTGCAGCAGGGCGATCAGACTACCCCCCTTTTTTCCCCACTAGGGGGATGTCCTGCTGGGGGGGTCTGATCGCCGCCGGCCATTAGTGGGAAGCGGGGGGGGGGGCTCCTCAAAGCCCCCCTCCGCAGCGTTTTGTGCGCTCCCTCCCCCTACCTCCCTCTCCCTTCCTGGGCTGCGCAGGACGGATATCCGTCCTGCGCATTGTGGGAAGGCTTCAGCCTATCATATGCCGGCGATCCCCGGCCAATCAGAGGCCGGGGATCGCCGATCTGCCTTACGGCGCTGCTGCGCAGCAGCGCCGTATCATGTAAACAGCGGGGATTTCTTCCCCGCCTGTTTACATTTTGCCGGCGAGCCGCTATCGGCGGCTCTCCGGCTGTTCACGGAGACACCCTCCGTGAACTGACATGGAAAGGCCGCTCGACCGAGCGGCCGTTTCCATGGTAACCCGCAGACAACCAGTTTACGCCAATCGGCGTTAGCTGGTCGTCAAGAGGTTAAAGTGAACCTGAAGTAAAAATAAACTGATGAGACAATTATATTTATCCTTCTACTCCAAAAAATGACTTTTTTTATTTTTTTACGTATCCCAGGGTTTTCTTTTATATTTAAACATTTACAAAGTAGGTTAAATGTTTTACTGTCTATTAAGTGTCCCAGAGTTAGAGAAAGGTCAATAGGCCGGTAAAATACCTTGTGGTATTTTACACTTTTTTTTTTTTCCAAATTCACTAAAGTTTTCCCACATGAGGCAGAAGTTCTGTAATTTACTTAGAGAATCTGTATTGTTAAAATCGCACAAAAGTAAACATACCAGTGCGTTAGGGGACATCTCCTATTACCCTCTGTCACAATTTCGCCGCTCCCCGCCGCATTAAGTGGTTAAAAACAGTTTTAAAAAGTTTGTTTATAAACAAACAAAATTGCCACCAAAACAGGAAGTAGGTTGATGTACAGTATGTCCACACATAGAAAATACATCCATACACAAGCAGGCTGTATACAGCCTTCCTTTTGAATCTCAAGAGATCATTTGTGTGTTTCTTTCCCCCTGCATCACTCATGCACTGAAGTTTCAGGCTGCTCTTTTCTTCCTGCAAACAGCTTGGCCCTTGTCTGTAATTCCTCACTATGTGAAAGCCCAGCCAGCTCAGAGAACGATTTATCCAGCTTGTTAAAAGATAAGAGAGAAGAGAGAAGCTGCTCTAATCTAAATAACACACAGGCAGTGTGCATAGAGGGGCCTGGAAGGGGGAGTTTATAGCAGAACCACAACACTGAAGAACTTGGCAGCCTTCCAGACACAGGCTGACAAGTCTGACAAGAGAGAGATAAGTTGATTTATTACAGAGACTGTGATAGTACAAAGTGCTGCAGTAAGCCAGAACACATTAGAATAGCTTTTGGAACTTGTAGGATGATAAAAAACAGGATGCAATTTTTGTTACGGAGTCTCTTTAACAAACATGCCTCGGTTCACGAAGTCCTGCTCGGTAAGTGTCACTTACCAGCGTGAAGCAGGGCAGCAGGCAGGGAGCTGTGTGAGGTTTTCTGTCCTGCGCATTCCAGTTATCCCTTTTAGATGTGCTGCAACCACCATGGGGAGCTCTTTTTTTGTATACTACAATACAAATGTGCACCTCTAAAGGGATACCGGGATGCCTTTTTGAAAATTCATCCTCTGCTTTGTTACACTACAAAGGTTAAAAAATAGGGAGGTTAGTGTTGAATTTACCTCCTCAATGTAGACACAAGACAATGTTGATTTTTTTTTTTTTTCAACAAAAAAACAGGCGCAAAGCTGATCTACTCACTGCACAAGTTGTTGTACTCCTATTTATAGCCTGATGAAGTGGGATGTGCCAGCAAAATGTGTTGCACTTTTTTGGAGTATGTGAATACATTTTTGTTGAAAAAAATCAACATTCTCTTGTGTCTACATTGGGGAGGTAAGTCCACCACTAACCTCCCTATTTTTAAAACCTTTTATTTGATATTTATACTACTGGCGCCTCTGTACCTCTGCATACGTTTTGAGTCCACCACTGGTGGAGGGGATTTGGCCCCTTTTCTTCTTAACTACAGAGAGCGACTTCTTAATCCTGTGTGGGGACAGGTCTAATTCTCCCCAACTGCCTATACAGTGCTTACCTGTATGGTAACCCAGACTTGTGAGTATAATCTTACACCCATTTTTCCCATCCTAAAATCCCAGTACATACTACACTATTTTGGGCTCTTGGTGTCCCCCCTCCTTATATATCAAGCCCAAGTACCCCCTGGAACTATCAGAAGTACCCCCTGGGGTATGCGTACCACACGTTGAGAACCTAGGCACTGAAAGTCCCACCTGATATCGCATTGAATCACAGTGAGAAGCAGGCTGTGTGGCCCTCCCTTTTGGCTGCCTGGCTCTCCCCAAAGGCTGGCTGTCAAATCCACCACACAGAGACAGCATGGAGAGAGCCAGTTATTGTCTGCTGTGAGCTAGAGAAAAATACCAAACTCTTTTGCACGGTAAACAAATTGCGGAAATCTTTGTGAATTTACATTTCTTGACATTTCCTGAGGTAATTACCGCACAAATCGGTAATTTACCTCACTAGTCGAGAACTCGGCTTTTCTCTGTGGTGATCGGTTTAGTGAATTGTAGCTTGGGAAAGGTGATCAGTAAAATCAGCTGTTTTGAGCCCACATCGTGGCTTGTAATTGCAAATATGACAGTATGATGCACTGTTATAATAAAAAAAAGCTATATATTTGAAAATAGAAATGAGAATATTTTCTTCACTACTAATGTTCTATTAATTATCAGTACTATACATACAATTCATTATATCATTTGTGTTGTTGTTTCAGTGTCACTTTAGAAGGGATTCTAAGTAGCTAACCAAAAAAAAGGGAAACATTAAGGCATAAAGTATAGACACGCTACACTAAACTCGACAGAGGCAGCCACTGATTGCCACTGAAACCACGGTGTATACAGTGGCCCAGAAACAGCCCCCAGTGCCTCGGCCAGTGAGTAGTGCATAAATGGTCGATTTGGTCGAACGCTTGCCAAGGGCATCTTTACCACATTGGCCCTGCATTGTCACCCAGGAGAAGCTTAACTATGTGCGTGATTGCAAAGGATGGAGCCCTTCTGATTTATTTGCTGTGACTCTACAGTAGCTTAATAGTTCACTGGTGAGACTGGGTTGGGTTGACTATGATGAACACCATCCCCTGGCCTTCTTGAGGGGATACTTAACTGAAAAAAAGGGCTAGTTCCTTACATGGGGCCTTTTCCAGCCCCTTGAGATCTACCTGGTCCTTCTCCATCCTTCCATGTTGCTGGGTTCTCTTGGTGTCCCCCTTTTGTAAGCTGCGCGACCCTGCGAGTTGGCAGTCCTCCACGACTGCGCTCCTGGGGCCGGGAACATTCTGTTTGTGCAGTAACAATTTTTGCTTCGTGCCTGAGCCCACTAATGCAGTTGTGTCCGCTTTTCAGTATCTGTAAAATTGATGTGCAACTGAAAAGACACAGCTGCGTTACTGGGCTCAGGCCCTTACCACACAAGCACAGACTGCTCCTTTCCACAGGAGCGCGTTGGAAGAGACATGGAGCTGCGCATACATTGTTCAGAGGCTGACACTGCAGGGACTTAGCAGCAGCATGAGATGAAGGTGAGGAATCTGCAAAACTTCATGAGGCTGGAAGAAGCCCCAGGTAAGTAACTGGCCAATTATGTTTTTGTTTTGTACTTTACTAGGGCAGTGGGTGTGTGCAGGTATCACAGTTAAACCAACCCCTCTATGGTTACCACGTAGGCATGGTCAAAGAGACAGATGCTAGTGCTACTAATTTGAGTTGATGCAAAATTATGCTTCGAAATGGACCATTCAAATGCCGGAGCATCTAACTGAACATCTCTATTATTATATGACCTGGGGGTGAGTCTGGTTCAAACATCTGAGGGGAAGTGGCTGCAGGAAGTCGGCACGGAGGAGCTGTCACCAATAATCCACTGTAGAAGCTTTTTTTTTTTATTACAAAAACTATACCTTCGTCCATTCCGTTCCACATTTCCCCTGGCTCCTGTATTATTATTATTACTACAACTCCATGAGGTTGTTAAAGATCTGGCACACTTTATCTTTAAAAAGGATCTAAACTGAGAGGGATATGGATGTTTCCTTTTAAACAATACCTGTTGCTTGGCATTTATGCTTATCTCTTTGGCTGCAGTAGTGGCTGAATCACACACCTGAAACAAGCATGCAGCTAATCCAGTCTGACTTCAGTCAGCGCACCTGATCTGCATGCTTGTTCAGGGGCTGTGGCTAAAAGCATTAGAGACACAGGATCAGCAGGAGAGTCAGGCAACTGGTATTATTTTAAAAGGAAAAATCCATATCCTTAGTTTAGGTTCCCTTTAAAGTGAACCTAAAACCGGGGGAAAAAAAATTAGATTAACTCACCTGGGGCTTCCCTCAGCCCCCTGCAGCTGATCGGTGCCCTCGCAGCCCCGCTCTGACGCTCCAGGACCCGCCGGCGAGCACTTCCGGTTTGGCCGTCACCGGCCGACAGGCATGGGAACGCGAGTGATTGTTCGCGTTCCCAGCCTGTATATCGCCACCTATGCTGCTATTGCGGCCTCCAGGCTGGGAACGAGAACAATCACTCGCGATCCCATGCCTGTCGGCCGGTGACGGCCAAACCGGAAGTGCTCGCCGGCGGGTCCTGGAGCATCAGAGCGGGGCTGCTGCGAGGGCACCGATCGGCTGCAGGGGGCTGAGGGAAGCCCCAGGTGAGTTTGGCTTCAATTCATCAAAGGGTGTTCGATAACAAAATCCCAGTCCTTAAAATACCGCATTCGGTATTTTACACTTCACATCAAAGGGTGTTCGATAACAAAATCCCAGTCCTTAAAATACCGCATTCGATATTTTACACTTCACATCAAAGGGTGTTCGATAACAAAATCCCAGTCCTTAACATACCGCATTCGGTATTTTACACTTCACTGTGCTAATTCATCAATATTTTCACATGTGTGGTAGAGGTTCGTTAAGTTACCGAAGTACTACGGCTTCAGTTCATCAAAGGCTGTTAGATAAAAGCAGAGTGGTGCAGAGCAGCTTGGAATGTCTCTGTGTTACAAGCTGATAACAATAGAAGGCATCCAGACATCCCTTTACATGTAAACATGTGTTATATTAAGGCTAGGGCCACACTAGCTCCGGGTGCGGGACGCATCCGCGGTCCGGGCTCCGATTTTAAAAAACCGGAACGCAAACGGATCCGTGCTGCCTTTTTTGCAGCACACGTTCTGGATCTGTTTGCGTGTTTTTTGTTTTTTTTGCTAGAGGGGGTAGCAGCCAGGACGGGGGGCTGCGGGGAAAGCGGCGGCCAGGGGGGTCACACCGCCCCCCCTTGCTCACCTTGGTGCCCCCCGTCCCCGCTCCCCCTCCAGCTCGCACATAATGTAATAAATTATACCTGAAGTTTGGCGAGCCGGGCACTTCCGCCCACAACACTCAAGTCACTTCCTGCAATGCCGCCCTATGTATTTTAGAGGGTGGCATTGCAGAAAGTGACTCGAGCGGTGTGGGCGGAAGTGCCCGGCTCGCCGAACTTCAGGTATAATTTATTACATTATGTGCGAGCTGGAGGGGGAGCGGGGACGGGGGGCACCCAGGTGAGCAAGGGGGGGCGGTGTGACCCCCCTGGCCGCCGCTTTCCCCGCAGCCCCCCGTCCTGGCTGCTACCCCCTCCAGCATGGCGGCCCCATCCTTCACCAAGGGACACTGGAAACTTATCCGTTTCCAGTGTCCCAAAATGTCAGTGAAGAGGGAGGCCCGTTTCTCCATTGATTTTCACTACCCGTACGTGTATACGGGTCCGTGAAAAATGCTGCAAGTCCGGACTCTGCGTTCCGGGTTTAAAAACGTATTCCGCGGATCGCACGCGGATACGTTTTTAACTTGAGTGTGTACTGTTCCTATTTTTAACATTGGTATCCGTGGCTCAGTTTTTTGTCCGGGACAAAAAACGTAGCTACGGATACGTTTTTAAAGCAAGTGTGAACTAGCCCTTACTGTTACTTATACTGCCTCTGCTGCTCTGAATCTGTCCATCAGTGTTTCTTAACATTTTACTTATTTGCCACAACGTAGATAAACTTCCTGGAGACATTACAAATGCCATGCTTGGTGATTTCACCACTTGCATCTTTGCATATTCAAACAGGGACTCAAAGGGTTAAACCACCGAAGGACATCTGGGGATATCTTTTGTCCCGTTTTCTCTGCTCACTGCCTGGGGGGTCTGGAAGCTTGTGTGGAGAAGCCTGTGTGACCTATCAGCGGCACTTGCAGGAGAACAGGGGCTGTTTCTATTGGCTGCCTGCTCCTTTTAATCATGAAAACATTCACACAGAAGGCTTTCGAAGCCTGTAACGACAGGGGAGAGCTGGAGATAAACACCGAATGTGCTAGCGAATGTGGTAACCTTGATGAATTAACCAGCTGAGCGGTCTGGACGAGCTCAGCTCGTCCAACACCGCCAGCGGCTGCCGCTCAGGCCCTGCTGGGCCGATTTTAATGAAATAAAAAGCAGCACACGCAGCCGGCACTTTGCCAGCCGCGTGTGCTGCCTGATCGCCGCCGCTCTGCGGCGATTCGCCGCGAGCAGCGGCGAAAGAGGGTCCCCCCAGCCGCCTGAGCCCAGCGTAGCCGGAACAAAAAGTTCCGGCCAGCGCTAAGGGCTGGATCGGAGGCGGCTGACGTCAGGACGTCGGCTGACGTCGATGACGTCACTCCGCTCGTCGCTATGGCGACGATATAAGCAAAACAAGGAAGGCCGCTCATTGCGGCCTTCCTTGTTTATTCTGGGCGCCGGAGGCGATCGGAAGATCGCCTCCGGAGCGCCCTCTAGTGGGCTTTCATGCAGCCAACTTTCAGTTGGCTGCATGAAATAGTTTTTTTTTTATTTAAAAAAAACCCTCCCGCAGCCACCCTGGCGATTTAATCAGAACGCCAGGGTGGTTAACATTTACTGACATTTGCTGACATGTGTTGAGCGCAAGTCGGTAATTTATCTCATTGCTCTGTGATTTCAGCTTCTCATTCGGTAACAGCTTTGATGAATTAACATTTTCTTAAGTGCTCCGTTAACTCAGCTGTTTTCAGCATTACCAAATGCGATAATGCTTGATGAATTGAAGCCTTAATCTCTTTTTTCCCCCGGCTTTAGGTTCACTTTAAACAACCGCAATAGCCGAGCACATTGTTCTTAATCCGTTCTCATAAACCACTATTGTGCCCTCCTCCCATCTACATAGACAATACACCTCATTTGATCTCCACGGTATCGAGCTTCTAATGGGCAACGCTAGGCTTGAGACACACATGAGCTCTTTTCTGACCGTTGGTGCAGTTTAAAAAAAAACAAAAAACTTACGATCACTTTTTTTTTTTTCTCTGAAAACACGCGATTGCTGTGATTTTGCCATGATCTTAATGCAAGTCAATGTGAGTGGTTTTTAAAAAATGCTCACAGTGCTGACATTCAAAAGCGCTCAGTGTGTCTCAGGCCTAATGTGTATACGCTCTTTGAGGGCCCATTCACACTGGGGATCGCAAAACAATTTAAGTGGTGGTGATTTTTTGGTGGTAAACATGTATTTTTTTTACTGTACATTTTTGCACAATCATGATTAGCGCTTTAACATTGCAATAGTTCAAAAATCACGAAAAAGCAATGCATGCACAGTGTTTGCATTTACTGGCAATCACAACAGTGAGATCACTGCCATATACTTTACATTACACTTGCGCTTTTAAAATCGGTGATTTGGCGATCCATGGTAAACGTCTGCAAATCATGAATGGGCCTTAACATGTTCATTGATGTCTCCAATGGTGTATTATGCCTTGTACAGAATGCAATTTCCTGTTAGATTGACAGGTCAAATTGATCTTTTCCAACATATTCGATTTGCTCCCGATCGAGAACT
Organism: Hyperolius riggenbachi; assembly: GCF_040937935.1. NCBI lineage: Eukaryota > Metazoa > Chordata > Amphibia > Anura > Hyperoliidae > Hyperolius > Hyperolius riggenbachi. The sequence goes on along the minus strand of NC_090654.1, from coordinate 198,434,070 downwards.
AGATAGATTTTTGTGCAGTACTGGTCTGAAAATTGATTCCATTCTCGATCAGCAACAGATCGGACGTGTCAGAAATTATCAATTTGACCTGTCATTGTGATGGGAAATTGGCTTTGTATGTACCAGACATTAGGGCACATAGGGAATTAGGTGATGATTACTGTGGCGATACAGTTGTCTGCTTTTTCCTGTGTAGCAGATATTGTAATATCAAAACCTGCTTGATGTGTTATGTGGTCCAGCTCCATTACCTGCAATGCAAAGCTGTCCAACTTGCACTGAACTGGCGGTCAGAGTGAGGTTGTATAATTAGGGAGACAACAATGGAGCACTCAGGTAAGTAAATTATTATTATTTATTACACAGATAATTGTTTAAATGTTTCCTCAAGACTAAAGCCACAGCTATAAAAATACTTCCTTTAAAACAAGGTGACCTTTTATTTTATGTTGAGATGTTTTCCTCCAACTCAATGTTGTCTTTTGGAAGCCATCAATGTATAAGGAGATCTATGTACAGAGCCTGCTGGAGTCTGACACAGTATCTTGCGGAAGGAAGGAAAATGTGGAGCCCAACCCAGGCAACAGAGTACCCCAGCAGCTCGAGGTGACCCAAGCCCACTAGGAAAGTATAGGGGACTAAAGATAGATGGAAAAGCCCTCCTACTAAAAAGCAATTCTTAAGGTGCATACACACATCAGACTACAGTCTTTGGAAAATGAAAGATCACAGACAATTCTTACCACCCTTCATGTAGTCTGAGAGCATTTCTACACAGTCTTTTCTATGGAGCTGAACTCCCCATAAGAAAAAAATCTTTGCAAGATGCTGCACACACAGATGCTGTACAGACACAAAAGATCAGTATCTGCAAAAGATCTGTTCCTGCCAAAAATCTGTTCCTGCAAATTGCATTCATAGTCTATGATATCTGCAGAACATCATACACATCTTGTTTAACAGACATTCGTCTGCAGATCAGATCCACCAGGATGGATTTTCAGATCTGCAGATGATTGTCTGATCTGCAGATGAATGTCAGTTAAACAAGGTGTGTATGATGATCTGCAGATGTTAATGCTGGGTTTTATACCACTTTAAAACAGAAGTTATTTGCAATAATTTAGCTTTAACCCCCTTGCCGGTTATCCCGAGCTCAGCTCGGGGTAACCTGCGCAGGAGGATTCCTCAGGCCCCGCTGGGCCGATTTCTATCAAATAAAAAGCAGCACACGCAGCCGGCACTTTGCCAGCCGCGTGTGCTGCCTGATCGCCGCCGCTCTGCGGCGATCCGCCGCGAGCAGCGGCGAAAGAGGGTCCCCCCAGCCGCCCGAGCCCAGCGCAGCCGGAACAAACAGTTCCGGCCAGCGCTAAGGGCTGGATCGGAGGCGGCAGACGTCAGGACGTCGGCTGACGTCCATGACGTCACTCCGCTCGTCGCCATGGCGACGAGGAAAGCGAAACAAGGAAGGCCGCTCATTGCGGCCTTCCTTGTTACTTTTGATCGCCGGAGGCGATCGAAAGTGCGGATCTGGAGCGCCCTCTAGTGGGCTTTCATGCAGCCAACTTTCAGTTGGCTGCATGAAATAGTTTTTTTTTAATTTAAAAAAAACCCTCCCGCAGCCTCCCTGGCGATTTTAATAGAACGCCAGGGAGGTTAAAGAGGCACTTAAGCCTAGAAAAAAAAAACAGTTTTACTCACCTGGGGCTTCTACCAATCCCCTGCAGCCGTCCCACGCCCTGACAGTCACGATCGGATCCTCCTCTCCTCCGCCGCCAGCTAGTTTCACTTTGCCAACAGGCCTGGCCTGTGCAGGGCGCTATTGTGGACGGGAATGCGTTTTAAGGAGACGCATGGCCAGCCTTGCGCAGACACAGCCTGTCGGACGAAAACGACAGTAGCTGGCGGCGGGGAACAGGAGGATCCGAGAGTGACTGCGATGGCATGGGACAACTGCAGGGGCTGGTAGAAGCCACAGGTGAGTAAAACTGATTTTCTTTTTCTTAGGCTTAGTATCCCTTTAACTATTTCTGCCGCCTGGACGTGGAGCTCACGTCCGGGCGGCTGCTCTGCTGCGGGTCCGCTCTCCCGCGCTCGATCGCGGGCATGTCCCCCGGTAGCCCTGGGATCAGTGAACGGGAACATGGTTCCCGATCACCGATCCGTGTCCCCCGCAGAAAAACCGAAGCGCTCTTACAAGAGGCTTCAGTCTTTCTGCACGTCAAAATTTCCGCATCCCCCTTTTGCTTCCGCTTAGAAAGAAGCACAAGGAGGGAAAAAAAACTGAAGGTGGCCATCTTGTGGCCAAATAGTAAAACATCTACATATTTTTTTACATTACAATTTACACATATAACAACAATATTACCCAAATAAAATTTTTAATGGAAAAAAAATTACAATTAAAAGTTACCTAAGGGTCTGAACTTTTTAAATATGCATTTGAGGGGTTATACTACGAACATTTTTTAAATTATAAGCTTGTAAATAGTGATGGACACAAAACGGAAACATTGCACCTTTATTTCCGAATAAAATATTGGTGCCATACATTGTGATAGGGACAAAATTTAAATGGAATAATAACCGAGACAAACGGGCAAGTAAAATACATAGGTTTTAATTATGGTAGCATGGATTATTTTAAAGCTATAATGGCCGAAAACTGAGAAATTATTTTTTCCATTTTCTCTTATTAATCCTGTTAAAATGTATTTATAAAATAATTCTTAGCAAAATGTACCACCCAAAGAAAGCTTAATTAGTGGCGGAAAAAACAAGATATAGATCAATAAATTGTGATAAATAGTTATTAGCGAATTAATGGGAGGTGAAAATTGCTCTGATGCATAAGGTGAAAAAACCCCACGGGCTGAAATGGTTAAAGAGACTCTGAAGCGAGATTAAAACTCGCTTTTTACCTTCTATTTAACAGGGGCATGTTTGCCCCTGCTAAAACACTGCTATCCCACGGCAGAACGAGGGGTCTTTACCCCAAAATCCCCCCCTGCAAAATCCACGACCAACTTGGTCGTAGATTTTGCTGCTCCTGGAGGCAGAGCTTTCGGCTGTAGCTCTGCCTCCATGCGCGTCTATCAGCGGCGGATCTCCGCCTCTCCCCCGCCGCTCTCAGTGAAGGAAGACTGAGAGGGGCGGGGGAGAGGCGGCGATTAGCGCTGATAGATGCGTTGAGAGGCAGGGCTGCGGCCATTAGCCCTGCCTCAACAGGAAGCGCTCCCCGGACACCTCGGAGGGGATTTGGGGGGTAAAGACCACTCGTTCTGCCGCGGGATAGCGGCGTTTTACCAGGGGCAAACATGCCCCTGTTGAATATAAGGTGAAAAGCGAGTTTTAATCTCGCTTCAGATTCTCTTTAAGTACCGCTACTGAATATAGAAATTATCTCTTTATGCCCCTGAAGCCGGGCTAACATCCAGAACTGCTGGTGTATAGCAAACCTATAGCTTAAAATTTATAGCTATGCAGGCAAGAATCACAAATCTGAATTAGGCCTGGTGCACACCGAGCGTTTTTTGTAGCGTTTTCCAAACCGCTTCCGCGTGTGAAAACGCTTGTGTCACAAGAGCCCCACTGGCCGTGAACACGCAAAACCGTCCGATCCGATTCTAGCACACAGATTGAGAGCTATGGACGCAATCTGCGTAGAATTGGCGGAGTTTGAGCGTCACGACGCAGTAGGGAGCCTGTGAGGTTACGAAAATACACTTTTACTCCAACCCAGGGGTAGATTTGCCACCATCTCTGTTTTCTATCAGCCCAGAGAAAACTGCTAACTGGCTATAGACCTGTGAAACAAACAACCGGTTAAAACTGTGCAATTCCTATCTATCTATCAAAACAGTAGCGTCCCTTCGGAAGTTTAGGTCTCGTCTGTGTATACTGAATAGAAGGTTTTACTGAGAGGTAAAGACCTTTTAAAAAGCCTTTATTTGTTACAATATAAATAATTAATATATACAGACAATCGTGAACAATTAAACGATGAGAGACAGTGATAACACAGCACATAAAAGAAAAAGGGATAAAAAGAACGAATACTTATGATTCTGTGGAAAGTCCGTTCGGGAAAAGACAAAGTTCCTTTGTTGCAGTTAGTTCGCAATATGGCCGAACCACATGGCCGTTGCTCCGCCTGCAAGATGGCCACTGCTATTTCCCCAAGCAGTGGCAGTCTTTTCGGTATGATGGAAAGTGGGGGAATTGGCTGGGGGTCCTCATGCAATCAGTTTTGAGCACTGACATTTCTGGGCGGAGTCTCAAGCTCAGCCCAGGGGCGTGTCAGGCAGTGAGTTCTCAGGGGAGGAACTTCCAGCCATCCACAAAATATGTCCAATTTCATACCCCGCCGGGGTTTTGTCGCACATGCAAACCGATTTCATATTCAGATTGGGCTGAGAATACACGTTCATAGGACATCAAACTTGCAATATTTGGGGCGCACGGGGACCCCATTATTCATATCTCAGCCCCTGCTCGGGTTACCTGGCTATGTCTAGTATCACCATATTCTACAGAATTAGGGAAACAAAATTATGTAACTTTCATATTCCTCCCATGGATGGTATTTGCAAAATGTGACAAAGTTATCAACACCATGCATTCCATACTCAGTTTAGTCGGTGCCGTCAAGACTGGGAGGAATGTAGGTGTCAATAGACCTCATGCTGTGCTAGCTTCCCCTGTTGAATAGACTCTGTTGGTATTTCAGCTCTGCCCAATTAGCACATTAGTGTCACCAGAGCTTTTCCGGGAGCCTTAACAGGATTTCTTGCTGAACCAGGTTGCTTTAGCCATATGCTAACGCAGGCCCATTCAGCCCTCATGGCAAAAGGGGGGGGAAGGCAGGAAGGAAAAACTTCTATTTTAAAAATAAAGAATGTCAGTTTTCCGATCACGGTTGCGATCGGACAATCGGCCGCGAATCCTCGGACGACTGGGCGTCGCCCGGCGTCACACCTCCCCCTTCCCGAGCTCTGCTCAGGGAGGTGTCAACAGGACGCCTTCCGTAGCAGCTATTGGCGCTGTTGGGTCGGGTTCCCCCTGACACCGCGACAGCCCATCAGCGTTTTGGTGTCGGCTGCCTGCTTTGTGTTGGATCGTAAAGTCGTACTGCTGCAATGACAGGCTCCACCGTAGGAGCTTGCCGTTGGTTCCAGCAGTACGGTTTAGCCAACTCAGGGGATTGTGATCAGTGACGATCGTGAAGGAGCGGCCGTACAGATACGACTGCAGTTTCTGTAGGGCCCACACGATCGCCAGGCACTCCTTTTCGGTTGTGGAGTAGGCTACCTCTCGGGGCAGGAGCTTCCGGCTCAGGTAGAGGATAGGGTGTTCATCCCCCTTTCCATCCACCTGGCTGAGGACTGCGCCGAGACCGTAGTCAGAGGCATCGGTTTGCACCACAAACCGACGACTGAAGTCTGGGGCCTGAAGCACAGGGGCGCTTGCGAGGGCCTGCTTCAAGGCCTGGAAGGCATTCTCGCAAGCGGGGGTCCAGCTAACAACCTTGGGGTGCTTCTTGCTAGTGGCATCGGTCAGGGGCTTCGCCAGTGTACTATAGGCGGGAACAAATTTCCTATAGTAGCCGGCGGTCCCCAGGAACGCCTGGACCTGCTTTTTCGTGATAGGTCGAGGCCATGCCAGGATGGCGTCCACCTTTCCCGTGTCAGGTTTCAGGGTGTTACCCCCCACCCGGTGACCTAAGTACTGCACCTCGGTCATGCCAATCTGACACTTACTCGGTTTAACCGTCAGATTGGCCATGGCCAGCCTCTCTAGTACCTGGGACAGGTGTTTGAGGTGTTCTTCCCAGGTGGGGCTGAACACCGCAATGTCATCCAGATACGCTACAGCGAACCCTTGCATTCCCTCTAGCAGGTCGTTCACGGCCCGCTGAAAAGTGGCGGGGGCGTTCTTCATCCCAAAGGGCATCATCGTGAACTCGAAGAGGCCGAAAGGGGTGATGAAGGCCGACTTTTGCCTCGCGTCAGGTGCAAGTGGTATCTGCCAATACCCCCGGCTCAGATCCATGATTGATAGGTACCTGGCTGATGCCAGTGTATCTAGCAGCTCATCAATGCGAGGCATGGGGTAGGCGTCTGTAGTGGTGATGGCGTTCAGTTTCCTGTAGTCTACGCAGAACCGAGTTGTCTGGTCCTTCTTGGGGACCAGGACAACAGGGGCTGCCCAGGCACTACTGGACTTTTGAACCACCCCTAACTCCAGCATCTCCCTCACCTCCTTCTGCATGTCCGCCTGTACCTCGGGAGAGACACGGTAAGCGGATTGCCTGATGGGGGGATGGGTACCTGTATCTACCCCATGCACCGCCATACTGGTCCGCCCCGGGATACCGGAGAAGGTGTGCTGGTACTGGCCCAGCACCTTCTGTAACTGCTCTTGCTGGGCTGAGGCGAGCTGTGGATTGACGTTTAGGTCGCCGTCCACATCTCGTACGTCAGCCAGCAGGTCTAACAGGGGGTCTGCCTCTCCCTGCTCTAACCGGCTGCACACTGGCAGCGCATACTGGGTCCTGTCATGGTGGGCCTTCAGCATGTTTACATGAAAGCTCTTCTGCTTCCTGCCCCCCATGTTCACTAGATACGTCAGAGGGTTTAACCGCTGCACTACAGTAAAAGGCCCCTCCCAGGCTGCTTGCAGCTTGTTCTGCCTCACGGGAAGAAGGGCATATACCTTGTCACCCACATCAAATGACCGCTCTCCAGCAGTGCGGTCGTACCATGCTTTTTGTTTGGCCTGAGCCTGGGCCAGGTTGTTGGTCACTACTGCGGACAGGGACTCCATTTCGTCCCTGAACTTGAGGACGTAATCGACCACGGAGACATCAGTGGGGTCGCCCTTGCCCTCCCATGTCTCCCGCATCAATTGTAAGGGTCCTCGGACATTCCTCCCATACAGGAGTTCAAACGGGGAAAACCCGGTTGACTCCTGCGGCACCTCCCTGTACGCAAACAACAGATGAGGCAGGTATCGTTCCCAGTCCCCACCTTGCGACTCAACAAACGTGGTCAGCATTTGCTTCAGCGTCCCGTTGAACCGTTCACACAGTCCATTGGTCTGCGGGTGGTAGGGACTGGAGACAATGTGCGTCATGTGTATCTTTTTGCACAGGGCCTCCATGAGTTCGGACATAAACTGGGATCCCTGATCGGAGAGCATCTCCGCAGGGAACCCGACTCGGGAGAAAATGTTAAGTAGCGCGTCTGCTACCTTGTCCGCCCTCAGGGAGGAAAGCGCCATGGCCTCAGGATAGCGGGTGGCGTAATCCACCACCGTCAGGATGTACCTTTTGCCACTGCTGCTGGGAGTGGGCAATGGTCCAATTATGTCGACTGCCACTCTGTGAAAGGGCTCACCTATGATTGGCAGTGGACACAAGGGAGCCTTGCGGGGGTTCCCAGCCCGTTTTACCTTTTGGCAAACAGTACATGAGCGGCAATAGTTGGTCACATCGATCCGCATCCTGGGCCAGTAGAAATGACCCTGGATACGGTCAAGTGTCTTGTGGATTCCCAAGTGCCCTGCCAGGGGAATGTCATGTGCGGACTTCAGCACATGCCCCCGGAAGGCACTGGGTACCACAAGCAACTTGGTACCCACACTTGTTTCACCTTCGGTGGGCTGTACAGGCTCGCTGTACAGCTTACCACCTTCCCAATATACCTTGAAGGTATCTTCATTCGTGAGGGGCTCCGAAGCCTGCCTTCTGAGTGCCTCGAGGCTAGGGTCAGTCTGGAGTGCTTGCACAAATGCAGCACTCTCGCTCTCAGCCAGCTGGCCCGTGGCATATGCAGTTAGTGGCTGAAGGCTACCATCCCTGTGGTCAGAGGAGGGGGAGGAGGCCGGAACCTCTTCCACCTGCTCTGAGCCCAGGTTCTGAGCAGCGCGGCTGCGTGTTACTGCCAGTACAGGTACACCTTCAGACTGGCACATACTGGCATTACTCACATCCTGGCTGCATGCATGAATTACAGTGACAGGTACAACAACATTTTCATCACAAACAATCGGTATATCAAACACAGGTACCTGTGACACAGGTACTATTGGACTCGGTACCCCTGGACTGGGCACATTCAACCCACCTCCCCCCTGTTCTTGCCCCTTGGTGCAAAGTACCTTAGTGTGGGCGGAGAGTCCGTCTCCCTCCTGGCAGTCTGAGGGGCTTGGGGCAGGTTCATAATAGGACACAAGCTTGCCCAGGTCGGTCCCCAACAAAACTGGGACCGGCAGTTGGTCCAGGACCCCAACAACCTTCTCTTGAACCCCCACCCCCCAATCGATGGACACCCGAGCCTGGGGAATGCGAGAAAGAGTGCCCCCCACTCCAGTGAGGGTAAGGTATTTGTCAGGGAGGATATTTTCCGTCGGGACCAGGTGCGCACGCACCAGGGTGACATCCGCTCCAGTGTCGCGGAAACCGGTAACAAGCTGGTCGTTCACTGTAACCAGCTGGTGGTTGCTCGTAGCGGAGTGGATCCCTCTCCCACCTGCGAACATGACGTTGTTGGGTGCTCCCGGCTGGGGTGCGCTGGCTGGCGGCAGTTGCCGTGGGCGAGGTGTAGGTGGTGCAGGAGCTGGCGCGGTCTGCCTCCGCTCCGGGCAGTTAAACTTCATGTGTCCGGGCTTGCGGCAAAAGTGACAGGTGATGCCCTCTGTTACTGCAGGCCTGGACGCAGCAGCTGCGCTGGAGGGCCTCTGGGGCGCACGGCTCACAGAGGTAGGAGAGTCTGCAAAATTGTGGGACTGACCTCCTCTCCAGCTAGATGGGGCAGTCCTGCGGGTCTCCGGCACCCTGGTCGTTGCAAAGGTCTCAGCGAGGTCTGCAGCGACCGTCGCTGACGCCGGTCGGCGCTCCAGCACAAACTGGCGTACATCAGCCGGGCAAATGTTCAGAAACTGCTCCAGGACGATTAAGTCCTCCAGGACACCGTAAGACCCTTTAGTGAGGCCTAGCGTCCACTGGCGGAGTGTGGTGAGCAGACTGCTGACCACATCTTGATAAGAATCAGTAGATTTTTTCTGCCAGGACCTGAACCTTTTCCGGTAGGCTTCTGGCGTCAGCTGGTACTTAGTGATTATAGCCTCCTTTATAGCGGTATAATCATTGTCCTTTTCCACAGGCAGCTCTGAGAAAGCATCAAGCGCTTTGTAGCGCAGCAAGGGTGTCAGATGTCTGGCCCACTGGTCTTGGGACAGACGATACTGACGGCAGGCCTTTTCGAAAGACCTCAAAAACAAGTCAATGTCAGTGTCTTTTTCGATAATAGCAAATTTAAATTTTGCACTTACTGGAGCGGCAGTCCCTTCAGCAGGGAGGCTGGGCGTTGAACTCCGGCTGGCTTGCTGCACTTTCGCCATGTTCAGCTCATGCTGTCGTCTCTCCCGCGCCTCTGCAGATTGGCGTTCCTCTCGCTTTTGCTCCGCCATGTACTGCAGGTACTTGTCCACATCAGTTTCCATCAGCTTTTGCAATGCCTGCTGCATTACTGGATCAACATAACTGGACAGTCCAGTACTGGCCGGTTCCAGGCGAGTACTTTCAGGGGTTCTGGGGTCGGGGATCACACTGACAGCCTCCTGCGTATCTGTTGCCGCATTGCCCGCGGGTTGCTCAACCTCGGTACGCACAGGATCTTCAGTCTCTGGTTCCCCTCGACTTGCGTTAGATGAGCCGGTGTCCTCCACAGTGGACACCTCCAGCGTCCGCAGATTCTGGCTATCCCATCGGTACAAGTCCGTTATCAGGTCCTGCTGTTTCTTGCCGCGGATGTCCATGCCTCTCGCCTCGCACAGACTCTGCAGGTCGGATAGGACCATGACCTTGTAATTCCCGGACATTTCCATGCCAAATAAAAGAAAACTTAGGGGAGGGGTACTGGTTACACAGTCTCTCTGTATATATGAAAAATATATTGCACTCAGTCACTACCAACGAATTAGTTCGTTTCTCGATAGGGCTAATTCGATAGCCCTACCTGAGATACTATCAGCACACACAGATCCCAAACGCTGCCGACCACTGTCACAAGAGCCCCACTGGCCGTGAACACGCAAAACCGTCCGATCCGATTCTAGCACACAGATTGAGAGCTATGGACGCAATCTGCGTAGAATTGGCGGAGTTTGAGCGTCACGACGCAGTAGGGAGCCTGTGAGGTTACGAAAATACACTTTTACTCCAACCCAGGGGTAGATTTGCCACCATCTCTGTTTTCTATCAGCCCAGAGAAAACTGCTAACTGGCTATAGACCTGTGAAACAAACAACCGGTTAAAACTGTGCAATTCCTATCTATCTATCAAAACAGTAGCGTCCCTTCGGAAGTTTAGGTCTCGTCTGTGTATACTGAATAGAAGGTTTTACTGAGAGGTAAAGACCTTTTAAAAAGCCTTTATTTGTTACAATATAAATAATTAATATATACAGACAATCGTGAACAATTAAACGATGAGAGACAGTGATAACACAGCACATAAAAGAAAAAGGGATAAAAAGAACGAATACTTATGATTCTGTGGAAAGTCCGTTCGGGAAAAGACAAAGTTCCTTTGTTGCAGTTAGTTCGCAATATGGCCGAACCACATGGCCGTTGCTCCGCCTGCAAGATGGCCACTGCTATTTCCCCAAGCAGTGGCAGTCTTTTCGGTATGATGGAAAGTGGGGGAATTGGCTGGGGGTCCTCATGCAATCAGTTTTGAGCACTGACATTTCTGGGCGGAGTCTCAAGCTCAGCCCAGGGGCGTGTCAGGCAGTGAGTTCTCAGGGGAGGAACTTCCAGCCATCCACAAAATATGTCCAATTTCATACCCCGCCGGGGTTTTGTCGCACATGCAAACCGATTTCATATTCAGATTGGGCTGAGAATACACGTTCATAGGACATCAAACTTGCAATATTTGGGGCGCACGGGGACCCCATTATTCATATCTCAGCCCCTGCTCGGGTTACCTGGCTATGTCTAGTATCACCATATTGTACAGAATTAGGGAAACAAAATTATGTAACTTTCATATTCCTCCCATGGATGGTATTTGCAAAATGTGACAAAGTTATCAACACCATGCATTCCATACTCAGTTTAGTCGGTGCCGTCAAGACTGGGAGGAATGTAGGTGTCAATAGACCTCATGCTGTGCTAGCTTCCCCTGTTGAATAGACTCTGTTGGTATTTCAGCTCTGCCCAATTAGCACATTAGTGTCACCAGAGCTTTTCCGGGAGCCTTAACAGGATTTCTTGCTGAACCAGGTTGCTTTAGCCATATGCTAACGCAGGCCCATTCAGCCCTCATGGCAAAAGGGGGGGGAAGGCAGGAAGGAAAAACTTCTATTTTAAAAATAAAGAATGTCAGTTTTCCGATCACGGTTGCGATCGGACAATCGGCCGCGAATCCTCGGACGACTGGGCGTCGCCCGGCGTCACAGCTTGGCTAATGTATTTCAATGGGATGATGCACACCAGAGGTTTGAGGTTTTTAGCAAACTGCAAACGTGGGTCCTGCAGCATTTTTGCAGTTTGCAGATGCGTTTCTGCCTCAGTGTAAAGTATAGGAAAAAGCTCAAACCGCTCAGAAAAACACTAGATCAGAGCGGTTTTCCAGGCGTTTTTGTAACAGTAGCTGTTTAGCAACAGCTTTTACTGTAACAATATTTGTAATCTGCTACACAAAAATGCTCCAAAAAAAGCTAGGCATGTTTAGAAAACGTCTCTAAACATGCCTAGAGCCGCTCTGAAATCTGCTTCCAAAACCTCTAGCGTTTTGCAGATCTGCTAGAGGTTTTTGGTGTGCACTGGGCCTCAAACTTACAAGTGTGCTCCTCTAGCCACATGACCACTGAGGTGTCTTCCCCTTTAGAACCAGAGCAATTTTCACCTGTCAGCGCTCCTCCCTTTCTTTCGCCAATAACTTAATCACAACTACATGATCTATATCCTTTTTTTTTCCCAACACCAATTAGGCTTTCTTTGGGAGGTACATTATGGTAAGAATTATTTTATTCTAAACTTATTTTATTGAAAAAAAATATTTCTCAGTTTTCGCCCATTATAGTGTTAAAATAAAACTACTGTGGATAAAACCCACACATTTTATTTGCCAATTTGTCCCGGTTATTGCAACGTTTAACATTTTTCCCTAGTACTATGAATGGCGCCAATATTTTATTTGGAAATAAAGGTGCATTTTAGCCGAGGGATGAGCAGCACAAACCAAATTTTATGCAATACTATGCAAAGCATGCACGCAGCACTGGAGGTCCCCAGACTCCATAAGAAATATATAAATACAGAGGGTGCTGCAGCACACAACAGGAAAACAGTGACAGGGGCTCTTGGTTACGCTTTCACGCGTTTAAGCTCACCAACTGCACCAAAGTGTCCCCGATCTGGTGAGTCCTACTCTAACCACGCAAAAATGCTAGTTTTTATCAGCGTTCTAGTGGGAACCATGCCAAAAGCCCAGGGGTATGCTAAATGGGAGATATGAAATTAAAAAACACCTTACCTTCTACTAGCTACTAACTAAACTATGAGCACCGCTCATTTATATGCTTAACTGTGCTAGAGATGGGTGTGGTTATGCACGCTCACAGGGGAAAATAATATAAGCCGAGGGATGAGCAGCACAAACCGAATTTTATGCAATACTATGCAAAGCATGCATGCAGCACTGGAGGTCCCCAGACTCCATAAGAAATATATAAATACAGAGGGTGCTGCAGCACACAACAGGAAAACAGTGACAGGGGCTCTTGGTTACGCTTTAACGCGTTTAAGCTCACCAACTGCGCCAAAGTGTCCCCGATCTGGTGAGTCCTACTCTAACCAGGCAAAAATGCTAGTTTTTATCAGCGTTCTAGTGGGAACCATGCCAAAAGCCCAGGGGTCAGCTAAATGGGAGAAATGAAATTAAAAACACCTCACCTTCTACTAGCTACTAACTGAACTATGAGCATATATATATATGTGTATGTATATATATATATATATATATATATATATGTTTGGGTACTATGGGGGAGTGTGGGAGGGAAATAGTTAATTTTAGATGTAAGTATAGGTATTTTTATTAAGTAAAATGTGTTGTGATGTAGTTTTACTGTTTGGCCAAAAGATGTCCTCAGTGGTAGTGTAACACCCGGAAGATACAACGACTCAGTCATCTAATAGATGCCAGTGTTCATTGACTCGGGGACTTACATTAACGAATGGGAGCTGCGTTCCTATTCATTCATGTCCCCGCTAACTGGCAGTAATGGTAGCGCCTCCCATTGACTAATTTTCGCAGCCCTGGGACTTCAAATGAAGTTTTCCAGGACGTGATTATACTGCTCCTGGTGCAGTAGTAGAATTGAATAAGCAAGACAGCCAGGCATATAGCGGCTTCTGATAAATTAAGCCAGGGACAATTGTTAGTGGTATGAAACTTGAAATTACATTTCTGCTATAAAATATTTAAAGGGACTCCAAGGAGTGCCCAAATTCAAAAGTATACACTTACCTGGGGCTTTTTCCAGCTCAGGGTAGGCGGCGAGGTCCTGTGGCGTCCTCCTGGCTCGTCTCCTTCAGCCTCCGCCGGCCCCCCATTTTCAGCGTCACCCGGCGACACCCGGGCCTGGTGTCGGCCGGCTCTTCCTGATTAATGACGCAATACGTCACCACGCCAGCCGCTTCGTATCATCACGGCGACTGGCGTGATGACGCATTGCGTCATTAATCAGGAAGAGCCGGGTGACGCTGAAAACGGGGGGCCGAAGGAGGCTGAAGGAGACGAGCCAGGAAGACGCCGCAAGACCTTGCCGCCTACCCTGAGCTGGAAAAAGCCCCAGGTAAGTGTATTCTTTTACATTTGGGCACTCCTCGGAGTCCCTTTAACAGCATAAATCTAAGAGGGGAAAAAAAAAAGAAAAGATTGGTATAAAGCCACTAGAGGGCTTATTGAAACTGATAACATTACCGGTTGCTGGACAAATTTTTAGATAGTCTTCTCAATGAAGTAGTTACAAAGCAAATCCTATTCTATGTTTAATATTTTAAACCAGAGATAAAATTTGAGTTTTGGAGCTGTATTCATAAATGCCAAAGCAATGGCAGATATGCATCAACACGATAACAGCCTACTCCATAAAAAAGAGAAGTACCCCTAAATACTGGGCATATGTGATGTAATACTCTACCCTTCCACCAAATCATCCTATATATTGTAGAAAAAATGCAACTCTCATAGTGTTAGCATGCTTGCCCATTTTATGTAGTACATTGCATAGCTCCCAACTGTCCCTCTTTCGGAGCCCTGTCCCTCTGTTCCTCTTTCTTACTCATTTGTCCCTCTTTCAGGACTTTGTCCATCTTTCTATGTAAATATATTAATTTTTCAACCAAAAAAATGTGTTTGATTGACTTTAAAATTTATTCCCATCCTTTAATTGATATATTACGAATTTCAAAATGTTAATATGAAGGAAAATGGACCAGGATAGAAAGGACCAGTGTGGCTTGAATTATAAAACAACTTTTTTCTAATGAAATCTTTATGGTATGTGTGGCTAGGGGTGTGATGGGGGCGTGATCAGGGGTGTGGCAGGGGTGTGGCTTAAGTGTCCCACTTTCTCGTCTCAAAAAGTTGGGAGGTATGCATTATATACGTCAGTTTCTCATACAAATCAGAGCCAGATTAAATTTGTTGCTATAACTATACCTACTCTCTTTTCCTGAAATTAAGACATCCCCTAAAAGTAAGCCCGAGCATGCTCCAAATATAAGCCCTACCCCGAAAGTAAGCCCTAGCAACGGTAAGGGGAAAAAGTATGACAACTTTGTTTTTCTACTGGAGCCGATGGTCTCATGGGCAGGACCAAGGCTCTGTCATTGGGCCAATCACTGCACTCGCTGCTACTCAGTGAGTCCAATGATCGGCCTAATAACAGAGCCATGGTCCCGACTACAAAACCATTGGCTCCAGTAGAAACACAAGTTGCCGTACTTTTGCCCCCATAGGCTGTAGATCAGGGACACAACAGCAGCATGGAGCTGGTGGGAAGACACTGTAGGACACGGTGGGGGGACATTGTAGGACACGGAGAACAGTGTGACATGGAGATAGGGGTAAGAGGAGGATGCATGGGGACATCGGAGAACACAGGGGACACCAGGAGGACATAGGGTTACATGGGGCACAGAAGTTTAGGTGATAGAGTAGGACACAGGTACGGAGGGGGATACTAAAGGCACAAAGGGGACACAGGGGCACACAAAAGAGGTGGCACAGAGGGGAAGGCAGGAGGACACTCAGCACAGGAACCTGTGTGTTCATAGAAATATAAGACATCCCTTGAAAATAAGCCTTAGTACAAAATTTGGAGCAAAAAAATTGTATGACACTGTCTAATTTCCAAGGAAACACAGTAGTGCTAATATTTCTCATAACATTACGTCTATGATGGTGTTCAAAGCAGATGCTACGTGGCTGTGAGTGTGTCAAAAACCAGGTGTCTTGACTGCTGGTTCCAGTCAGAGCAATGAACAGAGGCAACAGTGGAAAGACCAAGGGGAGGGTGACCATGGTAAGAAGCCTGGAGGTGACAAGAGAGCCTGTAAATAATGTTGGTAAGTATATCTTTTAAGGTCTGTACACACGCTCAACCAAACTTCCTGATTGCAGTGTGATTTTAGTCTGTGGGATGACAATCAGGAATGTGTATGCATGGCAAACGACTGGACGAGTGACCACACAACTATTGGACTAATAGCGTGTAGTTGGCCACGTGCGTACAAAGTCATTTGAACAATGTACTTGTTTTAAATGCGGCCATCGTGCAGTTGATCGTTTCACTACTGTGCACAGTATGTAAATGAGTTGGTCGTTCAGTTGGTTGTTGCATTGAAAATAAATGTTGTAGTGTTGGTCTTGCACTTTGTTGGATGTGTGTAGAGCCTTTATACTTTGTTTCCTCTCAAGTACACGTCAATAGTGATCACAGACAACTTATAATTAATCATAACCATATACCTCCCAACTTTTTGAGATGAGAAAGAGGGACACTTAAAGGGAACCTTAACTGAACGGGGGGTAAAGAGTTTTACTTACCTGGGGCTATTACCAGCCCCCTGCAGCAGTCCTGTGCC
This sequence comes from Hyperolius riggenbachi, assembly GCF_040937935.1. Lineage (NCBI taxonomy): Eukaryota > Metazoa > Chordata > Amphibia > Anura > Hyperoliidae > Hyperolius > Hyperolius riggenbachi. The sequence goes on along the minus strand of NC_090654.1, from coordinate 198,417,905 downwards.
CTCTGCGCCTTTCTGGAATCCTCTGGTCCCCTGCTGTCACTTAGTTTCGTTTTTGACGACTCACCAGTCGCCGGCCGCCATGCGTATTATTGGACGCATTCACCAATGCAATTAGCGCTATTGCGGACCGCAACGCGTACATGCGCAGTACAGCCCGGCAGTACAGCCCGGCGGACGTCTGATGACGTCAGCGCGCCGGCGTGGGACGCATAAGTCCCAGGAAATGGAGTGCAGAAGTGCCCGACCTGGCAGCCGGCCTGGCCAGGTCGGGCACCGGAGACCACCGGGAGCCTGCGGAGCGGCGGCGAGGGCACTTCCTGCCTGCCACGGGCTGGAGGAAGCCCCAGGTAAGTGGAAATTTATTTTTATTTTTTTAATCCCCTCCCTGAACCTTCCCTTTAAAGAGAACCCGAGGTGGGTTTGAAGAATATTATCTGCATACAGAGGATGGATCTGCCTATACAGCCCAGCCGCTGTTGCTATCCCAAACCCCACTAAGGTCCCCCTGCACTCTGCAATCCTTCATAAATCACAGCCACGCTGCTGACAAACAGCTTGTCAGAGCTGGCTGTGTTTATCTCTATAGTATCAGTCTGCTACTCTCCCCGCCTCCTGCAGAACTCCGGTCTCCGCCTGCATCCCTTCCCTCCCTGCTGATTGGAGGGAAGGGACGGGGGCAGGGACCAGAGCTATGCAGGAGGCGGGGGATCAGCTGAGACTGATACTACAGATGTAAACACAGCCTCACAGCACGGCTGTGATTTATGAGGGATTGCAGAGTGCAGGGGAACCTTAGTGGGGTTTGGGATAGCAACAGAGGCTAGGCTGTATAGGCAGATCCAGCCTCACTATGCAGATCATATTCTTTAAACACACCTCGGGTTCTCTTTAAGCCACGCCCCTGCCATACCCCTGATCACGCCCCTAGTCTCACATACCATAACGATTTCATAAGAAAAATATGTTGTTTTATAATTCAAAACACACTGGTCCTTTCTATCCTGGTTTCTTTTCCTTCATATTAATATTTTAAAATTAGTAACATATCAATTTAAATGATGGGAATAAAGTTTAGAGTCAATCAAACACATTTTTAGCATACCTCCCAACTTTTTGAAATGAGAAAGAGGGACACTTAAGCCATGCCCCTGCCACACCCCTGATCACGCCCCTGTCACACCTCTAGTCACACATACCATAAAGATTTCATAAGAAAAATATGTTGTTTTATAATTCAAACCACACTGGTCCTTTTTACCCTGGCTCATTTTCCTTCATATTGACATTTTAATATATCAATTTAAAGGATGGGAATAATGTTTAGAGTCGATCAAACACATTTTTAGCAATGAAATACATATATTTACATAGAAAGAGGGACAAAGTCCTGAAAGAGGGACAAATGAGGAGGAAAGAGGGACAGAGGGACAGGGCTCCCAAAGAGGGACTGTCCCTCCAAAAGAGGGACAATTGGGAGCTATGTTTTTAGTAGATAAATATAGTCCTGAAAGAGGGACAAATGAGGAGGAAAGAGGGACAGGGCTCCCAAAGGCATACATTTGAAATCGGCGAGGGACTGTCCCTCCAAATGAGGGACACTTGGGAGCTATGTAACCACATTCATTTCATAAGAAACTACTGTATAGGCAGACACGCATTTTATATCAACGCAAAATTATGCCAGGCAGACGTTCTATTAAAAAGCTGTCATAGCAAGAAGTTTGAAAGTGGAAGTCGTGGCCGTGCAGCCGCGTTGGCTCTGCCTGTATAACGGAAAATTGTTACTTACCTATCGGTAATTTTCCTTTCCCGATGCTTACATGTCATCACACATGGGTAGATGCCCCGCCCACTCTACCCCACAGGATCTTAATTAGTATAAAAGTTCAACAGTGCTGGCCCCCCCCAGTCTCCGTAAGCCTCGACTTATCGAAACTCACAGGAAGGGAGGGACCAGTGTGATGACATGTAAGCATCGGGAAAGGAAAATTACCGATAGGTAAGTAACAATTTTCCGTTTTCCCTATGCTTCCATGTCATCACACATGGGATCTAACTAGGAAAAAGAAGGGAGGGACTCTAGATATGATGCTTAAACAAAATACAATCTTTAATTATTATATTGTGAATCATCCAGTACAGCTTTTCCAAACATTAAGGTAGACTGTGAAGACAGGTCAACTCTATAATGGCGCATAAAGGTGCTAATTGATGACCAATTTGCCGCCTGACACACTTTTTCTGCCGGCACCTTATTTAAAGCTGCCCATGAGGTCGACATACTTCGTGTGGAGTGAGCATTTAATTGTTGAGGGGGGTCTAACCCTCTCGACTTGTAGGCCATCTGAATTGTTTTAACGATCCAGGTGGCTATCGTTCTTGCCGAGGCCGGCTGACCCTTTCTATACCCCGCTGGAATTACCCATAGTCTCTCAGTTTTCCTTATATCTGAGGTTAGTTCTAAGTAACCTTTAAGCGCTTGGCCTACATCCAGTGGGTGAACTTCTTCTCCTTCTTCCTGCATGAATGTTGGCAGAGTCCAGTCCTGATTGAGGTGATATGTGGATGTAACTTTCGGAATAAACTCCTGAATTGGTCTCAGTAGTACTCTGTCAGGGAAGAATGTCAGGTATGGTTCCATGCATCCTAAGGCCTGTAGCTCTGACACCCTCCTGGCTGAGGCCAATGCCACTAGGAAAACAGTTCTTAACGTTATGTTCCATAGTGAGTTTTCTCGTATTGGGTAAAACGGTTGTTTAGTTAAGGCTTCGAGGACTAATGGTAAGTCCCATTTTGGAAAAGTAGCCTTCTTAGGGGGTCTTATCCTTAATACACCCTTCAGGAACTGTTTAATCAACGGATGGATGGCCCACTGCTTTCCGGTCAATGCTGATAGCGCCGAGATGTGGACCTTCAGTGTGTGGTACCCCAACTCCATATTGAGACCTCTCTGCATGAACTCTAGGATATGATGCGGTTCTGGTTCTGTAGGTGGAAATTGAAGCTCTCGTGACAGTTGAAGGAACCTGTTCCAAACTCTCTGGTAGGTGGAGTTCGTAGTGGGTTTCCTGGCGCTTAGGATAGTTTTAATCACTTCCTGTGAGCATCCTGCCAGCTCCAGCCTCCTCCCCTCAATCGCCAGGCCATGAGACTCAACCTCTTGGGATTCGGATGGAGGGCTGTTCCCTGTGAAAGAAGATCTCTGCTGCATGGGAGAGGAAGTGGTGACTGTAACCTCATGTCCCACAGGAGGGGGAACCACGGCCGATTCGGCCAGTATGGGATTACTGCTATTATTGTCACGTCCTCCTTGTAGAGTCTCAGTAGTAAGCGTTGTATCAGCGGAATCGGGGGGAAGACGTACGCTGTTGTAAAGCTCCAGTCTGCCGTCAGTGCATCTACTGCTAGGGCTTGTACACAATGCCTCCTGGAGTAAAAGTGTTTGCATTTGGAGTTTTCTGGGGTCGCCATGAGGTCCAGTTGGGGTCTGCCCAGATGCTTGCAAACCCATTGGTATACTTCCGTAGACAGGCTCCACTCGTTGTTGCTCAACGTGTGTCTGCTTAAGTAGTCCGCCAATATGTTCTCTTTCCCCGGTATATATATAGCTGTTATGTCCCAGAGATGCTGTTCTGCGTACTGAAAGATTATTGCCGTCTCTTGAAGAAGTGATAAGCTCTTTGTTCCCCCCTGCCTCCGTATATAGGAGACAGCCGTGTTGTTGTCTATTTGCAGGACTACAGTCTTGTTCTTCGTCAAATGAGAAAAACCTAGTAGGGCCTGGTATACTGCTCTTATTTCTAGGATGTTCGACTGGGTATGCTGATCTGCATTCTTCCATAGACCCTGTGCTGTCAGTGTGTTGCAGTGTGCTCCCCACCCTCGAAGGCTGGCATCTGTCGTAATGGTGATCGAGTTCATAACTTCGATCATGTGTCCCTTGGACAGGTTGTCGGTCTTCGTCCACCATAAGAGACTGTTCCTCATTAGAGCCGTCATATATATCACCTGATTCCAACTCTCCTTGTTCCATTGGGCCAGGAATCCCCATTGGAATGGCCTCACGTGCCAGTGTGCCCATCTCACTACCTGAACCGTCGATGTCATCGAACCCAACAGACTGACACATTGTCTTGCACGGAGTGTGTCCACCGAAATTACTTGATTTATCCTCTGTATCAGTAACGTCATTTTCGCTGGAGGAAGACTCACTAGGTTGTGATTCGTCTGAAATAGGGCCCCCAGGAAAATCATAGACTGAGTTGGTTCCAGTTGGCTCTTGTCCATATTTATTCTCCATCCGAAGTGACTGAGGGAATCTAGAAGAGTTCTTCTCTGAGTAATTAGGGTCTCTTTGTCTGACGCTAGAAGTAGCAGGTCGTCCAGATAATGGAATAGACGTAGGCCTTTTGTTCTTAATAGGGCCACTAAGGAAAGTAGGATTTTGGTGAAAGTCCGTGGTGCCGTGCAGATTCCAAAAGGCAAGCATGTGAACTGGTAGTGACTCGGACCTACTGCAAATCTTAGAAACCTCTGGAACCTCGAGTGGATGGGGACGTGCAAATAGGCGTCCTCGAGGTCCGCAGATAGCATCCAGTCTGATCGCCTTACTGCTTGGATAATCGAGTGTAGAGTCTCCATCTTGAATCTTTTGACTTTTATATGTTTGTTCAAGTAGCGTAGATCGAGGACGGGTCTCAGGTCTCCCGTTTTTTTCAGCACAAAAAAGAGTGGGGAGTACACCCCCTTCCCTCTCTGATCGTCTGGTACTGGTATTATCGCTCTCTTGTCCAGGAGAGTAATTATATAATCCATAAGTACTTTTGTCTTGTCCTTGTTTCTTGGAATCCTTGTGGTAACAAAGTGTGTTTTGGGAGGTTTCTTCGCAAAGGTCCAGCGATGACCCCGTGATATCGTCCTTGTAACCCACGGATTGTCTATTTCTTTCATCCAAACATGCCCGAACTCCTTTAATCTTCCCCCTACCGGGCATACTTGGATGGATTTGCTGTCAAAAAGACTTTTGTTGGTTTGGGGTCGATGTAGTTGTTTTCTGGCGTGTTATTCTTTGGAGATTAGCATGACTGCTCTGCCAGTTCTTCTTAAATTCTCTGCCCGGTCTATATGATCTGGCGGTACGGAGTCTAGATTGCTGGAATCTATTGGTTTGGAAATTAGGTCTTCTGCTTGGCTTTCTGTCCTGGGGTAATAGTCCGGACTTCCCCCCTGTTACCCTCTGTATAGCACTATCCAGCTCTTTACCAAACAGATTATCTCCGTCGTACGGTATCTTACACCACTCTTGACGCGACGATTGATCTGCTGACCAGGATTTTAGCCATAGGGCTCTTTTAGCTACCACTGACGATGCCATAGTTCTAGCTGTGCATCTGATAATATCTACGGCTGCCTCGCCCACGTAATCCGCTGTTAGGTTGAAGTCGTCTAACGCCTTTATAATAGCTTCCTTGTCAGCGTCGGCCCGAACTGCCTCCTCTATATTTATAGTCCAGGCTCTGATAGCTCTTGCCACTGAGGTTAATGCTACCGCTGGTTTCGTGGCGCTCCCTGCTAAGGTATATATTTTCTTCAGTTCAGAGTCCATCTTCTTTTCCATTACGTCCTTGAATGATGCCACGTTGTCCCTTGGTAGCGTAATGTGCTTTGCCAATCTAGTGACGGAAGCATCAACTGTTGGTGGATTATCCAGAGATTTTGTATTCTTAGGCTTCATGGGATATAATTTTGTCATACGGTTGTTCAGGGGTGGCTTCTTGTCTAGCTTCTCCCATTCCTCTTTAATAATGTCCGCAATTTCGTCCATCATAGGAAATGAGGTTGTTTTTTTCTTGAGATGAGAGTAATACTCCTTGTGTCTTCTAGAGCTAGTAGAAGGTTGTTCGTCGTCTGAACTCTCCCATTCAATTGCCTCGCGTACCGCCTGTAGGTAGGGCTGTACTAGAGCGAAGTCGAAACCCCCAGCAATTTCTTCTGATTCGCTAGCTGGTGTAGCCTGTTCCGTAAGTGGTACTGCTTGAGAAGGGAGTGAGGCTACATACTCCTTCATTGACTCCTGAACGGCGTCCTTTATCATCTGTGACACATCCATAGGAGTCTGTGACGATTGTCTTGCCATGTCCGCAAAGCAGGACCTGCATACATTCTTGTCTGGCATAGTCTCCTTGTCACATGCCCAGCAGCGTCTGTACGGGTGGCTTCTGAGCGGAGACCTACTCCTTTCTCTATCTTCAGTAGATGCTCCAGATCCTCTTGTCTTAGATTTGGATCTGGACTTTTTCTTGTGGTGTTTTCTAGGACTGAAGAGATAATTACTATCAGTGTTTATTCCACCTCTTTTTAGGGCTTAAGAACCTACCTTCTCACCCCCACCCCCCCCTACCTTAGAGCCCTTTGCTGGTCTGCTGGAAGAGCTGGAGGATCCATAGTGCCAGCTAAAACAGCTGCAAGGAAGAAACAGAAAAAACAGGTAAGGAGGCATCCTAAAGTTACCCCACGTTCCCAGGATAACCTGCCGTTCTACTCACTCCTATTAGTCCCAAGGTTTTCCCCAGAGGATGTCCCCGGCTGCATCGTGCGCTCCTGCCGATCTGGCTGCTGAGAATCTCCCTCCATGGCGGCGTCCTGCTAATACAGAGCATAGCAGTGAGCGGACGCCGCCACAGAGTTTAAATCCTTGATGCGCCGAGATCTCCGCCCCGCCCACTTCCGGCCCAGCGCGCGCCCAATCCGAGCAGAGACCCTGGAACGCGGAAGTGGTGGACGCGTGGAGCGCACGCTGGCCCGGGGATGCGCGGAAGTCCGGAGAGACCAGAGAGGCCAAGGGAGGGAGACTGGCGTAGGGACACGGGCAACCCCAGGATGCAATAGGGGAGAAAAAGGTGAGAGCGGATCCCCCAGCGGGTGCAATGCATTTAGCATTTTCTAAAAGCGTCCAGGGCTGACCACTGATCCGGCCCATGCCATCCGAGGGGGCGCAAATAACAGGTTATTTAAACCTTATGTATAGGATGCGACCCCCTAACCCCCTGAGTACCAGCAGAGTGGGGGGACTCCCCAACTAATTTATAGTTGTAACGGGAGAGGTAGAAAAACAACAATTAGGTAGGGGGGAGAAAAGGGGGGAAAAAAAAAAAACTATCAGGCAAATCTTGCCCTACTCACGTCGATCCTGTGAGGTGAGAAAAGTCGAGGACAAAAAAAAGACTGGGGGGGGCCAGCACTGTTGAACTTTTATACTAATTAAGATCCTGTGGGGTAGAGTGGGCGGGGCATCTACCCATGTGTGATGACATGGAAGCATAGGGAAACTGTCCCATACTCTCTGGAACGCAAACACTTCCTGTATCTGAGTACTAGTACGGTCGCGTTTTAGATATGTGCGCCGACAGGCAGCCAATGGGGAGGGCTGGAGTATGTTCCGGGCTCTCTCCGGTCGCCTTGGAGACACAGCTGGGCTCTTTGGGGAGGAATTGGCTTCGGCTGCCACGTCACCGCTGGTGTCGTCACCTGGAGAGGCGGAGGAAGAGGGGGAAAGATGGCGGCCTCTATCCGGGAGAAACAGACGGGTGAGAATTAAATGAAAAATAACTTAGGGATGAAACAATTAACCGTTCACGCGCTGGGATGATGGACCGGCAAGGGGCGTGGCTGGGGTTAGTTCTGTCATCACATCTCCAGCCAGGAGAGAGAAGCAATTCTCTGTCTGAAGTCAGGAGCTTCTTTGCTTCTCAGTCCCAGACTGTGTTATGTAGTAGTGACAGCAGGGTGTGTGGGTGACAGTCACATCAGAGTGGCACTTGTACTACATTATTGAAGGCTACATTGGTTGGTGACTGATCTTATTCTGAGAGATCTGGCTTTATAAAATTCAGAAATGGCACAGCTATATTATTTCTATTTCATGTAAAATGTATTTCTAAAGTTTTCTCAGGAGCCAATATTCACTTGTGATAGTTGGATGATCTCATGAAAAGGACTGGATTATCTGCAGACCATTCCGTAAAGTCTAAATAATTTAGACTTACTGGTATATGTTGGGAGCTCGCATTGGTTCTCCAATCACAGCACCATCTGCAACTCGAAGCATTGTAAATGGCTGAATAATGTGGGCGTAGTTATTACTACTAGCCATCTAAAACCTTAGGCCTCTTACGACTTGCAGCTGACAGGCAGTGAATTCACCACCTTTCAGCTGCTTTCCATGCGTGGCGCTACAACCGCTGCCATCTGGCTGCTTTTAAATTGCACGCATGCAGGTCAGCCGTTCGTCTGAAAGAGGCCTAAAGGTGGCCATACACTTTCAGATTTACAGCAGATTCGACCATCAGATAGATTTCTGTCAGATGCCTGTCAAGTCTAACCTGACAGGAATCTATCTGATGTGTGCCACACACTAGGAACAGATCTGAAATCTATTGGAAATCTCTTGAAAATCAATCTAAATGCATTATTGGACCATTAGATCCAATGCAACTGTATGGGCCATCCAAAACCTGTCAGATTTCTACTACTTATTGTAAGTGACAGCGACGTAAGCGAAAAGTAATTTATGGCTCATTTTTCTCTGGAAGAAATGTACTTCTTATATGTATATGTTTATATATATTTTACATTTTATGATTTTTCGTGATAGTGGTCCTTTAAGAGTTGTAGGAGCTGTAATTAGAGAACTGCTGAAACAGCAACCAGTCACATTAGCGAAATTTCCCTGTGAGGTTTCCCGCTGGGTCACCTAAGTGCTAGCTCCAAATATTGGTTAGTTCTGCACCTGTAGCACCAGGTGGAGGTTTAAATGACCGATCAATGTAACATTTTGAGAACTGTAATCTGAAGGAAGAAGGCTGGAACAAAAGAATGATCAAGAGTCCGCTGTAGCCTTGTGTATATTAATTTGGCATTCGTGACCGGTGAAATGCCTGAAGGGCTGGTAAGGAGGCGCTAGTCTAGTTTTGAGGACCCAGCAGTAAACCTCATATGGAAATTCTGCTACCATGATTGGGTGGTCAAAAACTGCTCGGTTTCAGATAGGTTGTGTTAAAGTACGCCCACACTTTTTGGGCAAAAACAATGCGTCTTTCCTTAGAAGGTGCTGTGTTTGGAGAACCTTTTTCTATGAGGTTTCCTGCTTGGCCCCCTAGTCTAGCGCCGGTAAGGAAACACCTTGGCCTCAATTCACTAAGCTTTATCAAACACTTTATCAAACGTTTGATAATTTACCTCATGGGTAAAATCTAATTTTGAATTCACTAAAATGTTATAGATTTATTGAACGTTTTATCGATAAAACATTTGATAAATATATAACACCTTAGTGAATTCAAAATTAGATTTTACCCATGAGGTAAATTATCAAACGTTTGATAAAGTGTTTGATAAAGCTTAGTGAATTGAGGCCCTTGTGTGTATTTTGCCTCACAAAAAAAACCTTTCCAAATCAATTCCATATATTAAAAGTAGTTGAACAAGTTGTATTATAAAGACATGTTATGTATCTGGAGCTCTGCAAGGGGCCAATTACTCCAACTGCTATGCATGCATCTTCCTGAGTTTGTCATTGTGGTAAAACTGGAGAATGTAGGTGTGCTTAGGCATTGCAAGAAGCATTGTGCTTTCCATAGACTATTAAATAAAAGGCACAAACGGACGAGATATCTGAGTAGTTATTACACCAGGCAGCTCACTGTTCCCATGGTTTTCATAAGGTTTACTAGGAAGTTATAGCAGCTGCAGACTGGGGTTAAAAGTTAATTTTACGTATACAGTTCCAAAGTAAATTAGGCAGAGATGATAAATAGTTCAGAGATTGAAGTTAGTATGGTTAGGTAACCCAGCGAGAAAGTCCATAGAGAAATTACGCTAACGTGATTGGATGGACAGCACCCCTTCGAACCTCTAGGTTTCAGATAGGTTTTAGTAATAATAATGCGAACACACTACTCTGTGAATTTGAATGCTTCAAGTTGTAGACGTTGCTGTGATTGGAGATCTGTTCCCTATGGACTATCTCGCTGGGTCACCTAACCATACTAGCTCCCAGAGATATTTGTTTGAATGTAAAGTCATTCTTTAAACCATAGCTGAAGCAAAGATTTTATTAAAAAATAGATACCTCAGTAGTGGGAAGCCTCTGGAAAATCCAGAGACTTTCCTGATCCTATTATACCCCACTGTTCCAGCATTGTGTCCCTCTAAACATATTCAACATGGGTTTGTCGAATATGCTCTTTGTGGCTGCGCTTCTGCCCGAGTAGCGTTCCATACTGGGCATGCGTTAGTAAGGTCTGCTAATGCCCAGTAGAACAAAAGCTGCTCATGCACAGCTTTATTTTCCTATTTGCATGAGCACTTCGCTCTATTGGGTATGCTTAGACCATGCCTGCACATGTCCAGTATGGAGAAGCTCTAATTTGGACAGGAGTGCAGCTACAATAAGAAGGGGGTCCTAGGCAGCAGCAGTGGGCTTATGTAAGTATATAACTTTTAATCTAAAACTTTAAGGAACAGAGGCACAGGAGGCTACACATGGAGACACAGAGGGGGTACAGAGGCACAATGCGGGGGGGGGGGGGGGGGGGGTAAAACAGAGGCAGAGAGCAGGGACAGAGGCACATAGGAGGTACAGAGGCACAAGAGGTACAAACAGAGGTACAGGAGGTACAAAAATAGGCATGGGGGGGTACAAACAGAGGTACAGAGGCACAGGGGGTACAAAAAGAGGCACAGAGTGCAAACAGGCACAGAGGGAGTACAGAAGCACAGGTGGTGCAAATGGAGGCACACGGGGTACAAAGAAAGGCACAGGGGTAGAAACAGAGGCACAGAGGGGGAACAGAGCCACAGGGGGTGATACAGCGATACAGAGAAGTTGACCCTCTGTGCCACAGCCTGCACTCAGGGATCAAGCAGTTCTGTTTTGAGTTGAGTAATTATTGAGCAGTAGGGCTAATGCTGGTTTTCTGCCTATGGCACAGAGGGAGTAAAGAGACACATGAGGTACAAACGGAGGCACAGAGGGGGTACAAGCATAGGCACAGGGTGTACAAACGGTGGCACAGAGGGGGTACAGAGCCATAGGGGGTACTAACGGAGGCACAGAGGGACAGTCGGTACAAACAGAGACACGGGGTACAAAAAAAAAGGTACAGAGGAGGTACAAACAGAGACGAGGACATAGAGAGGCACAGATGGGGGACACAGAGGGGCACAGAGAGAGAACAAAGGCACTGAAGGTGACAAACTGGCACAGACGAAGTAGTAGGGTTAGGAGCGGCACACCTTGCCGTATATATCAGGGTGCAGAACCTTAGATGCAAAGCAAACATCCAATGAAATTCTAAATAGTCTAAGGATAGGTTCACACACCAGCTTCTCAATGAGAAAATGTGTAGTTTATTTCTCCATAATGCGTCAAACACTATGCATGACAATTGTTTCGGGGCCACTCAGGGTCCACTTCCTCAGATAAGTGCAGACAAACACTGGTTTGTCCGCACTTATCTGAGGAAGGGGACCCTGAATGGCCCCGAAACAATTGTCATGCATAGTGTTTGACGCATTATGGAGAAATAAACTACACTTTTGCTCATTGAGAATCTGGTGTGCGAACCTATCCTTGGACTATTTGAAACAGGCACAGAGGGGGACACTGGAGGCAAAGGGGGGCACATAGGAGGCATAGGTGACAGAGATAGCGCAGCATTTCGACTTAAAGGGAACCTTAACTGAACGGGGGGGGGCTCATGGCCGCTGATCGTGGGCGATTAGCGGCAGTCACAAAGCGTGGTGCCTGCGGAATTTTTCTGCGATTCTAGAGCAATCCTGATACAGTGCTTAAAAAGTGCTAATCACGATTGCTCAAAAATTGTGTAAGTATATGGTGATTTTACTGCGTTAATCACAGTAAAAATACCCGTGCACAACGTTTTGCACTTTTAAGTGAGAACGAGCCCTTACAGAAAATCTTAACATCTCCCTGAAGCAGGTTTCATCTGCTAAAGGGATACTGAACAGGTACAAAAAACAGACTTGGTACTTGCCTGGAGCTTATTCCAGCCCACTGTAGACAGTGAGGTCCCCCGGTGTCCTCCTGGCTCCTCTCCCGGTCCCGCTGGTGGCTCTGTTAATTTGCGACTTCCGCCTGAAATCACCACTATGAGTCCCACGCGTGAGAGTCCTGTGCATGCATGGTTCTCTAACTCTGAACCGGTTATGCGCAGGACTCTCACGCCAGCCGGCGTGATGACGTGTAACGTGCGCGCAAGGACTTGTAGTGGCGATTTCAGGCGGAAGTCGACAATTAACGGAGCCGCCAGTAGGACCGGGAGAGGAGCCAGGAGGATACGGGGACCTTGCGGCCTACGGTGGGCTGGAGGAAGCTCCAGGTAAGTATCAATTCTGTTTTTTTGTACCTGCTCAGTATCCCTTTAACACAGGGGTCAAGAACCATTTTGGCTGAGAGAGCCATAAACACCACATTTTAAAATGTAATTCCGTGAGAGCCATACAATATGTTTCAAATTGGGACAGTAGGGCTTACGTCCTTGTTGCCATGGTGATGTGTATACAGTTGATCTGCTAGGCATCGGAAGTGTCAGACATGTCTTCAGCTTCTTTTGGGTTTCAGCAACATCAGAAATTTCCCCGAGAGCCAGACAGGAGAAATACAGACTAACAGCTTGTACAATTAGCTAGCTGACTTGGGGGTTGATTCACTTTGTAGGACGAGATGAGACCCACTCAAGTGACAAGCAGCCTATTGGGCCAATCAAAGTGCAGGGATCTCGTTGTACATAGTCACTGGACCTGACAGGGTCCAGAGTGTGACAATTGAAGCAGCTGTTGGTTTTGGGCAAGTAAGTTAGCAGTGCATGCTACAACAGTAGCGTGCAGTACTTTGAAAATTGTACTTGCACTGACTGCCACACTAAGCTGCGCTGCTTGAGCAGTGTAGCTTAGTGAATCAACCTCTACTGATTTGTCTGTGAGCCGGATGTAGCCCTCCAAAGAGCCACATCTGGCTCCCGAGCCATAGGTTCCCTACCCCTACTTTAACACATGGTAAAGCTGTATTTATGTAAACAAAACTGTACGAAATAAAGGCTTTAACCTTTTGCTGACCGCTCCACGCCAATTGGCATTGAGTGGTCCTGGGGGAGCCGGCATGTTCACGCCAATTGGCGGGGAGCAGTCGGCAAAAGGTTGCCTGGAAGTCCTGGGGGCGTGTTTTGCAGTAGATATTTCCGCTTGATATGACGGAGGTCTGCTCCCGTCATCAGTCTCCAAAGCCTATGGTCCTGAGCTGGTTAATTCTTGTGTGCTAAAGGTTTATTTTGATTGCTCTGTTTTATCACTTGCCGTGTTAATCTTTCCTTTGGCCACTTTCACAGTGGGACGATGCATGTTTTTCCCTGTATAACAGGAACTCAACAGAGTGAAAAAGTCCTGCCTCATGTTAGGGCCACATTGTGTCACATACAATGAAGCTTATAGTCGATGAAAAGTATGCTTCACCGTACCTGTTAACACACACATTTAATGGTAACACACTGAATGCAATGTGTAACCATACTGCAACTGTTATACCGCAACGCTACCGTCGCATTGTGAATGTCAAATAGGTGGTGCATTGCAGTATGGTATGCCGTGCTACAAACGCACCACCGTGAACGAGGCCTTGGCCTTTATTGCTTGTTTTTTTATATTAGTACTTTAATCTGTATGTTTAGTGGACAAAGTTTTTTTTTTTTTGTACAGTAATGATTAATATTTTGTAACGGTTTCTTGCAGTTGCTTTAAAGCGTATGCTGAATTTTAACGTCCCTATTGTGAAGAATAGTACAGGGGAACCAGTATGGAAGGTAAGAATTGTCAAGGACTTTTTATCAAGTTCAGAACTTTGTCATCTGTCTACACTGAACTTTGTGGTAGCTTAATAAGGAATGGATATATTTCTTCAGGCAAAAACTAAAATCCTGCTGCAGAAAGTATTTTGATGTAAAACAAGTTATAAGTGTACTAGTGTAACAATCCCTTGGCAAAGAGTAAGGACTGGTTCGGACAGGCGTCTGAACCATCAGCCAAGCCTCAGACATGCGTTTGAACCAGCCTGGTGTCTGTGTAAAATGTTTTTCTGCAGGCATGCAGAAAAGCGTTTGGTTAAAGAGGGGCGGTCAGCCTTACTATCTCAGAAAACAAACAAGCACATATATAAGTAAATAAGTGCTCTACTTACATAGCATATGTATTGCACTGTCCACGTTTTGATTTTAGTGATTTTTCTACAGTAAAAAAAGAGAAAATCCTTCTTAGCCTTTCCCATTTTAAGTGTGGCTATTTTGAAGCCAATTCTGATGTTATTTCCTCCCTTAGTCTCCTCTGCCCGCCCTTCACTATAGAAAGTGCATTGTCTCAGCATGAGAAATACTGACCAATCAGAGAGGAACAGAGGTGTGGGAGGGGAAACAGGAGGGAAAGAGAAGGGAAGTACAGAAGCAAAAAAAGGACAACCCAGCATGCCCTGCAACTTCCTTTTTGTGTACCAAATTTTGTGTGTACCAAATAAGAGTCAGGTAAACTGGGGAATGATCATTTATCAACTAGAAAAGTAATAGTGATTTTAACTTTTGAATTCCCTGGTTAGCATACTTTTTACTTGTTTACCAGATATAAATCAAGAATTGATTTTTGATGTTATGCCCGACAGTTACTCTTTAAGGGCTGGTTCAGACGGTCGTTTTGTGGCGTTTAACGCAGCATTTTAGACGCAGCGTTTTTTGGGATCTACTGCCATCCCATGCAAGTGAATGGGAGCGTTAGGAGCTGGCTTTTGCAGGCTTTCATGAAAGCCTGGCAGTAGATCCCAGCGTTGCGTCTAGTCTCAAAAGCAACATGCTGCTTTCAGAGGCAGTAAACGCGAGGAAACAATAGCAGAGACCAGAACTGCTAGCCTTGAACGCCTTTCAAAAGCTAGCTTTTAAACGCTGGCGTTTGAACGCAATGCCAAGCAAAAGCTCAGCAGACGCCCGTGTGAACCAGCCCTTAGTGTGCTCAGTGCTCCAGCCAGCTAATTCTGGTGAGCCCTGGCTGTCATAGCTCTCCTATAGGCAGCACAAGCAGAGGAGGCGGGGCCAGCCAGCAGATCAGTGAATACTAATGAAGAAGTTTAGGAAACTTACTCACAGCTCTCCCATCCTGTGAGTCAGCAGTAGAGTGTAAAAAAGATTGATTGCTTTTCCATTGTACAGCGCTGCTGCGTTTGCTGCCTCAATTACTTGATTCAGGTTTTTGTCATGGTAATTCAAGCAGCAAACTAAGGGGCAGCAGCACAGTACACTGGAAAAACAGACAATCTTTGTCACACTCTACCTCTCCTGCTGACTCACAGGATGGGAGAGCTGCAAATGTGCATCCCTTCCCTCTTTATTGTATGTTCTCCCCATGTCTGCGTGGGTTTCCTCCGGGCACTCTGATTTCCTCCCACATCCCAAATACAAACAGATAAGTTAATTGGCTTCCCTCTAAATTGGCCCTAGACTATGATACATGCACTACACAATACATAAATAGACATATTACTATGGTAGGGACAGTTGGTGACAAGTCAATATACTCTGTACAGCGCTGCGTAATATGTCGGCGCTATATAAATACTTCAATAAATGGATAAATTAGTATTCACTGCACATACTCCTGGCTGGCTCTGCCTGCGCTCCACATGCTGCTGCCATGCCCAGAGGTAAACTGCTGGTTCTTTTCCTGTCATACACCTGTGTCATGGATGGTGATCAGGGGCCAGTAGGGGTGGAAGTCCTGGGGTTTGGGGGGAATTCAGGCTTCAGCCATTCCAAAGCTTGAAGTGTCAATGGCCAGTGAGGTCCTGGCCGCATGCATCCTCGATCGTGCTCACGATGCCGGGAGCATCCTGCACAGGTGCAGTAGGAGAAAATCTACTGCGCCTGCGCAGGACGTGATCGAGGACGCACGCAGCCAAAGCTGTGCAAGAGCACTGACCATGGTCTGGCAGGGAACCAGAGGATCGGTGACTGACAGCACGGGCACAGGTCGGCTGCAAGAGGATGGTAGAAGCCCCAGGTAAGTGAAACTTTTTTTTTTTTCGTTCGGTTTAGGTTCACTTTAACCACTTGAGGACCAGGGTTATTTCTGTGTCATCCGTGCTGCGTGGGCTCTCCGGCCCGCAGCACAGATCGTGATTATGGCAGGGCGATCAGACTTCCCCCCCCCCCCCCCCCTTTTTTCCCCACTAGGGTGGTGTCCTGCTGGGGGGGTCTGATCGCCGCCGATTTGTGTGGACGAGCGGGAGGGGGGGGCGCAGCGATATACCTCCCTCCCTCTCGCTCTGGACCTGGGCGGCACAGGACGGTCCTGTACCACCGCCAATAGGCTTTAGCCTATCAGATGGCGGCGATCCCCAGCCAATCAGAGGCCGGGGATCGCCAATCTCCTTTACGGCGCTGCTGCGCAGCAGCGCCGTATTGATGTAAAAAGCTGGAATTTCTTCCCCGCGTGTTTACAATTAGCCTGCAAGCCGCGATCGGAGGCTCGCAGGCTGTTCACGGAGACACCCTCCGTGAACTGACATGGAGCGGCCCCATGGAAACACCACTTCGACCTGCCGATGCCTATCGACGTTAGGTGGTCGTTAAGTGGTTAAGGATGACCGTTATTGTTTGTGTGTATGAAATGCCCATCCCCTATGTCAGAAACAGACAGAATGTGAAGATTATTTCTGCCCTCATTTGCTTGGCAGTGTCCCACCCCCTTTTCCTGCATAAACTCATGAAAAACAAGTGCTCATCTATTTTCCATAGACGGTCTGGGACTTTCACTGCAGACATCAAAATAAGTCCTAGGCTGGAAACGAGGCGTTTTGTGACATGGCTGAAACTCCCTGGCTGATGAAATGCTAACATTGACATGTGAATTTTGCTTTATTTCAGATACTTGAACATTTTCAGTATCAGGATTTTAGATTTTGCACAAACTTTAGTTAATGGCATTGCTGTCTACTGGAATTAACATAATGTATAATCATTTAGTTGCAAACAGAAGAGTGTTGAGTATCAGCAGAAAAGTTTCAAACAGCACTTTTAAAGAGAATCTGTATTGTTAAAATCACACAATAGTAAACATACCAGTGCATTAGGGGACATCTCCTATTCCCCTCTGTCACAATTTCGCCGCTCCTCGCCGCATTAAAAGCGGTTAAAAACTGTTTTAAAAAGTTTGTTTATAAACAAACAAAATGGCCACCAAAACAGGAAGTAGGTTGATGTACAGTATGTCCACACATAGAAAATACATCCATACACAAGCAGGCTGTATACAGCCTTCCTTTTGAATCTCAAGAGATAATTTGTGTGTTTCTTTCCCCCTGCAGTTCTCATGCACTGAAGTTTCAGGCTGCTCGTTTCTTCCTGCAAACAGCTTTGCCTTTGTCTGTAATTCCTCAGTATGTGAAAGCCCAGCCAGCTCAAAGGATGATGTATCCAGCTTGTAAAAGATAAGAGAGAAGAGAGAAGCTGCCCTAATCTAAATAATACACAGGCAGTGTGCATAGAGGGGCCTGGAAGGGGGAGTTCATAGCAGAACCACAACACTGAAGAACTTGGCAGCCTTCCAGACACAGGCTGACAAGTCTGACAGGGGAAAGATACATTGATTTATTACAGAAACTGTGATAGTAGAAAGTGCTGCAGTAAGCCAGAACACATTAGAATAGCTTTTGGAACTTGTAGGATGATAAAAAACAGGATGCAATTTTTGTTACGGAGTCTCTTTAAAGACAGTACGCTGTACTTTTAAACAGTTCAGAGAGTCACACTTGACTACATTCACACCTTCCCCTGGATAATTATGGGATGGCAGCTCATACAGATATTAGAAAACAAGACAAACTGCAGGAAAAAAAAGCTGTTTGGATTCCTTTAATATTAGCAAGCTTTTCTAGGCAGAGCCCAGCTTTTCTGTTGTTAAAGTGACGCCATTATTTTTGGATCTTTAAATTTACTGCAGTAGCAGGAAGAGGTTAAGCTTAAAGAGAACCCGAGGTGTGTTTAAAGAATGTTATCTGCATACAGAGGCTGGATCTGCCTATACAGCCCAGCCTCTGTTGCTATCCCAAACCCCACTAAGGTACCCCTGCACTCTGCAATCCCTCATAAATCACAGCCGTGCTGTGAGGCTGTGTTTACATCTGTAGTGTCAGTCTCAGCTGCTCCCCCGCCTCCTGCATAGCTCCGGTCCCTGCCCCCGCCCCTTCCCTCCAATCAGCAGGGAGGGAAGGGATGCAGGCGGGGACTGGAGTTCTGCAGGAGAGCAGCAGACTGACACTATAGAGATAAACACAGCCAGCTCTGACAAGCTGTTTGTCAGCAGCGTGGCTGTGATTTATGAGGGATTGCAGAGTGCAGGGGGACCTTAAGGGGGTTTGGGATAGCAACAGAGGCTGGGCTGTATAGGCAGATCCAGCCTCTGTATGCAGATAATATTCTTCAAACCCACCTCGGGTTCTCTTTAAAATGTAAGCAGTACAGGAAGGTTGTGTACGTGAAGCTTGGGTATAATTCAGATTTTGCCCTTTTAAATGATAAATAGGTAAAATGAATACAGCTATGTTACAATACAAAACTGGAGTGAGAAGAATATGGAGGCTGCCATATTTATTTCCTTTTAAACAATCCCAGTTGCCTGGCAGCCCTGCTAATCTATTTGGTTGCAGTAGTGTCTGAATAACACCAGGAACAAGCATGCAGCTAATCTTATCAGATCTGACAATAATCTCAGAAACACCTGATCTGCTGCATGCTTGTTCGGGTTCTATGGCTAAAAGTATTAGAGGCAGAGGATCAGCAGGACTTCCAGGCAACTGGTATTGCTTAAAAATAAATATGGCAACCTCCACATCACTCTCGCTTCAGTTGTCCTTTAAAGTGATTTTAAAGATATTTCTCCCACCCAGCATGGGTATGTGTAAAAATACACCCCAAAACACATTATACTACTTCTCTTGAGTACGGCGGTACCACATGTGAGGCACTTTTTTACACCCTAAGTGCACTAAAGGGGCCAAAGTCCAATGAGTACCTTTAGGATTTCACAGGTCATTTTGCGACATTTGGTTTCAAGACTACTCCTCACGGTTTAGGGCCCCTAAAATGCCAGGGCAGTATAGGAACCCCACAAATGACCCCATTCTAGAAAGAAGACACCCAAAGGTATTCCGTTAGGAGTATGGATCTTTGTCACAAGTTAGCGGAAAATGACACTTTGTGAAAAAAAACAATTAAAATCAATTTCCGCTAACTTGTGACACAAAAATAAAATCTTCTATGAACTCACCATACTCCTAACGGAATACCTTGGGGTGTCTTCTTTCTAAAATGGGGTCATTAGTGGGGTTCCTATACTGCCCTGGCATTTTAGGGGCCCTAAACCGTGAGGAGTAGTCTTGAAACAAAAATGACCTGTGAAATCCTAAAGGTACTCATTGGACTTTGGGCCCCTTAGCGCAGTTAGGGTGCAAAAAAGTGCCACACATGTGGTATCGCCGTACTCAGGAGAAGTAGTATAATGTGTTTTGGGGTGTATTTTTACACATACCCATGCTGAGTGGGAGAAATATCTCTGTAAATGGACAATTGTGTGTAAAGAAAAAAATCAAACAATTGTCATTTACAGAGATATTTCTCCCACCCAGCATGGGTATGTGTAAAAATACACCCCAAAACACATTATACTAATTCTCCTGAGTATGGCAATACCACGTGTGGCACTTTTTTGCAGCCTAACTGCGCTGAGGGGCCCAAAGTCCAATGAGCACCTTTAGGCTTTACAGGGGTGCTTACAATTTAGCACCCCCCAAAATGTCAGGACAGTGAACACGCCCCACAAATGACCCCATTTTGGAAAGTAGACACTTCAAGGTATTCAGAGAGGGGCATGGTGAGTCCGTAGCAGATTTCATTTTTTTTTGTCGCAAGTTAGAAGAAATGGAAACCTTTTTTTTTGTGTCATAAAGTGTCATTTTCCGCTTACTTGTGACAAAAATAATATCTTCTATGAACTCACTATGCCTCTCAGTGAATACTTTGGGATGTCTTCTTTCCAAAATGGGGTCATTTGGGGGGTATTTATACTATCCTGGAATTCTAGCCCCTCATGAAACATGTCAGGTGCTCAGAAAAGTCAGAGATGCTGGAAAATGGGAAAATTCACTTTTTGCATCATAGTTTGTAAACGCTATAACTTTTACCCAAACCAATAAATATAGGCTGAATGGGGTTTTTTTTTAATCAAAAACATGTTTGTCCACATTTTTCGTGCTGCACGTATACAGAAATTTGACTTTATTTGAAAAATGTCAGCACAGAAAGTTTAAAAAATCATTTTTTTGACAAAATTCATGTCTTTTTTGATGAATATAATAAAAAGTAAAAATCGCAGCAGCAATCAAATAGCACCAAAAGAAAGCTTTATTAGTGACAAGAAAAGGAGCCAAAATTCATTTAGGTGGTAGGTTGTATGAGCGAGCAATAAACCGTGAAAGCTGCAGTGGTCTGAATGGAAAAAAAGTGCCTTGCCCTTAAGGGGGGTAAAGCCCACGGTCATCAAGTGGTTAAAACAGGGTGGGTAAAAAATTATATTACCTATCTATTCTAATTAACATAACTAATGTAACTTAATAACAGTATGTTTGTTTATGCTGAAGTTCCCCTTTAATCACCAGCTTTAATATTTTTATGCCCTGACCCACCTTATAGAATTCCTTTTATTTTCAGCATTGGCTTTGTAAACAAGGCCAGGTTGATGTACTTAGACAGCTTATTTACATAGTTCCTTCAATTCATCCTTGTTCCTTAATTGCCATCTCAGCAGTTTTTTAAGCATGGTTATTTTAGAGATTGTTCCAGTTATATGGTAGATATTTTTCAAAGTACAGTATTTGGCGTATACCTAAACACCTATTGTGTATTTTCTAACAAAACTTTTCTTCCTTTCCAGGTCCTTATTTACGACCGCTTTGGCCAAGACATAATTTCTCCTCTTCTCTCTGTGAAGGAGCTGCGAGATATGGGGGTTACTTTACATCTGTGAGTTTGTTCAAAGGGGATCTTCATTTGATATTGATTTCCATTAATAAAAATGTTAGAAGAATCTCTTTGTGAAAGTATTTTTAGACAAATAAAGCTTTTTGGAAATTGCAGATAAATTCCACTCAAAGCAAATTTTACTATTGCCATCGGCGCCCCTGGAACTGTCTATCTCTAAGCCTGAAATTACATTTGGCTGTTAAAAGCCCTAATAGATCGATTGTACCATTTTATTGCAGGTGTGTGAGGGCATTTTTGTTTACTGAGCTATGAGGG
This sequence comes from Hyperolius riggenbachi, assembly GCF_040937935.1. NCBI lineage: Eukaryota > Metazoa > Chordata > Amphibia > Anura > Hyperoliidae > Hyperolius > Hyperolius riggenbachi. The sequence continues at coordinate 198,396,501 of NC_090654.1, read as the reverse complement.
AAGCCACACTGGCTAAGCTTGTGCCCAAACGCTACAGGTAGCAAGAGACATCTGTCTCACAGGATTTTAATTCTTCATCTTGTAATTATCAAGAGGTTCATCAAATGATATCTACATACGAAGCAGGTTTTATTTTTATTGTGCTGATTCATTCACAGCAAGACAGTCCACTTACAACATCTTATGTCTTTTTGCGTAGACTTTTGCACTCAGATCGTGATGCTATTCCAGATGTTCCAGCTGTGTACTTTGTGATGCCTACAGAGGAGAACGTGGACAGAATCTGTCAGGTACTTGGGATGCCAGCAGTTTATGACTTCATCTTTACACAGCAGTGGCTCATAATTGTCTAAAGGAATTGTGGTAGCTATTCTGTGCTCTTTAGCTATACAAAGCTTCAATAAAATCTTAGTATGCATACAATTGATATTCATTTATACATTTTTTTAGCCACTGTTTTCACATTGTAAAATCTTTCCTCTCCCTGATTTTACATTCTGAAATTTATCACAGGTGGCGACATCTTTACTGCTGGCAGGTGAACTGCAGAATGTTTGTTCATTGAGAGTTTTAAAGCCAGTAGGAAATATATATGGACTCCCAGAATGCTCTGGGGGTGAGAACTCCGCATAGCTAAGGGGCAGGACTACATATCAATATACAGCATTATATAGATATAGGAATTGTTTCTGATGCTGAAACCAGAATAATTACTCTCATTAACACCTGAAACCACTAACTACCGTACATGACTGAAACAATCAATGGTACTACAGTATATAGAATTTGGCAGCTCTGGTGGGGATTTTCTAAAGACTGTAGAGGAATCTGATGAAGCTTTACCCTTCTTGGAGAGATTTGCCTATAGCCTGACGTGCTTTAGATTAAACGGTGGCACTGTAGTTTATTCTTGCTTCTCCATTTGGCAGTAAGTCTGCACAGAATACAACTTCCTTACCTCTGTAACATAGGCTGCTCTTGCTAATGAGGCTCCAGTTGAGAAGTCCTGCCACACCTTCTCCCGCTCTTGCTTGGCTACCACGTATCTATGCCACACCTCTGCATGTGATGTCACTGTTTGGCCTCTGCATCAGAAGTGAGACCAAGTAGATGTCAGGTGGGGAGCTTAATAGTAGTCAAATCAAATATTCTACTATAACTATGTGTGCTTACATAGGCTCAGTAGTAGTGTTTGAATGTAAACTAAATGAAACTGCGCGGTGGAAAGTGCAATCTTTTCAACTTTTAATAGTAGTGTTGGTGTTTGAATTTGGCATATCGAATTCGGTACACCCAAATACTGCTGAACACCACACTTTCAGCACAGTTTCAGTGCCAAACAAAGTGGACAGGGTCAGAGAGGTTACCTACTTGCGCTATACGCCACGTGTAACGTGACTCCCATGCTTCCTCCTACCGGCTTTCAAAGGAGGAAGCATTGAAGTCACATGAAATGTGCCTAAAGTGCAAGTAAGTGAACTCTCCCTGACAGTGTCCACTTGTTCAGAACTGAAATGGTGCTGAAGTGTGGTGTTCGGCAGTATTGAGTTCGAGCACCAACGCTACTCATTAGAAGCCAGTTTGAAACAGAAACCAGTGCTGATGAGGTAGCAAGACTACAAGAGTGCAGCCTTGCTACCAATCTGGGAACTAATTACCCACTACAGGATCATTTTAAAGCAAATTAAACACAGGTTTTCACCTGTACCATATTGTGATACCACAAAAAAAATATACCTGTTGCAGTAGTTCCAGGTCTCTGTACAATGTACATAAAGAATATTTTTCAGCATCATATAGCCAGTAGCCAGGCTGACCATTGATCACAGGTGACCATGCCTGTTGGATCAGCTCATCTGTAAGAAGACCAATGAAGTTACTGAAGGAAGCCTGGTTGACTGCAAATCAACTGCCATCCTGGACATGGATTAATTCATAGAGCATGTTGCAATGTGTAAAATGAAAGATGCTCTATTTGACGGGTAAAGTCTCCATAGCATATATTCTGTGTTTTACCGTATAGATTACATTTAATTGCAGTAATGTGGTCCTTCAGTATTCTTCCCAGTGTGGCTAGGGGAAGATATTTTATAGTGCCAACAGAGTTCTGCTTAGTATAGGGTTCTGTGGATGGTATGGAAGTTTGCTATATCTGACAGTGGTTAGCACTGCTCACTTCAGTTGTGTAGATAAGGTTTACCATAGAATTGGGTTAATTTTCACCATTTTCTTAATTACAGGACTTGAGGACCCAGTTGTATGAGTCCTATTATTTAAATTTCATCTCTGCAATCTCCCGCAGTAAGCTGGAGGATATCGCAAGTGCAGCACTTACTGCAAACACAGTGGCTCAAGTCTCAAAGGTGAGTTTGCATTTTACCTTTTATAATCTGGTTCTGGATAGTCAAAATAAAGATGTATTACAGTATATTGTTGTTTGCCAATAGAAAATTGCATTTTGATCATTACAAGTGCATAATGTTCTCAAATCTTATATAGCATTAAGCAAATCATACATGCATTAATTTTCCCAGGCAGATTCGATCACTCTGATCCTATCTGCCAAAAATCTTAAAATAATTGATCAAAATTATGATCGGATGGAAAATTTAAGTTGATTGGACATGGTCGAGGAGCTGCAGTAGATCAATGGCCCATAGCGTTTCACTGTATTGAAGATGGTGGAGTCTATTGAAAATCTGTGTGCAGTGTATGAAAGAATTTGATTCATCTGAATACGATCTGTTCATCTGAATAAGAGAGGGATTGATCTGTTTGCCATGTTGGGTGGTAATCTATGCGTGAATGGCCACCTTTAACTTCTATCCAATGTTATTTTTCCTTTCAGGTCTTTGACCAGTATCTGAATTTCATCACATTGGAGGATGATATGTTTGTGCTTTGCAACCAAAACAAGGAACTTGTGTCATATAGAGGTAAAATCAGTGATATCTGCTGCCAGCTATGCAATTGCAGCTGCTGCCAGCTGTAGTCATTTCATTTTATAATAGATTGGAACTTGCACATATTGCAGTCTTGGCAACAAAGCGTTAAAGTTAAATTTCACAACTGCAGAATAAAACTATCCCTTCAGTTCCTCTCTACTATTTTGGCCAAAAGTTTTGGCATTGATGCAAATGTGTTATGCAAACTTTACTGCTTCAAGATTTTTAGATAATTTTGTAAGTGTCTATGATATTCTGAAAAACAGTTATACGGTAAATATTGCATAGGTTTCAAAGTTGTTTTTTTTATTGGTAGATATATAAAAATGTATGCAAAGTTTCAGTATTTGCCTTTTTAGCTCTTCTACATAATTCATGTTATTTGCTTGACTCTTGACCAGTTCTCGTCTTGTTAGTGCTTGTAGTTGAACACAGTTTGTGGGCCTCTGCTTGCCCACTTGCTCTTTGAGAATTGACCAAAGGTTCTGAAAGGGATTAAGATCTGGTGAGTTTCCTGGCCATTGGTCTAAAATTTCAGTGCTATGATCTCTGAGCCACTTCGTTAGCACATCTGCCTTGTGATGTGATATGCTGGAAATTGCAACTGGATTCTTGTGAGAAGTTTCTTTTGGGGGACATTTTCATGGCTGTGGGCAACTCTTGGGCAGAACTTTGTGTGAACCCCACTATCTTGGAAGAGAAGCCCCTTCAAGAGTCCTTGAGGTGAAAATTGACAGAGCCTGTATTGAAGGCTTTCTGAATGAGATCAGATGGGGAGGTTGCGGGGTTAAATATGTACCTGTACTGACATCTTCAGGACACAGGTGACACTCTCTTACCATCCATACTCAGGAGAAAATGGTTCTGGTGCTCAAGACAAGCAAAAGTGGTGTAGTAAATTTTGGCGCACCGTGCACTGCCATAGGCCATAATGTGAATTACGGCTATAAGTGCTCAGACAGTAAATTGGGTGCCGTCAAAAGATGGGGTCCAAATTACTATAAATACAATAGCAATAGCTGGCAGCCCAATTACGTCTTACCACTGAATCCACGGCGGCCTGGAGGGGGAATAGCAATTAACACCCGGGATTTTGAAGGAGCAGGGTGAGACGTTTTTTGGCTTTGCCCTGTGCGCCTTAATTACATGTGTACCCTGGTACTTTGCTGGATACTTTGGACATCCATCACCGCAGTTGAACATGTCACCTTTAAAGGATACTGACATGTGACATAATGAGCTAAAGTTACAATATTAGCGGGCACTGGCATAGTGAAGGAGAAGCTTAATGAGGGAGGAATGCAGCCAGCACAGCCTGAATCTCATTCCATAAACTTTTGGTTATCGTATATATATTCTGCTGTAGCAATATTTGAATGTGCTTGTGTTATTTCTGCTGTGTATCATTGACCATCATTGCATCATTTTCACAGCACTGAATAGACCTGACATCACTGACACAGAGATGGAGACCATCATGGATACTATTGTTGACAGCCTTTTCTGCTTTTTTGTCACACTAGGTAAGTCTTCAGTAGTAAGGTGCTGACTGTGCTAGCTAACAGGGAGAACTCTTGCCCACTGGAAGTACATGTGTGTGGCGTTATGAATGCATGCATTTTTGCATTCCGTGAGCGCTGACATTTTCTTTTACAAACCCATAATAATTATTGTTTAGTATTTATATAGCGCCAACATCTTCCACAGTGCTGTAAAGAGTATATTGTCTTGTCACTTAACTGTTCCTCACAATCTAATCCAACCCAAAGAAACACTGATCCTCCTGTGACCAAGCATCAGCTGTTTGGTGCCACCTGTCCCCACCATCTTCCTGACTGGGCTTCTCTATACTACCCTTGTAATGGAAACAGGAAATTTGGACGACCGCTAGCAGTGAAAAATTGGGTGCCTGCTGCGCCCGATAAATATTGGGAATGGAAACCTATGGTGGCGCCCTAAATTTAATGTTTGGCAGGGGTTTGTTTGTGTTGGCGGGGGTGGGATAAGGTTAGCCATGGGGATTAGAAGGGTTAAGGTTAGCTGTGGGGGGTAGGATTAAGGTTAGCTGCGGGTGGGGGTTTGGCTTTTGGGTTGGGTGGTTAAGGTTAGCCATGTGGGTGGGGAGGTGGTGGTTAAGTTTAGGTATCAGTAGTGGGAGGGTTCAGTGTGAGAAGAGGCTTAGGTTAAGCTCTAGTAAAATATCAGTATTTAATACTGATATTTTACTATTGTTTTTTTTACACTTTAACCTCCCAGGCGGTATGATTATTTCTGGATTTTAGGATCTAAAAGTGATGCAAAATTTTTGCATGCTTTCAGACTCCTAAAACCAGAAAAAAAAATGCTGCTAGAGAGACAGTGGCGGACACAACCAGCAGTGGGCCCCTGTGCAAAATTGTAATTGTGGGCCCCCGACGACCTGCGGAGTGCGTAGCGCGCCGCGGCAAAATATGGGCGTGGCTACAACCTAAAAATAGGTGTGGATAGAGCCGCGGCAAAAAAATGGGCGTGGCAATGACCGGATGAGGGCGGAGCTAACTGTAACTTAAAGCGAACCCGGGGTGAGGGTTTATTTCCTTTTAAACAATACTAGTTGCCTGGCAGCCCTGCTGATCTATTTGGCTGCAGTAATAAACTGAATTACACCAGCAACAAGCATGCAGCTAATCTTCTCAGTTCTGACAATATTGTCAGAAACCCCTGACCTGCTGCATGCTTGTTGAGGGTCTATGGTTGAAAGAATAAGAGGCAGAGGACCAGCACGGCAGCCAGGCAACTGGTATTGCTTAAAAGGAGAGAAATATGGCAGCCTCAAGATTATTCTCACCTCAGGTTCCCTTGAAAAGTGCAACGCAAAGACAGTGGGCCCAAGTTTTGGTGACCTTTTCCCCAAAAAATTCACATAATTGTGCTGGTTTTCTCAAGAAAATACACATCATGTCGGCAGGTATGCCCAGAAAATACGTGCAATCATGTCGGCAGATATGCCCAGAAAATACGTGCAATCATGACGGCAGATATGCCCAGAAAATACGTGCAATCATGTCGGCAGATATGCCCAGAAAATACGTGCAATCAAGTCGGCAGATATGCCCAGAAAATACGTGCAATCAAGTCGGCAGATATGCCCAGAAAATACGTGCAATCAAGTCGGCAGATATGCCCAGAAAATTCGTGCAATCATGTCGGCAGATATGCCCAGAAAATACATGCAATCATGTCGGCAGATTTGCGCAGAAAATACATGCAATCATGTGGCAGACCTGCCCAGAACATACACCTGCTAATATAAATAAAAAAATGTACTCACCTGCAGCAGCAGACCTCCTGTCCCAGCCTCCATCCGGCGCGCAGCTCCCATGGGTGGTTGGGTCGATAGGTAGCCTGGTGGGTGGGTGGGTGGGTTTGTAGGTGGGTGGGTAGGTAGCCTGGTGGGTAGGTAGCCTGGTGGGTGGGTTGGTAACTAGCCCGGTAGGTAGGTAGGTAGCCTGGTGGGTGGGTAGGTAGGTAGGTAGCCTGGTGGATGGGTGGGTAGGTAGGCAGCCTGATGGGTGGGTAGTCGGGTGGGTGGGTAGGTAACCTGGTGGGTGGGTTGGTAACTAGCCCGGTAGGTAGCCGGGTGGGTGGTTAGGTAGGTAGCCGGGTAGGTAGGTAGGTAGTCGGGTGGGTAGGTAGCCGGGTGGGTGGTTAGGTAGGTAGCCGGGTGGGTAGGTGGTTAGGTAGCCGGGTGGGTAGGTAGGTAGGTAGGAAGCCAAATGGGTAGGTAGGTAGGTAGCCGGGTGGGTAGGTGGTTAGGTAGCCGGGTGGGTAGGTAGCCTGGTGGGTGGGTAGGTAGCCGGGTGGGTGGTTAGGTAGGAAGCCGGGTGGGTAGGTAGCCGGGTGGGTAGGTAGGAAGCCTGGTGGGTGGGTAGGTAGCCGGGTGGGTAGATGGTTAGGTAGCCGGGTGGGTAGGTAGGTAGGAAGCCGGGTGGGTAGGCAGGTAGCCCTTTGAGTAGCTATCCGGGTGGGGGGCCCGACTCCTATCCTCCCTCCCTCCCGCCCTTCCTTCCTCACCTCGGGGGGCCCCCCTCCCGATATGCGCGGCGGGAGAGCGAGCGGCAAATACAGGAAGTCTTCAGGGCTCCAGGCAGACGCTAGAGGCTCAGCCGCTTGGTCTTTAATATGTCTCCAACTCTGTTGACATATTGGAGACCAAGCGGCTGAGCCTCTAGCGCATGCCTGGAGACCCGGAGACATCCTCTATTTGCCGCTCTCCCGCCGCACATACCGGGAGGGGGGCCCCCCGGGGGAAAAAATAAATAAATAATATATATATATATATATATATATATATATATATATATATATATATATATATATATATATATATATATATATATATATATATATACTTAATGGGCCCCTGAAGAAACGGAACTTCAGGGACCCTCGTGCGGCGGCATGGCCTGCACGGCCGTATGTCCGCCACTGTAGAGAGATCTGCAGCAGCCTAACACTTTGACTCCCTGGCATCCAGCAATGCACTTCTCCCTCCGTCCTCCAGATGGCACTGTAACCCTGTAGTGAGATTGTCATCTGTGGTCATGACTATAAACCGCAATCTTACCAGAGGGAAGCAGAGCCTCCGAGGACAGAAAGGGCAATGGCTGCATAGACCACCTTGTGGCTACCATGCTATGAGTTGCGGTCCCACCCCAAGCCTGACTCTGGGTTACTGCCAGGGAGGTTAATAGATAAATATCTGTAAATTTATTGATATTCTACTATCGGCTCTTCTGGGCACCCACATTTCCGGGCACCCTTTTTTTGATGTACGCCTTGTAACCCATCATGGTGATTTTGTACATGGCATAAAGGGGTGCTGTCATCCCCTTCTTTTCTGAACCCATAATAACCTTCTCACAACTGCATTTCCATACAGTGCCTTTGTTAAATGCACTGCTGCATGCATTTTTGTGCCAAGTGGGTTACAAAGATCTCGGCTTGAAACAGAGAGTTGAGCTTTCCTGAAGCTGCCCAGTTACATGTATCCTCTATACATGTTTAATCTATGATTTTCTGCCATGTAATTCTTTACTATGTATATGATGTTCTGCAAGAGATGTACAAGACACTATATTTTTGTGTTTGATTTAAAGTACTTCTCTTCCCTCTTTCCCACCTACTCTGCCCAGGAAACATTACCACGATGGACTTAAAAATTCTTTCATTTGTTTTCTTTCTCTCATATAGGGGCCGTGCCCATTATAAGATGTGCAAGAGGGAACGCTGCAGAGATGGTGGCAGTGGTGAGAATATCTGCAATACTGTGTCTTATTCAGTTTAATTAGTATTTCCTAAATCTGACTTCTAGTACCACTGACAATGCAAATGCATGATTCATGGTTATCCACACACATAGTTAATTCACATTACTAATGCTCGGTACACACAATGCAATTTTCTTACAGTTTACTTTCAGATCAATTATTTCCAACTTGTCCTTTCTGATTTCCGATCAATTTTCCATGCACTTCTATGGAAAATCGATCGGAAATCAGATCGGACATGTTGGAAATAATCTATCTGACTGTAAATCTGCCATAAAATTGCATTGCGTGTACCTAGCATTAGACTCAAATTAGCCCACTTGTGTGTGTCCGAGGAGGTATTTGCTGTTGATTGGCAGGTGTTTCTGTGATGTCAGCTATTAGTTGATCAGTAATTAGTTAATCAGCTCCCCCTCCACAACGCCAGACTGTGCTCCAGAGCACTGAGGGTTGCCAATAACCCATTTACACTCTGGCCATTGCTTCTTTAGTCTGCTCCCTCAGGCCGTGGGTTTCAGGACATCACCACCAGAACTTTGAGGCATAGGAACTTCTTTTTCCCCTCTACTGTCAACCGCAAGTTCATAGGAACTTCTTTTTCCCCTCTACTATCAACCTCAAGTTCACTTCCTTCATGCCCTCCCATCTGCAGCGTCCACGTCGTGGACATGACCCAAATGGTGTGCGATCCACTTTCTAAATAGAAAAGACAGTCATTAGGTTACAGAGGTATATGTTCACACCTCTGGACCTAATCAGGGTGCATGTAAGGGATAGCGGAGATGCCGCCGCGGAGACAGGCGGCATGGCGGCCGTCTCCGCGTGTCAGCCGGCGGCCTCTGCCGTGCAGTTTCATGCTGGTGATCTGCCTGGTCCTTCTATTGCACATAGATTGAGGGCGACAGGACCTTTATGCGAATAGAAGGGGTCAGCTGATGTGCCAAGTCAGCTGACTCCAACAGTACTTCGGATTGGCTGAGTGGCTGGGGCGGCGCTGCGGAGCAACTTTGTATATATAGTACCAAACTGTCAGTTGCTCCGTGTCTGCTGTTGCAAAAGCTTACGTGTGAGCGCTCAGACCTTAGTCAGATCCCAAAGTGTGCTGGAACCAGCCGGAGCTGGGGATCCACACTTAGCCAGCTTCTGTTGATAGCTTAAAGTACTAATTACATTGTATTATCTGTTATGACCTTCTGCTTTCATTGACTATTCTCCTGCTTGCTGACTCTGTACCTCTGCCCATCTGATTCACGTTGCCGACTCTGCCTGAACTCAACACTGAATCAGCCTTCTGTCTTTGTACCTTAATCTGTCCGTACGTTGCCTACTCTGCTTGTCTGACCTCTCTATCCTCGCCAGTGGGCCTAGCCACTGGTGAGGGATCTGTAGCATTCACCTGCCCCTCAGGTGAAGCTTTATTGCAGTACTGTCTGTAACACCTGCTCCTCAGGTGTCCAATAGCTGTAGTATAGTCTTAATCACCTGCTCCTCAGGTGATCACCTTTTGCAGCACTGTTTGTAACACCTGCTTCTCAGGTGTCCACTGGCTACAGTACTGTCTTAATCACCTGCTTCTCAGGTGATCAACCTTGCAGCATTACCTGTAGCACCTGCTCCTCAGGTGTCCTTTAGCTGCAGTACAGCCGGAATCGCCTGCTCCTCAGGTGATCCTTGGCTGCAGCATTGTCTGTAGTCACCCGCTCCTTGGGAGACCTCCTCTTCCTCATTACTGTTGCACCAAACACTACTCACATTGGTAGTCCTGTGTCTGGCTATACTAGCAGTATTGGTGATTCTGCAGATCACCACATAATCAGGTATAGCATCTGTATTATTGGTGATACTGCAGATCACCAATAATCAGAAAATCTGTTTAGCTGACACCAATCGTTACAGTGCAATAGTAAAAGCTCCTGAGTATCACGTAAACATTCTCTTTATATGGATGTCTACTTATCCTCGTGGTTTGATTGGATTTGATTGTTGAATTCAGTGCACAATTCTGTCACTCCCCCTCACAACTATTTGCATTTTAAGACTGTCCTCCATGTTCTGTGGGTCAGTTTCTTAATGTTACTTCTCCTGTTTAGAAACTGGATAAGAAGCTACGTGAAAATCTTCGAGATGCCAGGAACAGCCTTTTCACTGGAGATAATCTTGGAGCTGGACAGTTTAGGTAACTCCATCAAATATTGTTGCATCTTACGTGATACAACTTCTATGACTGCATGTTCTATATTTGTAGCCTCATGGCTGGAATGGCAGGCTACAGAAATAGGCCTAGTGCACACCGGAGCGTTTCCGCTGCGGTTTGCGATCTGCTTGCGGGTGCGGATCCGCTAGGGTAATGTATTTCAATGGGCTGGTGCACACCAGAGCGGGAGGCGTTTTGCAGAAACGCATACTCCCGGGCTGCTGCAGATTTTGGATTGCGGATGCGTTTCTGCCTCAATGTTAAGTATAGGAAAAACGCAAACCGCTCTGAAAAACGGCACTTCAGAGCGGTTTGCCAGGCGTTTTTTGTTACAGTAGCTGTTCAGTAACAGCTTTACTGTAACAATACATGAAATCTACTACACCAAAAACGCTACACAAAACCGCAAAACGCTAGCTGAAACGCTGCAGAAAAATAAGAAAAAGCGTTTCAAAATCTGCTAGCATTTTGCGGATCTGCTAGCGGTTTTTGGTGTGCACCAGGCCATACTGTGGCCCTGCTCGCACTGGATCAGCTGGAGGATCACTTCCCAAGTAGATGTTCAATGTGCAGAACGGACCCATGATTTTCCAAAGGCTTGTTTATACATGTCCAACTTTAATGTGCCTAGGTTTGTCCTACTGTATTTGTTTCTACAATATTGAAACACAACCTTTATGATTGTATTGCATAGCAAATGTTTTGCCATTCTTTACATAGAATGGTACGTATCCTCCCAAATGAAGACACTGCCACTGATTTCTAGAGTGGCTATATGAATATTATGCCGAGGCGGCAAATTCGGATGCTAGAGACCCTCACAAAAGTTTGGGCATTGCAATCGGTGCCCATGTTAAAAGCTGCGTTCAGCGGCTATAGAAGAAAAGTAGCCACTATAAAGAAAATTAATATACATTGTGGGCTTGATATTATGACTGACTTTTCTCTCCTTCTTTTCTTTCTCCAGCTTCCAGAGGCCTTTATTAGTTCTTGTGGATAGGAACATAGACCTTGCCACGCCTCTTCACCACACGTGGACTTACCAGGCGCTGGTCCACGATGTACTGGTGAGCTTATAGGCATGAAAAACCGCACAAGCTTTCTATCTGCCGCTGGATTGAGGGGCTTGTTTATAAAAGAGGTGATAGTCTGAAGACAGATCATCACTCCTTTGTGCTCCACTTTTTGAAATCTGTTTACAATGTTTTTGAAAGGACACCTGGAGTGATATGGAGGCTGCCATATTTATTTCCTTTTAACAGTATCAGTTGCCTGGTGTCCTGCTGAACTTTCATGCATCAACAGTGTCTGAATCACACACCTGGAACAAGCATAAATCATTACGCTGCTCCGTTTGCAATAGCTGTTTTAGCTAATGCAAACGAAGCAGTGTAATGTCGCAGCACAAGATGCATTGCCGTGGCAACCTGGCGACTGCGCCTCTCTCTGTGCGACTGTCCTGCAACTGGCTGGCATCTACCTTCGCCACACTTCTCCAAGGTCCTCGCTGTGAGGATTCCTCTGGAGATCAGCGTGACAGTGTGTCACATTTTAGCTAGTAGCAGCGGCGAGCGCACAAGCGTGAGGCCAACTAACTGCCCGCAGGGTCATATGTTTGTCATTTTTTGTGTTGTGGGGGGATGAGGCAGGAGCATCGCTTCTTCATCGTAACACAGAAAATAAGGGTAAAACCGGCCTAAAGCTAAGAAAAATTTAATTTTACTAAGTATTTGGTGGAACACAATCAGGGCGCTATTTTGTAATAATCTCACTGGCCTCAGAGAATCCGTTTTCCAGCCATACCAAAAAGCATAGTTCCTAATTAATTCTCTTAAAGGGAAATGCCATTTAGTTTCATTTCAATGGGCACTGAATAGTTTTTTTCCCCTCTCTTTTTTTTTTTTTTTCTTATGTCCTTTAACCATTTCTGCTGCCCGGACGTAAAACTCACGTCCGGGCGGCTGCTCTGCTGCGCTTAGGCGCTCTCCCGCGCACGATCGTGGGTGCACCCCCGTGCTGTTCCCCGGTAGCCCTGGGATCAGTGAACGGGAACATGGTTCCCGATCACCGATCCGTGTCCGCAGCAGAAAAACCGAAGCGCTCTTACTAGAGGCTTCAGTCTTTCTGCAAATAAAATTTTCCACGTCCCCCTTCTGCTTCCGCTTATCGAGAAGCACAAGGAGAGGAAAAAAAACTCAAGGTGGCCATCTTGTGGCCAAATAGTTAAACTACATCTACATATTTCTTATATTACAATTTACACATATAATAACATTAAAAATTAACTGTTTATGTCCCACACCAAAATATTACCCAAATAAAATTTTTAATGGAAAAAATTAATTACAATAAAAAAAACATAAATAGTTACCCAAGAGCCCATTTACATTTAATAAGTTGCTCTTAGTTAAAACAGAAAGAAAACTGATTTTCAAAGTAATGTCCATGTTTTCCTATGGCACCTTTCACACTTAACGCGTTTTAACTGAAATCTTCTTCCCAATGCACTGCTGTGGAAAAAACACATACTAACGCACACCAACTGATTAAGTGTAAGGCCTCTTTTACACTTAATCAGTTGGTGTGCGTTAGTACGCGTTGGTACGCGTTTTTTCCATAGCAGTGCATTAGGAAGAAGATTTCAGTTAAAACGCGTTAAGTGTAAAAGACGCCATAGGAAAACAGGGGCATTACTTTGAAAATCAGTTTTCTTTCAGTTATAACTGAGAGCAACTGATTAAGTGTAAAAGGGCCCTTAAAGAGACTCTGTAACATCAAAAACGTCCCCTGGGGGGTACTCACCTCGGGTGGGGGTAGCCTCAGGATCCTAATGAGGCTTCCCACGTCGTCCTCTGTCCCACGGAGGTCTCGCTGCAGCCCTCCGAATAGCCGGCGACAGGCCCGACTATTCAATATTTACCTTTGCAGGCTCCAGCGGGGGCGCTGTGGCTGCTTTCGCTCCGAAGGAGGCGGAAATACCCGATCTCAGTCGGGTCCGCTCTACTGCGCAGGCGCCGGAGACTTGCGCCTGCGCAGTAGAGCGGACCCGACGGCGATCGGGTATTTCCGCCTCCTTCGGAGCCGACAGCCGCCAGAGCGCCTGCGCAGGAGCCAGGAAGGTAAATATTACGTCACCGCTGTACGGAGGGCTACAGCGAGACCCCCGAGGGACGGCAGACGGCGTGGGAAGCCTCATTAGGATCCTGAGGCTTCCCCCATCCGAGGTGAGTACCCCCCAGGGGACGTTTTGTCGTTACAGATTCTCTTTAAGGGTCTGAACTTTTTAAAAATGCATTTGAAGGAGGTATACTACGAACATTTTTTTTTTTAATTACAAGCTTGTAAATAGTGATGGACACAAAACAAAAAAAAATGCACCTTTATTTCCAAATAAAATATTGGCGCCATACATTGTGATAGGGACAACATTTAAATGGTGTCATAACCAAGACAAACGGGCAAATAAAATACATAGGTTTTAATTATGGTAGCGTAGATTATTTTAAAGCTATAATGGCCGAAAACTGAGAAATAATATTTTTTTTTCCATTTTCTTCTTATTAAGCCTGTTAAAATGCATTTATAAAAAAATAATTCTTAGCAAAATGTACCACCCAAAGAAAGCCTAATTAGTGGCGGAAAAAACAAGATATAGATCAATAAATTGGGATAAGTAGTGATAAAGTTATTAGCGAATAAATAGGAGGTGAAAATTGCTCTGATGCATAAGGTGAAAAATCCCAGCGGGCTGAAATGGTTAAAAATTGTCAACTGTTCTCTTTAACCAGAAGCCTGAAGTCATGTTACTGTAACCAGCCACAATCGGGGTTCAATTCCTGAGGTAGCAGTTAGGAACCAAGTTCTTTACAGATGCACAAAAAAACAAAAGGAAGCCTGAATGAAATAACTTATCAGACTTAAGGGACCACTATCACGAAAAATGATAAAATGTAAAATACATATGTACAGTTCTAATTGAACTCCATGAATGTGTCTTTTTTCAATCCAATTAACAATGTAAAATACCTATAAAAAGTATAATTCTCACAGAGTAAAATTTACTGTACATTTATTTACTTCCATGTTGCTTACAGTAGCCAGTAAAAACAGGTTTGGACTAGTCCATCTCCTAATGGGGGATTCTCAGTATTATCTCTATTCTTTGCAAAAATACTCCTGGAAAGGATCTATACAAGGATTCCAGCTAGCCTCCCTACTTGCTTGTAAACCGTCAGGGGATGGACATTTCCAAAACCTGTCAGATTTTTACAACATACTCTAAATAAACTAAAAATAGATACTTAAAAGTCTGCCGGATTCCAAATCCCCTGGCACCGACGGGTTACCAGCAGCCTTTTATAAACAATACAAAAAAATGCTCACCCCACGCCTTCTTCGATTGTTTAAACACATTCTCAAAACTGGCAATCTCCCCCACTCAATGCAGGAAGCGCTAATTACCGTCCTTCCCAAAAAAGGCAAAGACCTAACATTATGTCCATCGTATCGCCCGATATCCCTGCTTAACCAAGATTACAAACTGTTAGCTAAGATACTTTCCATTCGGCTAAACTCAGTTATCACTAAAATAATACACCCTGACCAATCTGGGTTTATCCCAGGAAAGGGGACTGATATTAACCTGAGACGATTAATGACTAACCTCGAAATAATTCATGAATCCGTTGGATCACGAGTAGTGGTTTCCCTTGATGCTGAAAAGGCCTTCGACGTGGTGGATTGGGATTTTTTGTGGGGGACTATGCTTAAGTTTGGCATTAGTGCAAAATTCGTACAATGGATCAGAGTGCTTTACACCACGCCGAAGGCCTTGGTACGTACTGGGTTAAATATATCTTCTCCTTTTATACTTTCGAGAGGAACGAGGCAAGGCTGTCCGCTATCACCGACATTGTTTGCCATTGCAATAGAGCCGCTAGCTATTATGATTAGGGCCAATACACAGATTCGGGGGCTGCAATATAAATCCTGCACGGAGAAAATCTCCCTTTATGCGGACGACATACTATTATACTTAGCAGACCCCGGTCCATCTTTAGCAGCCGCACTCTCCTCCATAAAAACATTTGGCTCCCACTCCGGCTTCAAAGTTAACTGGGACAAATCGGTGATACTGCCCTTAGATACGCAAGTCATACCTGCCCTCCCCGTAAATCCTCTCAGATGGGTATCGGAATTCACCTACTTAGGGATCAAAATTACAAGAACCCCGCAAGATTACACCCGCTTAAACCTCCACCCCGCCCTGACAAAACTTAAACAGAAATGGCAAGCCTGGAAATCTTTACCTTTAACACTACTAGGACGGGCGAACGCCATTAAAATGAATATATTGCCTAAATTCCTCTATTACTTTAGGAACTGTCCAATAATGCTTCCCAAAAAATTCTTTACAGAAATAAATAAAAATATCTCTGCCCTGCTGTGGTACCCGAAAAACCCCCGCATCGCACTCCCAGCCTTGCAGCTCAATCAAACACAGGGAGGCATTGGCCTACCAGATTTTGAGTACTATTACTGGGCCTCCAACCTAGTTAGTATACGCTGGTGGTTCGCCCAATCTACATCAAACCCTGCTACTGTCCTGGAAGCCGAAATCATGGGCTCTTTTAACGCCCTCACCAGCCTTCCATTCAGAGGTAGTAAACACATCCCACGTGCAACCGCTAATATGCTTAACACAGTCCGAATATGGGAAAAAGTAAACGGCCTAATGTCTCAACCGGGGCAAATTTCTCCGTTTACCCCACTCTGGGCAAACCATACCCTAACACACTTCTTAACAGTTCCAGACCCTAAAATATGGGCAGACCACGGCATCACCAAGCTAGCGGACATCACAGACAACAGCTCCCTTAAATCATTTATAACATTAAAACAGGAGTTCAGCCTACCCTCCCATATGCACTTTCGATACATGCAAATACGGCACGCTTTTAACGCACAATTTCACCCCAAAGACTACCCTCTGTTGATACAATCACACCCTATTGAAGCGGAGATTATTAAAGAGCACCTCGAACACGTAGTATCTACCTTTTACAAATTATTCCCCCCAAGGGGTAGGGGGATCGCTGAAGATCTTCTCAAAAAATGGCAATCCGATATTCCGGACCTAAATACAGAGAGATGGGAGGCTATACTCAATTTTTTTTTCACAGCCATTATAGCATCCAGAGATAGGCTAATTGCCCTCAAATTCATCCACAGATGTTATTTATCCCCAGCAAGACTACTTAAAATATACCCCGCTTCAATGGGAACATGTAATAGGTGCGCGCAGGCCAAGGCGGATTTTTTTCATGTCTTCTGGCAATGCACACATATAACTCCATACTGGAAGCACATTCACGCAGAACTTCAGAGAATATTTAGCATTCTCATACCTTTTACTCCCGAGGCCCTTTTGATAGGCAACATTGAAGATAGCCTTTTATCCACCCACAAACTAACAGCATTCAGGACACTTGTAGCTTACGCACGAAAGCTGATAGTATTAAGATGGAACCAGGAAACTCCCCCACGCTTGAAACACTGGAAAGCATATGTCCACAAGGACCTAATATACATTAAACGAGTATACGTTAAGAGGAAATGTCCCAAAAAGTTCACTAAAACATGGAACAAGTGGATTTCGTATTACGATCTAGAGTTAATTGATTAAATCTACCTCATTTACCTAAATGATGATACTACGGTCATCTGGAGAGGCATGCGGCTAGACCAGACCCCCCCCCCCCTTTTACTGGGGTTATAGACCCCACTACACCGAGCAATATTATCTGTTTCTATGGACTGCACAGTTTTAATGTTACTATGTTGAATTTGTTTTGCCGTAGTGGCACTGTCGCCACTTAAAACACAATAAAAATATTCTTTCAAAAAAAAAAAATAGATACTTAAAAGAAACTTAAAGTAATTGAAAAAATACAGTTTAACTTACTGTACCTGGGACCAGTGGCCACTGCGCCTGTGCGGCCCTGGTGATGTGTGCCCTTGATTGCGCTCCCATCGCCAGGAGCGCAACGGGAGCATGCGCAGTACAAGAATCTCTTGTACTGCGCAGGACGCTCCTGGGAATGGAACTGAAAGTGGGTTGCTGCAGTGAACCGGAGGATCGATCTGTCACAGCACGGGCACGGTGGCTGCAGGGGGCCAGTAGAAGCCCCAGGTAAGTTTAACTGGCTTTTTTTCAATTACTTTAGGTTTCCTTTCACTACTTACTGCACCAGGTGCAGTATAATCACGGCCCGGGAAAACTTCACTTGAAGTCCCAGGGCTGTGATTCTTCACCTTCTGCGGCTGGTGGCCCCCACGCTCTATATCGTCACCACCCGTTAGCGGGGAGATGAATGAATGGGAACGCAGTTACCATTCATTAATCTAAGTCCCTGAGTCACTGAACGCCGGCATCTATTATGCCTGCATTGTATCTTCCGATTCATACACTTACATAATAGTGACATCTTGTGGCCAAATAGTAAAATTACATCAATATGCATTTTAGTTAATAAAAATACCAACACTGACTTCTAAAATTAACAATTTCCCTCTCACACTCTCCCATAGTACCCAAACTTTTTTTGTACAGAAAAAAAAAAATTACATAAAAGAATTACATAAATAGTTACCTTAGGGACTGAACTTTTTTAATATGCATGTCAAGAGGGAATACTACTGTTATTTTTTAATGTATGAGCTTTTAAATAGTGATGGATGCAAAACTGAAAAAATGCACCTTTATTTCCAAATAAAATATTGTTGCTATACATTGTACCAGGGAAATATTTTAAACGTTTCAATAACCGGGACAAATGGACTAATGTGTGGGTTTAAGGGCTCATTTACACTGGCAAGTGATACGAGTGCGGCTACCTAGCCGCATCGCATCAGTTCCACTGGTATCAGTGTCGCTTCCGCATATGCCGATGTGGAAGTGTATGGAGGGCACAGCGGCCGGATGCGGCTGTGCGAGAATCTGCAGCATGCTGCAGATTCTTGAATCAGTCCGCGTGCAATGCACGCAATGGAAACTGTTCCATTGCCGTGCATTGGGATCAGAACACATCGCACCGCTTCTAATGGAAACGGGCCCTTATTCACATTAGAACGTTTTATTTTAAAACTATAATGGCTGAAAACTGAGAAATAATGATTTTTTTTTCTTATTATTCCAATTAAAATGCATTTAGAATAAAATAATTCTGAGCATAATGTACCTCCCAAAGAAAGCCTAATTGGTGGCGAAAAGAAACAAGATATAGATAATTTCATTGTGTTTAGTAGTGATTAAGTTATTGGCGAAAGAGTGGGAGGAACGCTGACAGGGGAAAATTGCTCTGGGCCTAAAGGGGTAAAAACCCCTCAGTGGTCATGTGGTTAAAGGGACATTGAAGCAAAAAAAAGTATGATAAAATAAATTGTATGTGTTGTACAGATAATTAATAGAACATTAGTGGCAAAGAAAAGAATCTCATATTTTTATTTTCAGTTATATAGCTGTTTTTCTAGAACATTGCACCATGCTCTAATATTTACAGTTTACAAATTACACTCTGTATTTTAAAGGGACACAGGGCAGTAGGTAAAATAAAACATTTCACTTACCTGGGCTCCCTCTAGCCCACCGTAGGCCGCGAGAGGTTCCCCGGCGTCGTTCTGTCTCCTCTCCGGGTCCCGCTGGCAGCTCCGTTTACCGCCCGACACTTCCTGGATCTGGGCACTTTGCGTCATCACGGCGGCTGGCAAGACGGTCCTGCACGTGTGCAGTTCAGAGTTAGAAAACCGTGCATGCACAGGACTGTCATGCCGACCACCGTGATGACGCGTAGCGGCCGGCGTGAAAACGTTGAGCGTCCATTTCCAGGAAGTGTCGGCCCAACACCTGGCCCGGGTGTTGCCAGTAACAGAGGACCCGGAGAGGAGCCAGGACGACGCCGGGGGATCTCGCAGCCTACGGTGGGCTGGAGGAAGACCCAAGTAAGTAAAATTTTTTATTTTACCTACTGTTCAGGGTCTCTTTAAATGATGAAACAGAGCAGAGCTAATGGGTCAAAGGGTCTTTGAACTTCTTGGCAGAAAAACCTTAAACAAGAAACGGTGAGAGACGGGTTGAGATAAGTGCTTCAGAAAACAGCACTGCTCTCTGACTAAATTGGTCGAAGAGCCTAGAGAAGCTCTCTTGCATAGATAACAAGTGAAGTTTCTTAACTCTTCCTGTACTTGAAACACTATGAGACTCCTATCTATGCTACTAATGTTCTATTTCTTAGCTGTACTGCACTTACAAATCATTATCTCGTACATTTATTTTCACTTCAGATTCTCTTTAAGAAAAGGGAAATGTCTGGACTCTCCAGTGGCTTCCCTTGTCCTCCTCAACTCAGCCGCTGCTGGCTGGGACCCTCTCAGTTTGCTGCCATGCACCCCTGCTTGCACGAGTGCCGTCATACTGTGCCTGCGCTAATACAACAAGGATTTAGCGGTAGCATGAAGCCACTTGTTAGAGAGTGACTTTCGGCTTACTGTGCAAGCGCAGCCATACACGGTGCAATTAAAGCCTTCCTGTAATTTTCTTTTAAGAATTGCTGTTTGGTAACAGTTCATATTCTGTATGCAGTAAAAACCTTTATAATAACAATGTGGTGAGGACAGGGTTAAAGCGTGTAATATTTAAAGCAAAAAGCAGATATTTAGATGATCCTTTTTTTTTTGGAAATAGTATCTTAATTTGAATCATCATTCTGGTCAGGAGGCTTTTATAAATTCAACATAAAATGGCCACCCAAGCAGCTGCAATATTATTAATTGCTGACATGATTAATTGCTGGGTGAATTGAGACAGTATTACACTAACAATCACATCTTAATATAAGATCCTATGTCTGAGCTGGGAATTATGTGTGGTGTCAGGTTTTAAATTCAACACAGAAGCCTGAGGTGTACGGTCATATGCCTGCTGGAAAGAGATTTGTCATTATGTTATGAGTTTAGACGGAAAGTTGAGTTTTGATGAGCTGCTGTTGGTTGCTGCATTTATTCGGATTGCCCTGTAATTTAAGTGTAACTCCAACTTTAGGCTGGATATGTTAAAGCATCGCCAAACTGGAGATAATCTAAAATCCAAAAAACAACAACAGTTGTTTAATGTCTAACTATACAAGATGTCCTTGTAAGTTTTCGAAACCTTTCTTCTTCAGGCATGATACAGGACTTTTATTTCTCAGTTAAAAAAGTTGGATGCTCACCTATTAAGAGGGAAGGCTCTAGATCCCATAGAGCAGGAATAGTGAATCTATGGCTCTGTCTGGTCTTTACCCTGTCTGGTCCAGTGACTTTGTAGAAAGAGACCCCCACAGTTTGATTGGCCCAATAGGCTGCCTGTCACTAGAGATGGGCCGAACCTCCGATTTTAGGTTCGCGAACCTCCGCGGAAAGTTTGGTTCCAGAAAAAGTTTGCGAACCGCAATATACTTCAATGGGGAGGCAAACTTCAAAATTTAGAAACATTTCTACTGGCTGGAAAAATGATAGAAATCATGTTTCAAGGGTTCTAATACCTGGAGCTCCACCCTCCTCCCTTCTACCCTTCTACCTATTCGGAGGAGGGTCTCATCTGCCAGGGAATTATAGTACTTCAAAAGCCAGCTTACATACCGTGGCTGGGAATTGAACCCAGGTCTCAGTGTATGGTAGGTAACTAACATATCCATTATACCACCAACACTACTAGCTGAAACTAGCCTAGCATGTACCATTTATGCTCAATCCAAGAGAAAACTTAGACAAGACAAATAACATTTATATCACACTTTTCTCCTGGCGGACTCAAAGCGCCAGAGCTGCAGCCACTAGGGCACGCTCTATAGGCAATAGCAGTGTTAGGAAGACTTGCCTAAGGTCTCCTACTGAATAGGTGCTGGGCTACTGAGCAGACAGAGCCGAGATTCGAACCCTGGTCTCCTGCGATGGCCATTCAAGTGAATAAACAGCCGCGGCACAATTGGTTACCATTGTTTTCACAAACTCCACGTTTGATTCTGTCATTTTCCATCATTTTGTTTGTCCCGGATGCTACCTGCTGCTTCCAGGATCGTCTAACTTCAGCACTTTGGCGTGCCCATGTGGGGGCCAAAACGCGACTCATTAGCTAAAGGTTGCAAAAAGTTTTTCTGCTCGCTAGCAGAAAAGCATTTGACTGAGACGCCGGGCTGCTGCTTTAGACGTCCGCCTGAACCATTATTATTATTATTATTATTATTTAGTATTTATATAGCGCCGACATATTACGCAGCGCTGTACAGTGTATATATATATCTTGTCACTAACTGTCCCTCAAAGGAGCTCACAATCTAATCCCTACCATTGCCATATGTCTATATTATGTAGTGTAAGTACTGTAGTCTAGGGCCAATTTTTTTAGGGGGAGCCAATTAACTTATCCGTATGTTTTTGGAATGTGGGAGGAAACCGGAGTGCCCGGAGGAAACCCACGCAGACACGGAGAGAACATACAAACTCTTTGCAGATAGTGCCCTGGCTGGGATTCGAACCAGGGACCCAGCGCTGCAAGGCGAGAGAGCTAACCACTACGCCACCGTGCTGCCCAACCATCTCTGTTAGGGAGTAATCAATCAACACGTATGTACTTAACGTCCTATTAGGTGTTCTATATACCTTTTGTGCTACTTAAATTTTTGTTTTGTATTACTTAAATTTTTTATTTAAATTATTTGAATAATATAAACTTCATGTATATAGTTTGTATCACTTACCTTGTACAGGGCTACAAATGTTAATGGCAGTACATAAAAAATAATAGTCTGCTAATAGTTGTGGTTAGCGGCATCTCCATTGTTTTCCTGAAAAGCAATTAAAGGATATTGCTTTATGCACAAATACTGATGGGTTTCTCAGGAACTGAAAGGGAGGCATGTCTCTTGGCCTAATTACCATCCCAATGCTTTAAGATTTACTGTATGTGCCTTTATTATGCAGTCATGATTATGCATTCATTCAAAGGCCCATTTTCCAGTGTTTGCAATGTTTTTGTTTTGTACAGTTTAGTTTTCAGTTTTATACGACTAGCTCATTGTCTGCACAATTCCAACTATTTATCTTTTGGCATATTAATGTGAATGTTGTGGTGTTTTATTATGACCTTCAGGGCTTACAGTTGTTGTCAGACATCTTCCATAAGGGGGCGCTAGCCGCCTTTTCTTGACATTAACAATGCGCAGAACTATTAATTTTTCCTTACTGAAAATGTGAGCGCTTGCTAGCAATTTGAGCAGGATGGTGCAGGGAAAGATATTATATAGAGGAGCTGTATGGACACATGAATGATATTTTACCAAGTACAGTAATATAAAGGCAAACCCTAGGAAAGCTAAGTCAGCTGCTGTGATCACAATAACTAAAGAATAGGTTTCTTTATAACAAATATGCTAAAATCATCTCCAGTTGTTGCCAGTTGTTTGCAACAACTTCCCCAGTAACTGCTGTGGAGTTGGTATAAAAATACTCCGACTCCTCAGTTTATGAAACGACCAATTTCAGGTACCCAATAATTGCTCCGACTCCTCGACTCTGACTCCACAGCCCTGGCCATCAGTACGTTGCATAGAACAGTGTCAGCTTCCCTGACACTCTATACCAAATCATTGTGCAAGACATTCTTCTCCGCTCCTGAAATCCAGCATGTACAGTTCTGTGATTAAAAAAAAAGAGGATGACTAGTGGGAGGTGTCCTTCTCCAGAGACCACAATCGTGTCTGACAAAGATTTTCCACCTTGGCTAGTTTCTGAGAAAGGGGCTACTGATATTGGGAGACACTGTGCATACTCTAGATCCGTACACAAAATAATTACCATATTTTTCGGCATATAAGACGCAAAAACTGTGAAAAAGTCACTGTGTCTTATATGCCAAATACAGGGAGTCCCCGACGTACGATCACCTGCTGATATAAACCGTTGCGATGTCGGGGACTCCCTGTACAGTCGACGTCTCTCCCCCAGCCCCTTCTGTGTTCTCCCCCTGAATAATTTAAAGCAACAACAGCATGGCCTACTTCATCCAGAGGCGATGAGAGACCGCTCCTTTCCCTCACAGCTCTCCTCGTGCCGGCTGCTGCTGATCCTGCCAAGGAGGGAGCGGAGGAGAGATGGGGGACACGCATGAAGAAATACAAACCTTAGGTTGTAGCTGTTAGATCAATTTTAACCACTTCCCGACCGCCGTATAGACAATTGGCGGCTGGGAAGTGGACCCCGCAAGGACCGCCGTATAGACAAATGGCGGCGGTCCTTGTAGGGGCATGGGCGAAGCGATCGTGTCATCCGTGACGCGATTCTCTGCCTGTCGCCGCTCACCCGCCGCAACATCCCGCTGGCCATACGGAAGCGCCGGCGGGATGTTAACCATGCGATCATACAAAGTGTATAATACACTTTGTAATGTTTACAAAGTGTATTATACAGGCTGCCTCCTGCCCTGGTGGTCCCAGTGTCCGAGGGACCACCAGGGCAGGCTGCAGCCACCCTAGTCTGCACCCAAGCACACTGATTCCCCCCCCCCCCCGCCCCAGATCGCCCACAGCACCCCCCAGGACCCCCCTGCCCACCCCCCAGACCCCTGTTTGCACCCAATCACCCCCCTAATCACCCATCAATCACTCCCTGTCACTATCAGTCAACGCTATTTTTTTTTTATCCCCCCCCCTCCCCCCTGCCCCCTCCTGATCACCCCCCCCCCACCCCTCAGATTCTCCCCAGACCCCCCCCCCCCCCCCGTGTACTGTATGCATCTATCCCCCTGATCACCTGTCAATCACCCGTCAATCACCCATCAATCACCCATCAATCACCCATCAATCACCCCCTGTCACTGCCACCCATCAATCAGCCCCTTACCTGCCCCTTGCGGGCAATCTGATCACCCACCCACACCAATAGATCGCCCGCAGATCCGACGTCAGATCACCTCCCAAGTGCAGTGTTTACATCTATTCTCTTCCCTAAACACCCACTAATTACCCATCAATCACCCCCTATCACCACCTGTCACTGTTACCCATCAGATTAGACCCTAATCTGCCCCTTGCGGGCACCTAATCACCCGCCCACACGCTCAGATTGCCCTTAGACCCCCCCTTATCAATTCGCCAGCGCATTACTTACATCTGTTCTTCCCTGTAATAACCCACTGATCACCTGTCAATCACCCATCAATCACCCCCTGTCACTGCCACCCATCAATCAGCCCCTAACCTGCCCCTTGCGGGCAATCTGATCACCCACCTACACCAATAGATCGCCCGCAGATCCGACGTCCGATCACCTCCCAAGTGCAGTGTTTACATCTGTTCTCCCCTGTAATAACCCACTAATTACCTGTCAATCACCTGTCAATCACCCCCTGTCACTGCCACCCATCAATCAGCCCCTAACCTGCCCCTTGCGGGCAATCTGTTCACCCACCCACACCAATAGATCACCCGCAGATCCGACGTCCGATCACCTCCCAAGTGCAGTGTTTACATCTGTTCTCCACCCTAAACACCCACTAATTACCCATCAATCACCCCCTATCACCACCTGTTACTGTTACCCATCAGATCAGACCCTAATCTGCCTCTTGCGGGCACCCAATCACCCGCCTACACGCTCAGATTGCCCTTAGACCCCCCCCCCCCTTATCAATTCGCCAGTGCAATATTTATATCTGTTCTCCCCTGTAATAACCCACTAATTACCTGTCAATCACCTGTCAATCACCCCCTGTCACTGCCACCCATCAATCACCCCTGTCACTGCCACCCATCAATCAGCCCCTAACCTGCCCCTTGCGGGCAATCTGTTCACCCACCCACACCAATAGATCACCCGCAGATCCGACGTCCGATCACCTCCCAAGTGCAGTGTTTACATCTGTTCTCCACCCTAAACACCCACTAATTACCTATCAATCACCCCCTGTCACTGCCACCTATCAGATTAGACCCCTATCTGCCCCTAGGGCACTCAATCACCCGCCCACACCCTCAGAACGCCCTTAGACCCCAGTCCTGATCACCTCGCCAGTTGCTTGCATCTATTCCCCCCTCTAATCACACCTTGAGACACCCATCAATCACCTCCTGTCACACCTACCCATCAGATCAGGC
Source organism: Hyperolius riggenbachi (assembly GCF_040937935.1). NCBI lineage: Eukaryota > Metazoa > Chordata > Amphibia > Anura > Hyperoliidae > Hyperolius > Hyperolius riggenbachi. Next base: position 198,370,865 of record NC_090654.1, on the reverse strand, counting down.
CCTAATTTGCCCCGTGTGGGCTCCTGATCACTCGGCCAAACCCTCAGATCCCCCTCAGACCCCCTTCCGATCACCTCCCCAGTGCATTGATTGCATCTATTTTCCCCTCTAACCACCTTTAGACACCCATCAATCACCTCCTGTCACCCCCCCCTAGCACTCCTATCCATCAGATCAGGCCCAATACAACCTGTCATCTAAAAGGCCACCCTGCTTATGACCGGTTCCACAAAATTCGCCCCCTCATAGACCACCTGTCATCAAAATTTGCAGATGCTTATACCCCTGAACAGTCATTTTGAGACATTTGGTTTCCAGACTACTCACGGTTTTGGGCCCGTAAAATGCCAGGGCGGTATAGGAACCCCACAAGTGACCCCATTTTAGAAAAAAAGACACCCCAAGGTATTCTGTTAGGTGTATGACGAGTTCATAGAAGATTTTATTTTTTGTCAAAAGTTAGCGGAAATTGATTTTTATTGTTTTTTTTTTCACAAAGTGTCATTTTTCACTAACTTGTGACAAAAAATAAAATCTTCTATGAACTCGCCATACACCTAACGGAATACCTTGGGGTGTCTTCTTTCTAAAAATGGGGTCACTTGTGGGGTTCCTATACTGCCCTGGCATTTTAGGGGCCCTAAACCGCGAGGAGTAGTCTGGAAAACAAATGCCTCAAAATGACCTGTGAATAGGACGTTGGGCCCCTTAGCGCACCTAGGCTGTAAAAAAGTGTCACACATGTGGTACCGCCGTACTCAGGAAAAGTAGTATAATGTGTTTTGGGGTGTATTTTTACACATACCCATGCTGGGTGGGAGAAATTTCTCTGTAAATGGACAATTGTGTGTAAAAAAAATCAAACAATTGTCATTTACAGAGATATTTCTCCCACCCAGCATGGGTATGTGTAAAAATACACCCCAAAACACATTATACTACTTCTCCTGAGTACGGCGGTACCACATGTGTGGCACTTTTTTACACCCTAAGTATGCTAAGGGGCCCAAAGTACATTGAGTACCTTTAGGATTTTACAGGTCATTTTGCGACATTTGGTTTCAAGACTACTCCTCACGGTTTAGGGCCCCTAAAATGCCAGGGCAGTATAGGAACCCCACAAATGACCCCATTATAGAAAGAAGACACCCAAAGGTATTCCGTTAGGAGTATGGCGAGTTCATAGAAGATTTTATTTTTTGTCACAAGTTAGCGGAAAATGACACTTTGTGAAAAAAAACTATTAAAATCAATTTCTGCTAACTTGTGACAAAAAAATAAAAACTTCTATGAACTCACCATACTCCTAACGGAATACCTTGGGGTGTCTTCTTTCTAAAATGGGGTCATTTGTGGGGTTCCTATACTGCCCTGGCATTTTAGGGGCCCTAAACCGTGAGGAGTAGTCTTGAAACAAAAATGGCCTGTGAAATCCTAAAGGTACTCATTGTACTTTGGGCCCCTTAGCGCAGTTAGGGTGCAAAAAAGTGCCACACATGTGGTATCGCCGTACTCGGGAGAAGTAGTATAATGTGTTTTGGGGTGTATTTTTACACATACCCATGCTGGGTGGGAGAAATACCTCTGTAAATGACAATCTTTTGATTTTTTTTACACACAATTGTCCATTTACAGAGTTATTTCTCCCACCCAGCATGGGTATGTGTAAAAATACACCCCAAAACACATTGTACTACTTCTCCCGAGTACGACGATACCACATGTGTGGCACTTTTTTGCACCCTAACTGCGCTAAGGGGCCCAAAGTCCAATGAGTACCTTTAGGATTTCACAGGTCATTTTGAGAAATTTTGTTTCAAGACTACTCCTCACGGTTTAGGGCCCCTAAAATGCCAGGACAGTATAGGAACCCCACAAATGACTCCATTTTAGAAAGAAGACACCCCAAGGTATTCTGTTAGTAGTACGGTGAGTTCATAGAAGATTTTATTTTTTGTCACAAGTTAGCGGAAATTGATTTTTATTGTTTTTTTTCACAGTGTCATTTTCCGCTAACTTGTGACAAAAAATAAAATCTTCTATGAACTCACCGTACTACTAACGGAATACCTTGGGGTGTCTTCTTTCTAAAATGGGGTCATTTGTGGGGTTCCTATACTGTCCTGGCATTTTAGGGGCCCTAAACCGTGAGGAGTAGTCTTGAAAACAAATGTCTGAAAATGACCTGTGAAATCCTAAAGGTACTCATTGGACTTTGGGCCCTTTAGCGCAGTTAGGGTGCAAAAAAGTGCCACACATGTGGTATCGCCGTACTCGGGAGAAGTAGTACAATGTGTTTTGGGGTGTATTTTTACACATACCCATGCTGAGTGGGAGAAAGATCTCTGTAAATGGACAATTGTGTGTAAAAAAAAATTAAAAAATTGTCATTTACAGAGATATTTCTCCCACCAGCATCGGTATGTGTAAAAATACACCCCAAAACACATTATACTACTTCTACTGAGTACGGCAATACGACGTGTGGCACTTTTTTGCAGCCTAACTGCGCTAAGGGGCCCAAAGTCCAATGAGCACCTTTAGGCTTTACAGGGGTGCTTACAAATTAGCACCCCCCAAAATGTGAGGACAGTAAACACACCCCACAAATGACCCCATTTTGGAAAGTAGACACTTCAAGGTATTCAGAGAGGGGCATGGTGAGTCCGTGGCAGATTTCATTTTTTTTTTTGGTGCAAGTTAGAAGAAATAAACTTTTTTTTTTTTTTGTCACAAAGTGTCATTTTCCGCTTACTTGTGACAAAAAATAATATCTTCTATGAACTCACTATGCCTCTCAGTGAATACTTTGGGATGTCTTCTTTCCAAAATGGGGTCATTTGGGGGGTATTTATACGATCCTGGAATTCTAGCCCCTCATGAAACATGACAGGGGGTCAGAAAAGTCATAGATGCTTGAAAATGGGAAAATTCACTTTTTGCACCATAGTTTGCAAACGCTATAACTTTTACCCAAACCAATAAATATAGGCTGAATGGGTTTTTTTTTTATCAAAAAACATGTTTGTCCACATTTTTCACGCTGCATGTATACAGAAATTTTACTTTATTTGAGAAATGTCAGCACAGAAAGTAAAAAAAAATCATTTTTTTGCCAAAATTCATGTCTTTTTTGATGAATATAATAAAAAGTAAAAATCGCAGGAGCAATCAAATAGCACCAAAAGAAAGCTTTATTAGTGACAAGAAAAGGAGCCAAAATTCATTTAGGTGGTAGGTTGTATGAGCGAGCAATAAACCGTGAAAGCTGCAGTGGTCTGAATGGAAAAAAAGTGGCCGGTCCTTAAGGGGGGTAAAGCCCACGGTCCTCAAGTGGTTAAGGAGCATACACACAAAGTTGTTGCTTTCCAAAGTGATCACAACTTGGGCGACAGATCAGGGCCTTAGAGTGCTGTACAAACCCCTTGCTAATATACCAGGTCAACGCATCTTTGTTATAAATGGAGGAGGGGTGAAGCATGGTGCTCCAGGAAGCAACTTCCAGAGAGAAGGGTGAGGAAGACGACAATGCACTCGGAAATATCTGTTTAAAGATTCAGCATTCCGGATCTTCACACGGTAGATGGAACTTTGCCAAGGCAGCTTTATGTGGCCGTCTGTATTCGCAAGAGTTTTATTAAAATCTAAACTGCAACTGTTGGTGTGAGCTGGTAGACCAGGAAAACGATTAATATTAGGTAGATATGGATTTAATGACCTAATCTACCTGAAATTGTACAATGTTTGTCCGGCTTAAAACAGGAGCACAGTTTTTATTCTGCCCCATTACTTTTGCTCCCTTAACAAGTGGGAGGCAGATATGCAATCGTAATCCAACACCGTTCACCTGAATTGGATGTAAATACCCTTAAAGGGATACTGTAGGGGGGGGGGGGGGTCGGGGGAAAATGAGTTGAACTTACCCGGGGCTTCTAATGGTCCCCCGCAGACATCCTGTGCCCGCGCAGCCACTCCCCAATGCTCCGGCCCCGCCTCCGGTTCACTTCTGAAATCTCAGACTTTAAAGTCTGAAAACCACTGCGCCTGCGTTGCCGTGTCCTCGCTTCCCCTGATGTCACCAGGAGCGCACGGCGCAGGCACAGACCATACTGGGCCTGCGCAGTGCGCTCCTGGTGCCATCAGCGGGAGTGAGGGTGTGGCCACGCAGGCACAGTGGTTTTCAGACTTTAACGTCTGAAATTCCAGAAGTGAACCAGAGGCAGGGCCGGAGCATTGGGGAGTGGCTGCGCGGGCACAGGATGCCTGTGGGGGACCATTAGAAGCCTCGGGTAACTTCAACTCATTTTCCCCTGACCCCCCTACATGTCCCTTTAAATTAAAGCCGTCAGTCTGCAGTTAAAGCACATAGTGTTCGTTTCATTTCAAATACTTTGTGGTTGTGTATAGAGCCAAAAATGTTAGAATTGTGTCCAAGTTCCAATATTTATTGGCCTGACTGTATGTTGAGCAGAAGGTATATACTGTATGTAATGCATAGTTAAGTAGAGAGCTTGTGTACACATAATTACCTCTCCTTATTCCAAGCAGCCATCTTCTCATCTCCGGTGCAGTTCTTTACTTGCTAGAGATCCAGGCTTCAGTGTCTTCTTGTATCTGGGCAGCCATCTTCCTGTCTCTCTTGCTGTTCTGTACTCACTGCTTACCTCGAATGGTGAGTATAGAACTGCAAGTGAAACAGGAAGTTGCTACCCCGATACAAGTAGACACTGACAGAGCTGTCTGTTCAGAGGCGTATCTTGAGGAGTGCTGCCATGCCTACCCCATTGTTATATACAGTATACACTCCAAAGGGTCAAAGCAATGCATTTCACAGGTCGGGCCCACTTCATCAGGCAACTGAGCATGGAGCATACAGCAGCAAGTGTCTATGATTCAGCCTAGCGCCTCTGTCTCACAGATAGTCTCATCAAATAAATTTGCTTGTTGATATATCAACCTGTTTTTGTGTCTTCTTGGAGGAGATAAGTCCACCACTGCCTCCCCTGTTTTTTTTACGTTTTAGATACTTTTATCCTTTTGGCACCTCTGTTCATTTCCACATTGTAAGGATCTGAGTGACTTTCACAAAGGTCAGATTGGGACGACAAGATTACTAGTCTGAGCATCTGTGAACCTGCACATCTGGTAGGGTGTTCCTGTATTATAACACACACAGCCTTCTGCATATAGGGTTTTATAGCTGCAGACCAGTCAGGATGCCCTTGCTACTAACATCTTGGTGCCAGATAACAGAGGGTGCTTTCAAAGATCTTGTGGAGACCCTTGCCTTGATGGGGGGGGGGTGGTCTTTATTGAAAATGTGCTTGGACAATACTGAATTTGGATGGAGGGACTTTGATGTTGCAGGGATAATTAATTGTGGCTTATTATGCTGTTCCTTCTGTTGTAATGTTTGATGTAGATTGTGGTGGTCCCTGAGAACGAGGTGTTGTTTTTTGTCATAGATCTATAGCTCAGCCGCATCACGATGGGTGGGCACAGTCAAGGACAGCAAACACAAGCACTTCTTAAATTGGCCTATTAATGTAACTGTATTCTTGGGGATTAGCGGGATGCCCCTTAAAATGAATAACGTGTGCATTAGCGCCTTACCTCAGATCCTCACTAGTGGTGCTATGTGTTTAAAACGGCTGACAAACCTCGTTTGTGCTTGCGGCATTCAGTGCCTGTGTGGGTGTGGTATTATCTGCTGGAGTTCTGTGCTGTTCTGGGTGAGCAGGGCACTGCAACTATTTCTCACCTTTTGGAATGACATTGAAGCTGACAGAGAACATAGCCTCCTTAGGTGTTTATTCGCTGTGTGTATAATAGTATTAAGATGACTGTTAGAGAAAATCCCTGGGATTGAGACAAGTACGATCCAGAAGGACCACGGGGAGAAATGGAGTGTATGGAATTCTGAGAGGAAAATTGGTACAGATTTCTTCCTGATGGGCTGTACATTTTTTTGTGAATATTACTATAAATGATGCAGCTTTCCTTTACTGAGGCTTTGTGAAGGGCTTGAAACAGAAAGTAATTTCACAGTGGAGATAAGTTACTAATAATGGCACATACACTGTTTTTAGAAAGTCTTCACTTCACTGCCATCATCATTATTCCAGTTAGGTACTATATCTACCATTATTTGAGCCAGATTGAAGAAAGCAGTGAAAATAAAGCTTCCAGTTCCACAGCTCACCCTTTGGCAGTCTTTCTCCCCTGTGTAATAAGTCTGCCGCCAGTTTTGAAAGTTTTCTTCATCGAGATGTATGTTTCTCTCACCTCCCTTGATTTGAGCTATCACTTGATTTGCTTCAATTTGTCCATGACAAGCCTTTCCATGGTGACCGAGACCTCTCTGGTATTTGCATTATGGTGAGTCATCCTAGTTGAGATTCTGTTGCCTTGTTTTCAATTTAACCAATTATTTAACAGCAATAGGAGTTGGTGTTAAAAAAGGAGGGGTGGGAACACACATTGGACTCTATTCTCAAAACTTCTCATGAATGACTTATTTATCACCTAATTGATAAAAATAACTTTTCAGCACATTTACAAGCAATGGCGACGTCGTGACGTCATTGGGAGACCCGATCCACCCCTCAGCGCTGCCTGGCATTGATTGGCCAGGCAGCGCACGGGGTCTGGGGCGGGGGGGGCGGCGCAGCGAGCGGTGGCTAATCGGCGCGGAGCGGCGGCGATCGGAGTGCACACGCAGCTAGCAAAGCGCTAGCTGCGTGTTGCAAAAAAAAAAAATTATGCAAAACGACCCAGCAGGGCCTGAGAAATCCTCCTGCGCGGCTTCACCAGGAAGGTTAATTGATTTTGACTGTCCTTTGGAAGCAGACTTTAAATTATTTGTATACTTTACTTAAAGGGAACCTAAACTGAGAGGGATATGGATGTTTCCTTTTAAACAATACCAGTTGCCTGGCAGTCCTGCTGATATCTTTGGCTGTAGTGGCTGAATCGCACACCTGAAACAAGCATGCAGCTAATCCAGTCTGACTTCAGTCAGTGCGCCTGATCTGCATGCTTGTTGAGGGGCTGTGGCTAAAAGTATTAGAGATACAGGATCAGCAGGAGAGCCAGGCAACTGGTATTATTTTAAAAGGAAAAATCCATATCCTTCTCAGTTTAGGTTCCCTTCAAGTTTGTTTAAAGGAACTAACCAATAATGTCATGTACAGTACTTGTATTACTAATGTTGCTTTTGCTCTAAAGATAAAGCCTGGTACACACCATGCAATTTCCCGTCAGATAGATGGGTTGAATAGATAATTTCCAACGGGTCAGATCTGATTTCCAATCGTTTTTCTGATCGATTTGCATAAAGGTGATCAGAAAAACTATTGGAAATACGATCGGATCTGTCGGAAATTATCTATCGACCCATCTATCTGATGGGAAATTGCATGGTGTGTACCAGGCATCAAACACAGATTTATCACCTCCACTATTTACATTAAGGAGTCATTAGCAGTCCATACACCCATACTCTGTTTAAATCATGAAAACATCTGCAAACACAGAGGGTTTATTCACAGTCTATGTACAGTGGTAGAAGCAGTGAGGAAAGGTTCATAACACATTATTTAAGGAAAGATCAGCACACACTATAGCTTGTTTACTACCTGTACATGCACAGTCATTGTTTCAGACAGGAAGATGCAGGTTCCCTCCTATCACTCTCACATTCCGTCCTCTTACCCACCTCCTTTACTCCCCTTAAGAGTAGGGAATAGGAGGATAGTAGGAGGGAACATCACAGTATGCCTGCCTCTTCCTGCCTGAGAATTTGCCTTAAAGGGGCACTACAGCGAAAAATTATGACATTTAAAATATGTGCAAACATATACAAATAAGAAGTACACTTTTTCTAGAGTAAAATGAGCCATAAATTACTTTTCTTCTATGTAGCTGTCACTTACAGTAGGCAGTAGAAATTTGACAGAAGTGACAGGTTTTGGTCTAGTCCATCTCTTCATAGGGGATTCTCAACAAGGCTTTTTATTCTTTATAAAGATATTCCCTAAAAAGGATTTAAACAATGATGCTGGCCAGCCTCCCTGCTCCCTACACAGTTTTTTTTTTTTTTTGGCAGTTGGACAGAGCAACTGCTATTCACTAAGTGCTTTTGAAAATAAATATATCTCTGAGAATCCCCTATAAAGAGATGGAGTAGTCCAAAACCTGTCACTTCTGTCAGATTTCTACAACCTACTGTAAGTGACAGCAACATAGGAGAAAAGTAATTTATGGCTCATTTTACTATGGAAAAAGTGTACTTCTTGTAAATGTTTGCACATATTTTACATTTTATAATTTTTCGCTGTAGTGCCCCTTTAAGCCAAAAGTCAGATTTTTCAATAAGTGATTACAGTAACCAGGAGGGACAAGGAATGGAACGGACAATGCACATGTATGTAGATCCAGCATGAACATACTTCTGTGCTTACCTTAGGTATCCTTATCTTGCCTCATGTATACTTTAAACTGCAAACTTGCTTTGTAATTTTGTTTTAGAACTCTATATTGATTACGGCTTTCCGATCTTGGCTCCATATGTCTTTATTTACCCTGGTATAAATGTTGCTATACACATCCTTTGCCCACGTTTCTCTCCTGTTACACTTATGGCTACAAAACTCTGCTTTTTATCCTCATTTTTGATGTAAGAAACATTCTTTTGTCCAGCATTGGCAACAAAATTAGAATCAACGGGTTCAGTAAAAAAATTTCCACTTCTGTGTACTGGTCATAAATCAGTTCATTTCAGAAAAATAAGATTAACTGTGTTCATTTTATGCTGCTCTTTTTTCTGTTTACTGTTTCGCTTGTGTAAAGGTTTGTTTATGTGGCATTTTATGGCAAGATGATAACTCCAACCAGCTTTAAAGAGAATCTGTATTGTTAAGATCGCTCAAACGTAAACATACCAGTGCGTTAGCGGACACCTCCTATTACCCTCTGTCACAATTTTGCCGCTCCTCGCCGCATTAAAAGTGGTTAAAAACAGTTTTAGAAAGTATGTTTGTAAACAAACAAAATGGCCACCAAAACAGGAAGTAGGTTGATGTACAGTATGTCCACACATAGAAAATACATCCATACACAAGCAGGCTGTATACAGCATTCCTTTTGAATCTCAAGAGATCATTTGTGTGTTTCTTTCCCCCTGCATTTCTCATGCACTGAAGTTTCAGGCTGCTCTTTTCTTCCTGCAAACAGCTTTGCCCTTGTCTGTAATTCCTCAGTATGTGAAAGCCCAGCCAGCTCAGAGGACGATTTATCCAGCTTGTAAAAGATAAGAGAGAAGAGAGAAGCTGCTCTAATCTAAATAACACACAGGCAGTGTGCAGAGAGGGGCCTGGAAGGGTGAGTTCATAGCAGAACCACAACACTGAAGAACTTGGCAGCCTTCCAGACACAGGCCGACAAGTCTGACAGGGGAAAGATACATTGATTTATTACAGAGACAGTGATAGTATAAAGTGCTGCAGTTAGCCAGAACACATTAGAATAGCTTTTGGAACTTGTAGGATGATAAAAAACAGGATGCAATTTTTGTTACGGAGTCTCTTTAAGTCATAATTTTTCAGAGAATTTCAAAAACCCCAGCTATCTATTTCATTAACCCCCCACCCCCTTCGGGCCACAGTTCACACATGCGTCCTCTAAAACCCTTCCCATTAGTCCCCTTTAAAAATTACAGCCACTACTGCATTTGATTGGTTCCATTCCAAACTGCATTGATTTACAGATTGACCATCCTAAAGCCTCATACACACGCTCAACAAAAGTATTTTAAATGCACAATTATCAAACAACTTTTGTTGTTGAAACAACCCAAAAAAGTTGTTTGCTATTGTTCAAACAACTGATAAGAAGCAGCTCAAGTCAATCCAACTGTTGGATTTCCTCTGTTTACTCTGTGTGGGTTTCCTCCGGGCACTCAGTTTTCCTCCCACATCCCAAAAACCTACAGATAAGTTCATTAGCTTCCTCTAAATTGGTCCTAGACTACGGTACACACACTACACGATATAGAACTATGACTATGGTAGGGATTAGATTGTGAGCCCCTCTAAGGGACAGTTAAGTGACAACACAACATACAATGTGCAGCGCTGCAGAAGATTTCAGCTCTAATACCAAATAATAAATAACCTTAATCGTAATCTCATTTTAGGACTTTCACCTGAACAGGGTCAATTTAGAAGAGACTCCACCTGCAGAAAGTAGCCCCTCTGGAGCCCGGCCAAAGAAGAAGAACATTAAGTCCTATGACCTGACAGTGGCAGACAGGTTCTGGCAGAAACATAAAGGCAGGTAAGTGGAGCTATACCTTTACTTGGTTTCCATTTTCCTTTGTTTATGTTTTTGTGTTGTCTGACAATTTTCTATGAGCCTCAGAAGCAGAAATCCATAAAATCCCAGTTTCCTTAGCTATGCAGAACCTAGATCCGTTTCTGTTCTTCTCCTCAGCCCCTTCCCTGAAGTTGCGGAGTCAGTGCAGCAAGAGCTAGAATCTTACCGCAACCAAGAAGATGAAGTTAAAAGACTCAAAACCATAATGGTAAGGAGATATTTAGCCACTGTAATCCATGTATTTTACAATTAATTTTTATTGTTATAAATTAAAAAAATTTTTAACCAAACCTATGCCGTCTAAAGCAGCCCTTCCTAAAGAGAAATCTGTGCCGTCTAGGGATGATCATTCAGTACAACTGCAGATTGTATGCAGCTTGAAATTAGACCAATCAAAATCCTCAGGAAGGGCATTTGATTGATCTAGTACCTTTGAATGAAATTTGCATGCAAGCCAGAATTATTTGCACCTCATTGACGATCTCTGGCCATACTAATTGCCTAGATGTCATTCTGAATGTGTAATTCAACTTCATTATTTTGGGGGTAGAGCATGTCTATGAAGGATGTAATATTGTATCAAATGTTGCAGTCTAACTTGCATTAAATCATGAATATTGCTTTACACCTACCTTCAGTCACTGCTGCTGAAGTAGGAAAGCCTAACATGCCTAAATGCTATGCCTTCTCATACATTGATAATGGTAGAAGTCACCACAGCTACTCAAGGATAGTTCTTAAAGAGTACCCGAGCCAAAGCTTGGGTACAAAATTAGATACTTACCTAAAGAGAGGGAAGGCTCAGGATCCTATTGTGGCTTTCCTCCCTTCTCTGATTTCCCCCGTCACTGAGCGCCGCCACCCTGGAAGATTAGCAACAAGGCATTGTCGCTAATCATATACGGTGACCGGCAGCTCTTCTTCCTCCAGCGTGACCGCACAATAGCTGACCAAGCCCACACGCGCAGTAAGTTGTGGGCTCTCGCTGCTACTGCACGGCTACGCTTCAGGAAGAGGAGCTGTGCAGACCCGATGTGGAGGGAAGCCACGCTCAGCAACAGGGGACAACGGAGTAGCTAGGGAAGCCTCAATAGGATCTTGAGGCTTCACTCTTGTAAGGTAAGTATCTGATTTACTTTAAAGTACACCTGAACTGAGAGGGATATGGAGGCTACCATATTTATTTCCTTTTAAATAATACCAGTTGAGGTGGAAGCAGCCTTGCCTTTCCTTTGATCAGATTCTGGCTAACGTTAACCAAAATATGATATGCGAGAAAATAAATGCCGACCTTATGGACACAGAACATCGCTTTATTAAGACATGGCAGCCATATCTAGAGGTTGCTGACAGTGCAGACAGGTCTTCAGTCGTTGAAACTGTAATCCATTGGGGACTGAAAGCGTTCTCGTCGATGTGGCTAATAAATTTGGGCACTATAGTGAAATCCATACGTTGATAATGAGGATGATTTAACCTACCTTGGAAAATTGATGTTTATTCTATTCACTTTCGCACGGGAACCCAAGAAAATACTGTAATGTTGATTGCTCTTTTTGATTGGTTTCACCACTATAATCTCTGAAACTGACTGACAAAATTTACTGCGCTTTTCTTTAACTACTGTTATAACTTTGACAAATTGCTGTTCTTTCTTGAATTTTGTTTCTCAATTGGGACGTTTACACTGTTCTCTAGTCATCTTGATAATGCAGATGCCTTGAAATATTTTTCAATAAAGCTCTTTTGAAACCAAACAATACCAGTGACTGACTATCCTGCTGATCCTCTGCCTCTAATACTTTTAGCCATCGACCCTGAATAAGCATGTAGAGCAGATGTTTCTGACAAAAAAATGTGACTGGATTACAATTATTAGGGAGGCTGGCTGGTATCTTACTATTATAGCCGTAAAACTGCCGTTCAGGAAATGCTGTTGAAAACAAAGAAAACCCTGAGAATCCCCATGAGGAGATGGACTGGCCCAAAACCTGTTGATTCTGTCACATTTTAACTGCCTACGTTTTTTGCGATAGCGGTCCTTTAAAAATTCTGTTGTTTTAGTTGTGTTATCAGTCAATCGTCAATAATACTTTGTAAGTCACTAGAAAAATACACTTGTTACACTTCATGTCAGCATGTTTTAAATGCTTTTGGCTTCAGTGGCACAGAGTGGAAATACAAAATACAGGGTTGTTGTTTTGTCTGCCACTTCAAAACGTCACTTAGGCCACGTTCACATTAGTAAACGCGGACGGCCGTGCGTTCGGAACGCAACGCATACGAACGCACACCATCCGTGTTTGTATGCGTTGCGTGGCTGATCCCATTCACTAAAATAAATGGGTAAGCCTCGTGTTTCTGCAAAAAATGCGTGCAGCATGCGTTCCCGGACCGCACTGGTCTGGAACGCATGCAGTGTGAACATCAGACAGTGCAGTCCATGTCGTGCGTGTCGGCCTCCTGCACGCGTTCCCGAAACGTAGATGGGAACACGTGCAGTGGGAACAGGGCCTTAAAGAGGAACTCCAGTGAAAATAATGTAGTAAAAAAAGTGCTTCATTTTTACCATAATTGTGTATAAATGATTTAGTCAGTGTTTGCTCATTGTAAAATCTTTAAAATCCCTGATTTACATTTTGACATTTATTACATGGTGACATTTTTACTGTGGGCAGGTTATGTAGCTGCTCCTAGCTGTTCTGGCTGTTACAGACAGCTGTAAACAGCCATTTCCTGTCTGTGAACATTGTTACATTGTGGCAGTTTGCCCAGAGTACCGCGGTACTCAGAGCTTCTTGTGGGAGGGGTTTCAGCACAAAATCAGTCATACAGCGCCCCCTGATGGTCTGTTTGTGAAATGCATTATATTTCTCATGTAAAAGGGGGTATCAGCTACTGATTGGGATAAACTTCAATTCTAGGTTGGAGTTTCTCTTTAAGTGTCACTCTGCAGCAAAAATTGAAGTCTGTGCAGTGCTCTGATTTTGCTGATCAGAGTAATGGTGGCCATACATGGTACAATTTTTTTCATACAATCTTACCATTTCTATGTAATGTAAGGGAACTGCCTAAATTATCCTTTCAGTATATTCACTTAATTCACCCTTATACTACATAGAAATAGTAAGATTGTATGAAAAAATTGTACCATGTATGGCCACCATAATGGTAGCCACTGATGATCCAATCCTTTTCATCCAATCTTACCAAATCTATGTAGTATAAGGGTACATTGAGTGAATATACTGAATGGATACTTCAGGCAGTTACTTTACATTACATAGAAATGGTAAGATTGGATGAAAAAGATTGGAACCTTAGTGGCCACCTTAATGGTGGCCATACATGGTACAATTTTTTCATACAATCTTACCATTTCTATGTAATATAAGGTAACTGCCTAAATTATCCTTTCAGTATATTCACTTAATTTACCCTTACACTACATAGAAATGGTAAGATTGTATGAAAAAATTGTACCATGTATGGCCACCATAAGGGTGATCAATAGTTCTGATATGAGGCTTCACTGAAGTGGACTGAGTTTTGAGCTGCTACTCTGCAATGGTTATAGTAATAAGAATAAAGTTCTGAGCTGTGCCTTAATCAAGCAAATCGACTATTTATAATGTGACCATCCCTAAGGAGTGTACACACCTTTGACGGGTGCCGCCTGGCAGGGATCGACCTGATCCCCTTGGCTGCACACACGCATTGTCGCACTGTGTTGCTATGCAGGAGGGCAGTATTGTCAGGGGTGAGTAGATCTGCTGGGTGGATCTCTCGCGGGCTTTGAGTCGGGGGCTGCTGTACGCACGCTTGATTATCGGCTAAGGCGGTCAGGCGTGTGTACGGGCTTTTTTAAGGGTAATCTGCAGGAGAACAAAGAACTTACAATCTCCAATCAGATCATCACTTCTCTGTAAAGAAGCCCCAATGTCCTTTTCACATACAAGAAGCAAAGATATGGGCTCAGTCAGTCAATATAACGTTCCTTTTATTCAAGCATATTCCAGTCATCCAAAATGTTCAATGGCTTGACAACCAACAGCTAAAGCCAAGCGATAACATTTTGTTGTGCTTTGTCATATTGGATGAGTAGCAAATGCTTGAATAAAAGGAATATTATCCTGATTGGTTGAACCCATCCCTTTGCTTCTTGTTTATATATGGATTGCTTCTATTTCGATTCCTGTGGATGGTGATGGTGAACTTCGCATGATGTGGTGAGCTCCCATTATCTTACATATCTGTGACCCACAGACCTTTCTTCTAATACTCAAGGTCCTTTTTGCCATTCTAGTTTATAATTTCTTTCTCAGTGAGTAAACCATGATGTTTCTTTTCTACTCAGGGGCTTGAAGGGGAAGATGAAGGCGCAATCAGCATGCTGTCAGACAATACGGCTAAATTAACCTCAGCCGTAAGGTGAGCACGTCTTGTCTGGTTCCTTGGTGTTTGAACACATTTCTGTAGTGAAAATAACATAACGTTTTTGTTTTTTGTTTGTTTTTTTTATACAATACCGGTTTATAAATTATTTAGTTAGTGTTTTCCCATTGTAAAACCTTTTCCTCGCCATGATTTACATTTGGTAATTAATCACACGTGGTGGCATCTTTAGTCCTATCAGGTTCAACTCTGCAAAATGTTTGTTTACCGAGGATTCCGAAGCTGGTGAAAATAATGCAGAGTCTCCCAGAATGCTCTGGGATGTGAATTCTAGTCTAAGCAACACTGGGAAGGCGGGGCTACACACCAATATACAGCAATATGTAGATATAGGACTGTGCTCTCCCCAGACTATTTTCTCACCCGCCTGCAGGAAAATGTTACCGGATGGAGCAGGACAGCAAAGCAAGTTACCTGGGTACACGCACAGAGGTGCATAGCCCCAGTTGATGGCGCAGCTATAGCTGCAATGCTATGGTCTGCACCCCACATAAGGGTAATTTGGGGTTCCAGTGATTGCCGGACCCAAAATTACTTCTCCCTCCGAGTTGCTACGAGTTACTCGAAGGGGTCATAGTATTTAATGATGCCCAGTGACTCAGCAACATCAGGGTGAGCCATCACTAGTCTCGCCCTGCGCCCCAACTGACCGGGCAGCATACGAAAATGTAAACATGGGACAAGGTAATGTAAGGCTGGTGCTTCCATAAGGGCAACCTGGGCAATTGCAAAGGGCCCCAGTGCCATCTGACAGGGGACACACAGAAATCACACTGTACATACAGAAACACACACACTCTACACACAGAAACACACTATACACAGAAACGTACACTACACGCACACACAAACACCCTATATACAGAGACACACTTTACTCAGAAACACACTATACACAGAAATATACACTACACACACTGGAACACCCTATACACAGAAACACACTATACACAAAACACTATACACAGAAATATACACTACACACACAGAAACACACGCTAACTACACACACAGAAACATACACTAAACACAGAAACGCACTACACACGTTGCACAGTAGGACACTGTACCACGTGGGGCCAGCTAACATCCCAGGGTGTCACCAATAAAACATAAGAGACGGCACACCACTGGCTGCAATGAAATTGCTGTATTCAGAACAAGTGTACACTACATGTTACAGATATTACATCCTTCCTCAGGTGTGTTATACACCTGAGGAAGGATGTAATATCCGTAACATGTAGTGTACGCTTGTTCCGAATACAGCAATTTCATTGCAGCCAGTGGTGTGCCGTCTCTTATGTTTTATTGGTGATTTCCTGAAGCCGTAGGAGCAATCCGGCTGAGACAAGGCACCGGCCAGTAACAGGTCCAGGGGACCTAGCACACGAGTTCTCCAGGTATTTACGGTGTGGGGAACATCCCAGGGTGCTCTGAAAGTAACATCCCAAGGAGCCCAGAAAGTAAATTGACATCTCAGTGTGCTCTGACAATAAACTGACATCCCAGGGTGCTCTGGCAGTAAACTGACATCCCAGGGTGCTCTGGCAGTAAACTGACATCCCAGGGTGCTCTGGCAGTAAACTGACATCCCAGGGTGCTCTGGCAGTAAACTGACATCCCAGGGTGCTCTGGCAGTAAACTGACATCCCAGGGTGCTCTGGCAGTAAACTGACATCCCAGGGTGCTCTGGCAGTAAACTGACATCCCAGGGTGCTTTGGCAGTAAACTGACATCCCAGGGTGCTCTGGCAGTAAACTGACATCCCAGGGTGCTCTGGCAGTAAACTGACATCCCAGGGTGCTCTGGCAGTAAACTGACATCCCAGGGTGCTCTGGCAGTAAACTGACATCCCAGGGTGCTCTGGCAGTAAACTGACATCCCAGGGTGCTCTGGCAGTAAACTGACATCCCAGGGTGCTCTGGCAGTAAACTGACATCCCAGGGTGCTCTGGCAGTAAACTCACATCCCATGGTGCTCTGGCAGTAAACTGACATCCCAGGGTGCTCTGGCAGTAAACTGACATCCCAGGGTGCTCTGGCAGTAAACTCACATCCCAGGGTGCTCTGGCAGTAAACTCACATCCCAGGGTGCTCTGGCAGTAAACTGACATCCCAGGGTGCTCTGGCAGTAAACTCACATCCCAGGGTGCTCTGGCAGTAAACTGACAACCCATGATGCTCTCACAATAAACTGACATCCCAGGGTGCTCTGGCAGTAAACTGGCATCCCAGGGTGCTCTGGCAGTAAACTGACATCCCAGGGTGCTCTGGCAGTAAACTGACATCCCAGGGTGCTCTGGCAGTAAACTGACATCCCAGGGTGCTCTGGCAGTAAACTCACATCCCAGGGTGCTCTGGCAGTAAACTCACATCCCATGGTGCTCTGGCAGTAAACTGACATCCCAGGGTGCTCTGGCAGTAAACTGACATCCCAGGGTGCTCTGGCAGTAAACTGACATCCCAGGGTGCTCTGGCAGTAAACTGACATCCCAGGGTGCTCTGGCAGTAAACTGACATCCCAGGGTGCTCTGGCAGTAAACTGACATCCCAGGGTGCTCTGGCAGTAAACTGACATCCCAGGGTGCTCTGGCAGTAAACTGACATCCCAGGGTGCTCTGGCAGTAAACTCACATCCCAGGGTGCTCTGGCAGTAAACTGACAACCCATGATGCTCTCACAATAAACTGACATCCAATGATGCTCTCACAATAAACTGACATCCCATGATGCTCTCACAATAAACTGACATCCCATGATGCTCTCACAATAAACTGATATCCCAGGGTGCTCTAGCAGTAAACTGACATCCCAGGATGGCTTGACAATAAACTGACATCCCAGGGTGCTCTGGCAGTAAATTGACATCCCAGGGTGCTCTGACAATAAACTGACATCTCAGGGTGCTCTGACAATAAACTGACATCTCAGGGTGCTCTGACAAAAAAATGACATCCCAGGGTGCTCTGACAATTAAATGACATCCCAGGGTGCCTTGAAAGTAAACTGACATCCCAGTATGATCTGACAATAAACTGACATCCCAGGGTGCTCTGACAGTAAACTGACATCCCAGGGTGCTCTGGCAGTAAACTCACATCCCAGGGTGCTCTGGCAGTAAACTGACATCCCAGGGTGCTCTGGCAGTAAACTCACATCCCAGGGTGCTCTGGCAGTAAACTGACAACCCATGATGCTCTCACAATAAACTGACATCCCAGGGTGCTCTGGCAGTAAACTGGCATCCCAGGGTGCTCTGGCAGTAAACTGACATCCCAGGGTGCTCTGGCAGTAAACTGACATCCCAGGGTGCTCTGGCAGTAAACTGACATCCCAGGGTGCTCTGGCAGTAAACTCACATCCCAGGGTGCTCTGGCAGTAAACTCACATCCCATGGTGCTCTGGCAGTAAACTGACATCCCAGGGTGCTCTGGCAGTAAACTGACATCCCAGGGTGCTCTGGCAGTAAACTGACATCCCAGGGTGCTCTGGCAGTAAACTGACATCCCAGGGTGCTCTGGCAGTAAACTGACATCCCAGGGTGCTCTGGCAGTAAACTGACATCCCAGGGTGCTCTGGCAGTAAACTGACATCCCAGGGTGCTCTGGCAGTAAACTGACATCCCAGGGTGCTCTGGCAGTAAACTGACAACCCATGATGCTCTCACAATAAACTGACATCCAATGATGCTCTCACAATAAACTGACATCCCATGATGCTCTCACAATAAACTGACATCCCATGATGCTCTCACAATAAACTGATATCCCAGGGTGCTCTAGCAGTAAACTGACATCCCAGGATGGCTTGACAATAAACTGACATCCCAGGGTGCTCTGGCAGTAAATTGACATCCCAGGGTGCTCTGACAATAAACTGACATCTCAGGGTGCTCTGACAATAAACTGACATCTCAGGGTGCTCTGACAAAAAACTGACATCCCAGGGTGCTCTGACAATTAAATGACATCCCAGGGTGCCTTGAAAGTAAACTGACATCCCAGTATGATCTGACAATAAACTGACATCCCAGGGTGCTCTGACAGTAAACTGACATCCCAGGGTGCTCTGGCAGTAAACTGACATCCGATGGTGCTCTGACAATAAACCGATATCACAGGATGCTTTGACAATAAACCGATATCACAGGATGCTCTGACAATAAACAGATATCACAGGATGCTCTGACAATAAACTGACATCCCAGGGTGCTCTGACAATAATGACATCCCAGGGTGCCCTGGCAGTAGACTGACATCCCAGGGTGCTCTGACAATAAATTGACATCCCAGGGTGCTCTGACAATAAATTGACATCCCAGGGTGCTCTGGCATTAAACCGACATCGCAGGGTGCTCTGGCAGTAAACTGACATCCCAGGGTGATCTGTCAATAAACTGACATCAGTGTTCTCCCCAGAATTTTTATTAGCCAGGTGGCAGGAAAATGTAGCGGGACAACAAAGCAGGTCATCTGGGCAGGGCTGTGGAGACGGAGCAATTTTGGGTACCCGGAGTCAGAGTTGGAGTCGGAGGTTTCATAAACTGAGGAGTAGGGAGTCGGAGTCAGATGATTTTTGTACCGACACCACAGCCCTGCATCTGGGCACATGCACGGAGGTAAGTAGCGCCAGTTGATGGTGCAGCTGTAGCTGCACTGCTATAGTCTGTGCCCCACGTAGGGGTAATTTTGGAACTACTTCTCTCTCCGAGTTTCTTTGACTTAGAGGGGAATGCCGCCCGGTGTTTCAGCAGCAGCAGGGTGAGCATAATACGTCTCACCCTGTGCCCCAACTGACCAGGCAGCATACTAAAACATACACATGGGACAAGAAAAGGGCTAGCGCTTTCATAAGGGCAACCTGGGCAATTATCAAGGGCTTCAGAGCCATCTGTAAAAGTGGGTATCCTAAATTATTATCTGCATTCTGTTGTATGTTGATATGGTCGGTGGAAGCGTGCAGCGGGCTAATTGAAACCTAGATTTTAATTACCGTGGTCCTAAAGCCATTAATATCAGGTGTTAAAGAGACACTGTAACATCAAAAACATCCCCTGGGGGGTACTCACCTCGGGAGGGGGAAGCCTCAGGATCCTAATGAGGCTTTCCACGCCGTCCTCTGTCCCACGGGGGTCTCGCTGCAGCCCTCCGAACAGCCGGCGACAGACCCGACTGTCAATTCAATATTTACCTTTGCGGGGACGCTGTGGCTGCTTTTGGCTCCGAAGTAGACGGAAATACCCGATCTCAGTCGGGTCCACTCTACTGCGCATGCGCCGGATACTTGCGCCTGCGCAGTAGAGTAGACCCGACAGCGATCGGGTATTTCCGCCTACTTCAGAGCCAACAGGCGTCAGAGCGCCTGCGCAGGAGCCGGGAAGGTAAATATTGACGTCACCGCTGTACGGATGGATGCAGCGAGACCCTTGAGAGACAGAGGACGGCGTGGGAAGCCTCATTAGGATCCTGAGGCTTCCCCCACCCGAGGAGTACCCCCAAGGGGACGTTTTGACGTTACAGATTCTCTTTAAGGTCAGAATGTGGTCAATAAAGAGTGCATACCATTGAGAATGGCCCTGCACTTGGGCTTGTACGTGCATAAGTGCAGCTGATAGTGTTTTTTGTAAATATAAATAAGGAATACTGAGTGTGAAAGAAATATGGACATTTACATTCTGACCCTTCTATATAGAATGTATAACAAACAAGCTGGCTGCAGATAGCATGCAAAGTATTTGAAGCATTAACCTAATTATTCTTCTGTCTTCTTAGCTCCCTCCCTGAGCTCCTGGAGAAGAAGAGACTTATAGATCTGCACACAAATGTAGCCACTGCCGTACTGGAACATATCAAGGTCAGTTGTCAGTTGAAAATGCACACACATACATTATACACTCATTGGCAAATTATTTTTTGTCAGGGTTATAATTTACTGTACCTAGTTTGTGAGGAGGTGTTCTCTGGAGAATAAATGGAACATTCTGTTTCTCTTTTAGCTGGCCACACACAGACTTATTTTTGCCACTCAGACAGTTGTAAATTGGACACTGTTTATAGAGTTTTGGCTTTTCCACTTTTATCAACTTAGTTTGCTTAAGACCTGTACACACTCTTGATTAAAGCCTGCTGAGACAGAAAATAGCGACCTCTGCTGATAATCCGGTGTGTGTGCAGTAGCCCCTGACCAGCGACTACAGCTCGGCCAACGTGTCGTCAGGTGGATCAGCCGATACCCCGCCCATCGTGTGATGTCATAATGGCGCTGCTCCGTCAGGCTTCTACTCCCTGCATAGCAACAGAACGCGTCATCAGCTGTACAGCTGACTCTGTGTCTGTACAAATTCGGCCCAGCGATGTCGCCTGAGGGATCAGCTCCCAAACCCAATTGGATGACATCAAGCAAGCGTGTGTAGGAGCGTTTATATGATAACCAGAGGCAGACCATAAGAAATATCCTTTTTTCGCCTTATATTCACCTACCAAATGGAGAGAATCCACATGTGTGATGCTGCAACTCTGTAGAGGACTTAAAGGGCAATTAAAGTGAGAGAACAACAATAATAAATATGGAGGCTGCCATATTTATTTTCATTATTGCATGGCTCTTCTGCTGATTCTCTGCCTCTAATACCTTTAGCCATAGACCCTAAACAAGCATGAGGATCAGATGGTTGACTTAAAGGGAACCTTAACGCTAAAAAAAAAAAAAAAAGTTTTTCACTTACCTTGGGCGTCTACCAGCCCCATGCAGCCATCCTGTGCCCTTGCAGTAACTCACGGCTCTTCCGGTCCCCCGCCGCCAGCTAGTTTCGTTTTTGAGGAAGGGGAACTGATGCTCCCCCGACCTAATTGCAGTGACTAGAGTGAATGTACATGACCCTCAGGGGCCATGTCCATTCATAATAATGAAAGTGAAGTGATGACAGTACAAAAAAAACAAGACATTTTCCTGGTAAGCCAGGATAGTGTTATCACCGCCATCTAGTGGCAAAAAGTAAAAAATACCCTCAAGCTACATTTTCATAAAAATTAACAAATTTAATCCCCTCTTTCCTCCCTCCCCCCCCCCCCCCCCCCCCCCCAGTTACCAAGCAAAAATAATAAAATTATTACACACAGTAAGCTGATTGGAGGGAAGGGACGTAGGCGGGGAGCGTCGCTATAGAGGAGGCGGGGGATCGGCGGTAAATGACAGATGTAAACAGCCGGCTAGCGACAAGCTGCAGGTCACTAGCATGGCGTTTCTTTTTCTGGGGGACAGCAGAGCGGAGGGGGGCCTGGGAGGGCACAGTATAGTAACAGAGGCTGGTCATTGTATGCAGAACCAGCCTCTGTGTCCTAATAGCATTCTTAAAACCCACCTCGGGTTCTCTTTAAAGAGGAACTTCAGCTTAAACAAACATACTGTCATTAAGTTACATTAGTTATGTTAATTAAAATAGATAGATAATATAATCTCTTACCCACCCTGTTTTAAAAGAACATGCAAATGTTTGTGATTTCATGGGGGCAGCCATCTTTTTGGTTGAAAGGAGGTGATGGAGCATGAGACACAGTTCCAACTGTCCTGTGTCCTGATCACCCCTCCCAGCTGCGCGCGCTAGGCAACAAGAACAACAACTTTCGAAATCCCATCATGTTTTGCACAGCATCAGGGGAATAATGCCCCGACAGATTTCTTTGAGGAAGTGGAGCTTAGCTTCTGTTCAGTTAAAAATGAAGCTTGGGTAAGAAAAACAAAGTTTTGATGCTGTGAAACTGTTAAAGATACACCAAGCCTTTTCAGTGCTGCTAAGGGCTCTTTCACATCAGAACTTGCGTTGGAGAAAGCTCAAAGCATACGTTTTGTTGTATGCGTTTTGATATGCGTTGCACTGCAGTGAGTGTGCGTTTTTAATCCGTTTTCAATGCGTTACAGCACATAGAAAAACGCAGGTATTTTTTTTTTCTTTTAAGCTTTCAACTTTCTACATTGTTCCTCTGTTGCATTCTGGGACTGATTGCCTGCGTTAACGGATTAAAAACGCGCATAGTGTGCGTTTTACATTGACTAACATTGTAACGCATAAAGCTAGCGTCGGCCGAAAAACTGCGCCTGGGTGCAGTGTAACGCAACGCACAAAAAGGCTGCGTTATATGTGAAAGCTAAAATGAAAGTCTATGGACTTTCATTTCACCTTGGGTAACGCAAACTTTACCCTTTGCGTTGAAACGCAGAAAATCTGCCCTAATGTGAAAGAGCCCTAAGTAGATTTTTAGTCTGGAGGTTCACTTCAAAGTGTACCAGAGCTGACGAGAGCAAAAAGATTTATACATACCTGGGGCTTCCTCCAGCCCCATCCGCTCCGATCGCTCCCACGCCTCCATCCTCCGCTGGCCGCAGCTTCGGGAACTGGGTCCCATCACTTACGTCAGTCGGAGCCAGTTTCGCAGGAGAAGTGTGCCCTCTACGTATCTCTCCAGCAGCACAACTTCTCCAGTATCAATAAAAAGGTAAGGTAGTATTCCCACATCCTATATAATTAACAACAAAATTGCTGAATAGGATTTTTTGACGATATCAATGGTAACAAGTAATAGAGGGGAATAGAGTGTGTGTCAGGTCGTTCGTAAATATTAAAAATATAGTTTATTAACAAATATCACACATATTGACCCCATATAATGGGGCAGCACGGTGGCGTAGCGGTTAGCTCTCTCGCCTTGCAGCGCTCGGTCCCTGGTTCGAATCCCAGCCAGGGCACTATCTGCAAAGAGTTTGTATGTTCTCTCAGTGTCTGCGTGGGTTTCCTCCGGGCACTCCGGTTTCCTCCCACATTCCAAAAACATACAAATAAGTTAATTGGCTCCCCCTAAAATTGGCCCTAGACTACAGTACTTACACTACATAATATAGACATATGGTAGGGATTAGATTGTGAGCTCCTTTGAGGGACAGTTAGTAACAAGATATATATATATACACTGTACAGCGCTGCGTAATATGTTGGCGCTATATAAATACTAAATAATAATAATAATAATAAAATAGACGTGATAAAAAGCAGCAAAAAATCGCACATTGCCATCCGTATTTCTTTTTACTACAGTTATAAATTAGGTATTACTTCCTTTGCACCTCACATTCCGTGTTGCAGGGAAAAGGGCATATTCTCCTAGAAGGGATGCATATGCAGAAATCCAGGTGTCCCCCCTATGTAAGAGCAGTGAGCCCTATTTGTCAAGTACATAACAAATACATCATTTTCAGCCATGGTATTAAGAAACAAACTCACCGTGTTTCGTGAATTTAGACAATAGGGGTGTTTATTTCTTCAGGAGTATAATCCCAGCTTTGGACGTTCTTGAACCAATTCTTGTTTCATCAATCAAATACATGATTTATATATGGTGCACTCAGATTTGCACCAGTTTCATAGATTATAAGAAGGCTTGAAAAGTATACAGGTTGGGCCTGTGCCCTTCAGGTTAGCTAGAGAACTCCCAGGATGGTGTCCGATGTAATAGAATTATTATTATTATTTAGCATTTATATAGTGCCAAAATCTTCCACAGCGCTTATACAGAATATATTGTCTTGTCACTTAACTGTCCCTCAGAGGGGCTCACAATCTAATCCCTACCATAGTAATATGTATATTTTGTGTAGTGTATGTATCGTAGTCTACGGCCAATTTAGGGGAAGACAATTCATTTATCTGTATGTTTTTGGGTTGTGTGTAGAGACCGGAGTGCCCAGAAGAAACCCACGTAGACATGGGGAGAACATACAAACTCCATGCAGATAGTGCCCTGGGATTCGAACCAGGCACCCAGTGCTGCAAGGAGAGAGTTCTAACCACTATGCCACTGTGCTGCCTAATAACATATGCTAAAAAAAAAGAAGTGCGTTTAAAAGTATAGTCTCACACAGGAGGCTGTCAGAGTTTATAGACCTTTGGTTAACATTTATTGGTTATAATGGTATTAAGACATCGTGAAAGAAAACAAACGTTGCAAAGCATCACATCGGAAGGAAACATGGCACATTATTTGGATCTTCAGTAGCTTTAAGTCTTATTCTTAAGTAGAAGGTTTGGATTAGATCACTCAGGGCAAAGCAGTGGTAATAAATGAGAAAATATGAAAATGAGAAACAGATGATATGAGACTGTGCTGCCAGATGATGCAGCAGAGCATTCTTCAGCACTGGCAGCCGGGTATGGCTGCTCACCCAAGAGGTCACAGCGCAGCTCCCAGTGCCTCGTGTGTCTGCTTAATTGTTTCCCCCAGCTATTCTTATGTTTTTAGGCACAGTTTTTGGTTGGGATAATTTGTTTGTCATATAAACTCCGGATGATGTTTCTGTGGAAAATTTTGTTCCAAAAAAGGAATGTTTTGAATTTTCCAGTTAAAAATAACACGCGGCTAAGCAACAAGAAAAACAAGTAAAAGGTCTTATACGAATTGCAGTACTTCTAATAACCATCTCAGGTGTACATTCTGCCCACACATTATTGAATTAGCATGGCTGTTGCTGACAAAGAGACACTATCTGCATGGGGTTTGTATATTATCTCTGTGTCTGTGTGGGTTTTCTCCCACATCACTTAATATACAGGGTAATTAATTGGCTGTCCTCAAAACACTGCCTAGACTTCTGTAGCTACACGCACACTATGGGCTTGATTCATAAAAGCGTGATAACTGCTATCACAGCAGTTATCACGTGATCTGCCGCACACGAAGGTTTGCGTGTGTAAAGGATTACTCTGCGTGATAAACGGATGTTTGCGTGCGATCACGCGCGTAAACGGTCGTTTATCACACGGGGTAATCCTTTAAGCGTGCAAACCTTTGCGTGCTGTGATAGCATTTATCACGCTTTTGTGAATGGAGCCCTATGATTGCACACGGCTACATGCACACATTTTCTAAAGTGTGCAAAAAGAGACAGTATCTGGCACTGCTGTGCAATTGTACATTTATTCAGGGATGTGGAGTCGGTACAAAAAATCATTCAACTCAGTCTCCAGATACCCAAACTTTTTCGACTTTGACTCCTCGATTCCGACTCCTTAGTCTAATTTTTACATAGGCTATAGATTTGGTTCAAAAATAATCTGACTCCGCCTCCTCAGTTTATTGAAACCACCAACTCCAGGTACCCAAAATTGTTCTGACTCCTCAACTCCGACTCCATAGCCCTGCATTTATTTAGCGTGCAACAAAACACACTCCAATTGCATGACATTCCCACAACACAGACTGGCAGGTTGCAGCCTTCTCAAAGAGATTCAGTCTGTGTCTGCTTCCTAGCAGCCTGAATAGTACGATGATGCAATACAAATAGCATAAACAGTCCCGCCCACAGCGCCTTAAACAAACTCTTTAAACTCAAATGTTTCTGGTCATGTGATCAAAATTTCTAGACAAAAATTTTCAATCCAGAATCCTTTTTCCACACAGAAGGGTAACATCTGAGCACGCTGAATTCTGATGATTCTGACCTTAAAGGGATACTGTAGGGGGATCGGGGGAAAATGAGTTGAAGTTTCCCGGGGCTTCTAATGGTCCCCCGCAGGCATCCTGTGCCCGTGCAGCCACTCACCGATGCACCGGCCCCGCCTCCGGTTCACTTCTGGAATTTCAGACTTTAAAGTCTGAAAACCACTGCACCTGCGTTGCCGTGTCCTCTCTTCCCCTGATGTCACCAGGAGCGCACGGTGCAGGCACAGACCACACTGGGCCTGCGCAGTACGCTCCTGGTGCCATCAGCGGGAATGAGGACACGGCAACGCAGGTGCAATGGTTTTCAGACTTTATAGTGTGAAATTCCAGAAGTGAACCAGAGGCGGGGCCGGAGCATTGGGGAGTGGCTGCGCGGGCACAGGATGTCTGTGGGGGACTATTAGAAGCCCCGGGTAACTTCAACTCATTTTCCCCTGCCCCCCTACAGTGTCCCTTTAAAGCAGTGGTCCTCAAACTAAGGCCCGCGGGCCGAATGTGGCCCCCTGAGGCTTTTTTACCGGCCCTCCACACACAAAATGTATTACAGATGCGGTCATCTACATCTTTAAATATTGGTGGTCTGCATATAGAATGCAGCCAGAAAGCAGTAATTCGCTGGTTTCCAATCAAATTCCACATCAGGTGACACTACTACTGTTGTCCAATTGGACTGCAGGCTGTCACCTGGGTATGTTTCACTGTCTGGTGCACAAAGACTTCTACAATATTTTATGAATACTCCGGCCCCCCAGCAGTCTGATGTATGTTGACCCGGCCCTCGACCCAAAAAGTTTGGGGACCCCTGCTTTAAAGGTTCACATGAGTTTCTGTTGGTGTTATTTATTTGTATACATGCTGTTTGATAATAACGTACTGTATGTATTGGATGCCTTGATGAGAGGAAAAATCTAAAATTCATTTATATTATGTGCTGAGTTGTCTTTGAGTCCAGACACTGATTCAGGGCTTTGCTTCTGATTGAAATTATAACTTATTGAAATTGTTCCAGATTTCTTTCAGCGCTACATTCATAGAATACAGTCTTTTTTCTGCTTATAATGTGAAAATGCTGGTTTCTTTTTTAACAGCTAATCTGGAAATGTCCTAGATAAATATGATCCGCTGGAGCTTGGCAGTGTTTCACATGAACATCATTCATATTGTTTTTTTAGCACAGTGTATATCTTGCATAAAAAAGACATGCAATATATAAAGCAATACAGTATAAAAGATGAACAAGGTTCTGCACAAAAGAACATTTCAAGTTTATAATTCATTCCTTTTTCAAGTTTTGTTTCCATACCTTAAGCAAACCTGAACACAATGTTTTATTACTTGAACCCAAAGCCACTGTTCTGCGTATCTAAAAACCCAGGACACGCCTCAGATCCAGGGTTCACAATTCCCGGCCCGTGGTCCATTTTTTAGCTGGTCTGCGGGCCTGGCCTCTCTCTCTCCATTCATTCAGAGCAGCATTCAACAGAGCGTCACCAGGTGTGTGGTCATTTCCTTACAGTTGTCGGCTGTGCTGCTTCTTCCTCCGTAGAGCACCCGATGCTGACATGCATCAGAAGTCATACGAAGTATGCTGCAGCACAGCTGACGGTTGAAGGAAAGGAGGGCACTGCTGCGTGCTGCTTTGCATGAATGAAAATAGAGAGGCCAGGCCCGTGGACCGGTGTGATGTGGTATGGTTGCTCTGCTGCGCGCTGCCCTGCATGACTACAGAGGGGGCTGTCTGTGAGGAGGGCAACTTGTCATTAAAGACATAAATCACAGCCACGCTGACAAACAGCTTGTCAGAGCTGGCTGTGTTTATCTCTATAGTGTCAGTCTGCTGCTCTCCCCGCCTCCTGCAGAACTCCAGTCCCCGCCTGCATCCCTTCCCTCCCTGCTGATTGGAGGGAAGGGGCAGGGACCGGAGCTATGCAGGAGGCGGGGGAGCAGCTGAGACTGACACTACAGATGTAAACACAGCCTCACAACACGGCTGTGATTTATGAGGGATTGCAGAGTGCAGGGGGACCTTAGTGGGGTTTGGGATAGCAACAGAGGCTGGGCTGTATAGGCAGATCCAGCCTCTGTATGCAGATAACATTCTTTAAACACACCTCGGGTTCTCTTTAAGGGGGAGAGGAAGTCGTGATATGTTCTGCCTTTGGGGCCGGGGGATGGTTAACTACCACACTTTGCTGAGAGCAGGGATGGGGGGGCTGGTTGAGGGGAGTCAGACCACAGTTTGCTGTGGGGCGCTGGTGTAAATGAAATTAAGGCCTTACCGTTTTGGAGGATGGGGAGCAGATTTGGGGAGAACCTGCCTCACTTAAAATGTGCCTGTTTGATGTTTGGGAGGCCCAATAGTTTTCCACACACCCACAACACTCCCTGTGGGTCCTACCATATTCCCAACCCCTTCGCTTAGTCCCCAAAATAATTTTTTATTTGGAAAGCAGTCCTTGGGTCAAAAAAGATTGGGGACCCTTGCGCTAGATCAGGCCTGGGCAAACTAAAGTGGCCCGCCGATAGTGGACTGGGTTCCGCTCCTCTCCCCTTCTCCCTCCCGCTGTCCTTTAACAAATATGTGCAGTGCACATACAAAAATCAATTCACCCAATCGCACTCTCCAGCACCAGTCTCCATGGCAATGGCCGTGTCATGTGACCTCAGTGTGTCATATGATGCCGCCGTCAAAATGGAGATCGCCACTGGAAAGTGCGATTGGGTGAATTACCCAATCTCTATCCACACATTTTCCGGAGAGAGGGAGTGAGACGAAAACTCAAGCTGCGGGCCGCATTCTAGAGGACTGCGGCCAACCTAAACAAAAGTTTGCCCACCCCTGCTCTAGATGGTTCTCAACCAAAGCGGCCACCTCTGCTTAAAATCCAGCATGTTTACAGCAACCCTGATTCCCCCTGGTGGATCATCGTGGCTGAGGGCACTGTTCTCTTACTCACCCCACCTGCTCTGTGCTGCTCCATCATGCGTTGTACCATCCACCCTCCTGCCCTCTCCATATCAACAGAACGCCTTGCTTGCCTGGAGGCTAGCGCTGCATCTGTACAATATTGGGCTCCAAACTGTCGCCCGAGGGATTGAGTCCCAAGGCTAATTTAACGTGTATGAACATTAAAGGGTGTTTTCGTAGTGCACAGTGTTATTTCACCTTCCTAGCCAGAGCTGCAACATTTGCTGTTTGTCTCATGGATCCTGCCATCTTGCGTTGTCTCTACAGATGGTAATTACTAAGGAACAGAAGAGTTGCCTCTGCAAATCTATGGACAGAAACATATTTCTAGTAGAAGCCACAGGAGGGTCAAGATGTCCGACTGCCCACAACCCAGAGTATCCAGGCTGGAGTGGCAGCGTATAGCATGGGTATGTTGTGCAATCCAGCAGTCAGTGGCAGTGTCTCCCACCCCTGCTGCACTTGAGTGGATTTAGACCATTCAATGGCAACCCACCTGCTGTCAGAAGAAATCATGCAGGTTGGATGTCTGGAATGCAACACACAAACCCAGGCACGGTAGAGATGGACATGTGTGAACAGGTCCATGCTTTTCCATAGGAAGGTATGGAGCCGTTCTGCATGTCCGTTGTTCTGCTGACTCCCCAGTGTGGGAAACAGTGGAGTTAAAGTGCCCATATACACATCGGTTTTCCCATTCTATTCCCTGCAGATTCGATTGCTCTGATCAACTATCATTCACCCACCACTCCCCCACCTCCTGTATAGCGTGGCTCCTCGACTGTGTCCTTTCCCTCCCCGCCTCCGTAAGCTGATTGGAGGAAGCTTACAGAGGCGGGGAGGGAAGGACACAGACGGGGAGCTGCGCTATACAGGAGGCGGGAGAGCGGTGGGTGAATGACAGGCAGAGGTAAATAACAGGCTAGCGACAATCTGCGTGTTGCTAGCCTGGTGCTTTTTTTAATGGGGGACAGTAGAGCCGGGGGGGGGGGGGGGAGAAATGCTGGAAGGACACAGAGGCTGGTCATTGTATACAGAACGTGCCTCTGTGTCCTAATATGATTTATCAAACCCACCTCGGGTTTGCTTTAACATATAATTTAGAGAGCTCATTAATAGTAGGGGTAACAATATGTTATCTAACCCTGCATGCACAGCTCTTTTCAGATCAGCACAGAGCACCTTAATTGGATTTATATGCAGGCTTTTCACATTAAACATTACAGAAACTTTTTTTTTTCTAGCAATGCTGTGGTGGGTGCACTGGAATGATTAAGGTCGTACAACCCCCTTTTTTTATTGAGCTTAGTCTTTTCACAGATGAGGCATTTTTGAATAAACTGTCTTCCTGAGTTCTCTCCTTGGAGATTTTCTTGTCTGCAAAGTACATTTTCTTTATATCCCTCCAACGGCATAGCTGACAAGATCGCTTCATGCACCTATAGTCAAGTAAAAAATGAGTGTCTGCCACATGAGACAGACACAATGGCCACAATTTGTCAAACTTATCTCCTTTCTTAAACAGGGCTCTGAGCTATTTTTCCTGTTATCCCCTTGGTAATAAATCATTTAGTATTCACTAAGCAACTAAGGGCCACATGAGACAGTCCACTGGTGGTGACCATGTACGTGGACGGGATCCACCACATCCTGCATTAAGATGAATAGGAGGGACCATTCAACTCAATGTGTTTACCGGTGGTTGCACAAGCTCCGCGCTTGGTCAAATTTTCTGCTGCATGCAGCTACATGTAGCTTCTAGCGTCGGATATGTTTGCGGTTCCGACAAAGATCCTGCACTTTAGCAGAAAAATGTTGACATTGCTTAAAGTGGACCCAAATTAAAAATACAAGATTTCAGAAATAAAACCTATTTTCTAAATTATAATAATAAATAGCAGCCTTTTTTCAGCTGCATGATGACAAATATAAAATATTTTAATTTTATTGGAGGAACCCATCCCTTCTTTTCAAATTGCCGGGATTTTTCCGGCAAACTGGTGGAGTAGATGGTGTCCAGCAATGGAGGAATTGCTAATGGCTGCCTACAGTATAACCATAGATATAAAAAGAGAAGGGTGAAAAGCATGCACTGAAATGATCATAGGTTTGAAGGAGTGTTTATTTATCTTTGTATGTGTCAGAGTGGTGCAACTAAATATTTTTAATAAAAAAAATGTTTGGTTTGGGTCCGCTTTAAACAGGCAGCTGGCCATGTTAACCGGCCCTAAGAGATAAGGATCGATTCCTACAGTTAAGGATTCAATCCTGATTGAGTCCTTAATTTAGGGATAGAGTTGTCAATTCACAGAGAGGATTTCAAGTGATAACAACTCTTGTGTGAGAAATAATCCCCTGGCCTTGAATTTGCCAGTTATCAATGATGCAACAAGATGCATTTATTGTTATTTCATTACATCGCGTCACCGCCACTTTGGCTGTCACTATGGCAATCCATGGCTTCTATCGTTCCTGCAGAGGAGGACACTGAACACAGCGCACACAAAGGCGGCATACGGGGAGATAGGGACAGGTAGATGTGCAGCACAGGTTTCTCTGATGTGCCGGGAGAGTAACAGGCCAATCTTTTAATAAACATGTGGGAGAAAAACGAAAGGGTATCGGCACTGACATACATGGTTTCCCATACTGAGGTTGTGTCTCACTGTGTGCTCTGGGCCAAGCTGAAATAACGTTGATACAACATAGAAGACTGGTGTCTATAAGAAAAGGGTGCACAAACCTCGTGGCAGGTGGCCACCAGGCTCGTGCACCCTTTTTTTTCTGTTGCAAGCAGTTCAAGGTGTATGCACAAGTATGCAAATAAAACCAATGCTGTACAGCCATCTCCTATGTTGTATCAATCTTTTCGTATAGCAGGGGCAAAACAGGATGGGTGTGATGAAATGTTGGAACACCGGTCCATAAATAGTTTTCCAAATGATCGATCCATCCCCCCAGCAGTTTGAGAGTCTGTGAACTGGCCTCGGTTTAAAAAGGTTGAGGACCCCTGCTGTACACAGAGAAATATACATAGGCATATGGAGAGGGTGAGACATCAGGTGTACACACAAACGAACACACACACACTCGGCTTTTAACACCATTAACCCCCATATACTACAGGAGAATTTGGCTGAGCTTGGGGTCCACCCCACACTCCAACTGTGGATCAATGACTTCCTTACAAACAGATCCCAGGTGGTAAAGCTGGGCTCCACCTCCTCGCAACCAAAGACCACCAACACGGGGGCCCCACAAGGCTGCTTCTTGTCATCATTCCTGTTCTCCCTGTACAGGAACAATTGCAGATCCTCGGCAAGCTCTGTAAAGGTAATCAAATTTGCAGACGACACCACCATAGTCGGCCTGATCTCCAATAACGACGAGCAGGCATGCCGCCAGCAAGTGGACAGGACTTGCCACTGGTGCAAGGAGAACAAGCTGGTCCTCAACAATGCAAAAACCGTGGAGATTATCATTGACTTTAGGAAACATGCCTCCTCCCCACCCCTTCTGCACATTGGAGGAATGGCGGTGGAGAAAGTGCCCTGTGTCCGCCTCCTGGGCACCACCATCTCCAACACACTGAAATGGAAGGCAAACACTGTCTCCACCCAGAGGAAAGCACAGCAGAGGCTCTACTTCCTCTGCCAACTGAAGAAGTTCGGCATGTCACAAAAACTCCTGACGAACTTCTATACCGCAACCATCGAATCCGTCCTCTGCTCTTCCATCCTTGTCTGGTATGCTGGATCCACCGAAGGCGACAGACGCAAACTACAGAGGGTCATCAGGTCAGCGGAAAGGATCATCGGGAACACACACTCCCTGCCCTTGACTTCCTCTACAACACCAGACTACGCTCCAGAGCACTGAAGATTGCCAAGGATCCCTCCCACCCTGGCCACCAGTTTTTCAATCAGCTCCCCTTGGGGCGGAGGTATCTGAGGTACCGGTCCATCTCAACAAAGACCACGAGACACAAAACAGCTTCTTCCCCTCGGCTGTAACTTCACTGAACTCCATAAACTCTGCCCATGCTCTCCCCCCACTGAACTCCATAAGCTCTGCCCATGCTCTCCCCCATAGGCTGCCCCCCCCCCCCCTTGACTTTCTGCATAAAAACCACTTGAAAGAAGTGTTTGGAAAAGTAAAAGTATTATGTATATGTTTGGATCCAGTTGTGTTTAGAAACTTTTATGTATATGTTTTGTTAGATGAAGTGATGCCACTATGCTCTATGCTATGCTGTTTCTTATGTTTCTGTGTACATGCCCTGTACTCATGTGCCAAGCCCAATTCCGGGCACGATCCAGTCGTGCTTGGAGAAATAAATGCGATTCTGATTCTGACACACACACACCAGGTGTATGTGCATACACATATATAAACCCACATACTCTCTCACACACACACACACACACACACACTCCTGGCTAACATTAGCTCACTGAGGCGCTGCTACTGCTGAAATTCTGTTTGTCCCCACGTTTATTGCCTGATGAAGCGGGCCTGGCCTGCGAAACGCGTTGCACTTTTGGGGTACTACATAATAAATGTGATTACTATTATACAGACAGTCTTTTGTGTCTGCTTTATGGAGGTAAGTCCACTGCTTCCTCCAAGCAAATTTTAAAGGTTTTATCCACTTTTACCCTGCTGGCG
Source organism: Hyperolius riggenbachi (assembly GCF_040937935.1). Classification (NCBI taxonomy): domain Eukaryota; kingdom Metazoa; phylum Chordata; class Amphibia; order Anura; family Hyperoliidae; genus Hyperolius; species Hyperolius riggenbachi. The sequence goes on along the minus strand of NC_090654.1, from coordinate 198,336,909 downwards.
CCTCTGTTCCTCGTTTGCTGTACAGTTAAAATGGGAAATGCTAAGAAGGGTTTTCTCTTTTTTACTGTAGAAAAATCACTAAAATCAAAATGTGGACAGTGCAATACATATGTTATGTAAGTAGAGCAAGTATTTATCTACTTATATATGATTTTTTTCTGAGATAGTTTGGCTGACAGCTCCTGTGAGAGATCAGCTAGGTAAAGAAGTTTACTATTTCCAAAAACACTAAGTTTTAGTTTCTTTTGCAGTAGAGGATAATACCTACTGAGACAAGTGTCTAAAACCAAATACCGTTCTACCAAGTGTCTAAAGAGGATGAGCTCTCATTTCAGGATAGAGGGACACTCAAAGATGCTCTAGATGACAAGATAGACACACTTTTTCAAAGAATATGGGAGTTCGGAGGTATAATGTTTAGGCTCATGGCAGCCTTCACTTGTGTGTAGCTAGGACTTTAATGGTTTGGATAGACAAGTAAGAAAACATTTAGAGTAGGACTGAGCAACTGCCAGTCACTAAGTGCTTTTGAAAATAAAGAAAACCCTGAGAATCCCCCATGTGGAGATTAGCTGTCCAAAACCTGTCAGATCTGTCAGATTTCTACTACCTCCCGTAAGAGATAGGAACATAGGAGAAAAGTAATTTATAGCACATTTTACTCTGAAATATATGTGCTTTTTATTCCCATGTTTTCATGTACAGTATTTTAAATTTAATTTTTTTTTTCACTAAAGCGGTCCTTTAAATATGCAGGGTCAGAAACAGTAGTTATATAGGGTCTGTACAACAGTAGTTATATAGGGAATTATGGCTGTTCCTGTATAAACCTTACCAGAGAAAATGCATTCAGTCCACGTTTCTCCATTTCTTCCTTCACAAGTCTAACAGGGAGCTGCAAAAGGAAATGCAGCGGTTTGCTTACTGGAGTTTATAACGAGTGTTAAAGTGGATCTGAGCTTAACCTTACTAAAGCTTTATCAGCAATTTATCAAAATATTGTACTGATTACGGAAGCCCATCTTACAATCTATAAACAGACTTGGCTTAGCCAATTACCAAATGTGGATGATGAGGAATGGGAGGATGCTTGGATCAAACCCTTCAACTATCTAATAGCAACTCGTGACAGGTTAATACAATTTAAAATACTCCATAGGGCATATCTAACACCTGCAAAATTGTCTAAATGTAATGGATCTAGCCCAGTATTGTGTTGGAGATGTGCTGCACTAGATGCTGACATAGATCACATATTATGGCAGTGTCCCAAATTGGCCACTGTTTGGAAATCCATTTGAGAATATATATCAAAGATCACTAAGATCCACACACCTAATGACCCTCTATATTGTATTCTGGGTGACACCACTAAATTAGCCAATACTCACACCCAAAGAACACTGTTGGGACTATTATTATATTACTATCGCAAAGCAATTTTTCTAAATTGGAAAAAGATCCACTTCAATACAATATTGGAAAAATGTAATGAATACATCTTTGCACCTATATAAGGCTGCTTACATAGCAAGAGGGTGTCCCCAGAAATTTGAAAAAAATCTGGAAGCCATGGACACAAACTAAGGTTACAAAGTAAATTCTTTGATATATTTATACAGCCTGCTATGTCTATAACTAATATGCAAAATTACGTTGACCAAGCATCAGACTACTATATCTGTGATGTTATATTGGTATGGATATGTGTGATGGGGGGGGGGGTTACTAAATGTACTGTATAAGTAGTATCCTCTGCTTAGTTACGGTCATGTGCATGTTTTGTTTTTTCTTTGTTTTGCACTCACCTTCGAGTGAGTCTGTTTTTTGTTTATAATGATGTTCTTAAAAATCTAAGAAAATGTCTTTTTTTACAGCTGACATGAATCCTGCAATATATCTGCAGTGTGTCTACTACCTACTTTCATAGAAGTAGGTATAGGGTTAACATCGTGTGTTTACAAATTAGCTGCTCACAACTGAGACATCAAATTCCACTTGTGATTAGTCACAGGCGAGGGGGAATTAGACAGGCAAAACTTTTTAAATACTTACAATGTGCATTTGTCTCTGTTTTCCTTCTGTCTTGTGCAAAAGTTTCGGTCCACTTTAACAATATGGTCTTGAAAAAGCCCTAATCGAGGGGCAAACCGATCGTCGACCTGCCTCCGCACCTCTGCTAGCTACATATTGTGCCTTCAGGAAACGATAAGTACATGTTTTTTATATTATGCCTGGATTTCTATTAAAGATGTGGAAGTTTTAATTACAAAAGCGTGTTGCTTCTGGAAATCTTTTCTTTGAGTATTACTGATATGGATTTTTTCTTCTCTAGATGTTGCACTGCTTAAAGGGATTCTGTGGAGGGGTTAAATAAACTGACACTTACCTGGGGCTTCTATCAGCCCCCTGCAGCTGTCATATCCCGCGCTGTCCTCCTCCGATCCTCCATTCCCCGCCGACCCTTTAATGGAGTCCATTGGTAGTATCAGGCATTAATGTTGGTGTGCACTCTTTCTTTGTCTATCTTATGGAAAACTTTAACAATATGGTTGCACAATTTTGTCTCCATGTGAGAATTCAAAATCTTTCAAAAGTAGGATGACATTTTTACATGCATAGGTTAAATAAAATGAGTTGGAACAAAATTCTCCAAATCCCAAAGCAAGAATCCATGTTTCCATGTTCTGGATGTTCATTGTAAAGGAGTTAGATTCACTGCCGTGCCAGATGTTTAGCGAATTTTCCTTTAATGGAAATATAGAGTCTCTAATCTTCTGGTTTACAAGATTCTCCATGTGTTATATTACCTTTCAAGATCTCCTGCTCTTTAAAGCAACCGAATAAAATATGGTTGATAACATTACTCAAACCCATCCGTTTTAGGCAAACTGCAACTATAAGTAGGAAAGGAGAACATACTGCAAGATGAATAGGTTTATCTTTCCTATCCACAGACTTCCATGCAACAAAGATAGATATCTCATCAGGAGATACCTGGACACGCTAGATTCTGGGGCGAGATGGTACTGAACTACCTCAGCCAAAGATTGTCTAGTGTGTGCACAAGGTTTAACGCAACGTCACTCTTCAACTTAGTGGCAGATTTGAATTATCTCGTTGTTCCAGAAGTGCTATTGTGCCCTTTTTCTCAAATGCATATAAAAGCGGATCCGAGATGAACTTTTACTCACTGCATAATTGTGTTCCTTTCCTATTGTTTAAAGAACATTCCTCAAGCCAAATACTTTTTTGTTTTTGTTTTAATACTCTAATTCCCTATAAACTAAACAAGCCTCGCCCACAGCATTTTAGAGAGCCTTGGCATTTTCAGACAGTAGCAAGGGCTCATGGGAGCTCAGTCTGGGCAGGAGGAAGGGGAGGTATTACTAGCCAGAGACTTCAGAGGCAGAGGGGAGGAGGGAGGATTAGCTTTTTTTCACAGGCTGAGTGCTGTGTAATGTTTACAAACAACATGGCTGCCGTCATTGTATCACAGGAAAAAATAATCATATTCTATTGAAGCTGTTTGCAGCTAGATTTGCTGTGTAAACTATCTAACCTTTAGATAAGATGAATAGACAAGTTACTCGTTAGAGATAGTTTTTCATCTGGGATCCTCTTTAAAGCATACCTGTAGGGGGAAAAAGTGCCCTAAATACTTACCACAGTAGAGGTAAGCCTCCGGTTAAAGCAGGAGGATCATCCATACATGTATTGTACTGTCCACGTTTTGATTTCAGTGAATGTTATATAGTAAATGAAGAGAATTCTGTTCCTGGTGGGAACCATGTCTTTTGCCCACAGTTTAGGCTAAATCCTAATGTCATTTCTGCGATTATACTTTTTTTCTTTTCTCCTCCAATCGCTGAGTCACCTCAGCCTTGCTTGTAAACACAAGTGAGCAGGGGATCGTGTTTCAGATAGGCAGCTAGGCAGGGAAATAAATGGAAGAGGTGGAATATATTATAGATAAAAAGAACCCCCAACATGCAACTGTTAGACGCTGACTACTAAAGGGCAAGTGCTCCTTAAGTATGTGATAACTCCAAACCATAAAAGCAGAAAAAGTTTTGAATGCAGGATTAGCATCACTTAATACACTCAGACCAGTTGCTGTTGAAATTTGATTTTTATGGTGACAATCCCGCTTTAATACAGAGGCTTCCCTTATCCCCCTCCACCAGTGTCCCCTCCCCCCCTAGAATCGCTTCAGCGAGGGCGTGAGCGAGCTGGCTTTCTCCATAGAACACAAGTGGCTCTGTGCTGCTGCGCCATCCTGTGCAGTGCAGCCATGTGCATTCACATAAGGAAGTACAGCTGCAAACTTTCAGAGGGTCCTGGCAAGAAACTGTAGTCTGGAGGAGGATGCCTGAAGCCTCTGGAGGAACCAGAGGCCTCCCTCTAGGAAGGTAAGTATCTGGTGTTTCTCTAACAGGTTTGCTCGACACATGTCAGGCGGTTTGCTAGTCACTACCTGTGAGGCAACAGTTGGGAGTATCATGTTATTGCTAATCATCTTTGGGTGCCTGAAGTCGGGAATAATGCACCGCCTCCTAATAAATTCAAAGGACAACTGTAACGAGAGAGATGTGTGGAGGCTGCCATATTTATTTACTTTTAAAAAATAACAGTTGCTTGACAGCCATGCTGATCTATTTGGCTGCAGTAGTGTCTGAATCACACCAGAAACCAGCATGCAGCTAATCTTGTCAGATCTGAGAATAATGTCAGAAACGCCTGCTGCATGCTTGTTCAGGGTCTGTGGCTAAACGTATTAGAGGGAGAGGATCCGCAGGACAGCCAGGCAACTGGTATTGCTTAAAGTGTCCCAGAGCTGAGGAAAAAATAAAGTTTTATTCATATCTGAGGCTCTCTCTCTCTCCGGCGGCTGCTGGAGAGATACTTAAATAGCTCACTTCACTTGCGTCAGATTGGCCGCGACTGGCAGAAGTAACGGGATCCGATACAGAAAATGGAGAAGACGGAGGACGGCGGCGTGGGAGCGACTTGAGCTAATGGAGCTGGAGGAAGCGCCAGGTATAAAACTTTTTTCCCTCAGCTCTGGTCTCCTTTTAAATATGGCAGGCTCCATATCCCTTTCACTGCAGTTGTCCTTTAAACTGTAATTAAAAGAGCAAATATTATAAAATGTAATATTTCTATTCTCAGTACTGTATTCCATAAAGACAGAGGTGGAGGGGTGACATTGTCTACATACCGATCCTGTTACAGTGTCAGAAAGTCTGCTGCCTAGATAAAGGCTTGGTAAACCAACAGTTAAAAAGGTCCATGCTTGTTTTTGGAGGGTTTTTTTTTTTTTGTTACATTAAATAATTACAATTAAATAATTGCATTGAAACTTATATAGTAAATAAAGAAAAACCTGTTCCAGGCATTTTCCATCTTTACTGCCTCTGACTGAAGCCAATCCTGATGTTATTTCCTCACTTAGGGCCCTTTTCCACCAGCGCGTTTGCGCTGGCTGAATGGCAAAACCGCAAACCGCTAGCGATTTTACAATCGCTACGGTTTGCTTTTTAACATAGGAATCGCGGTAGGTCATTTCCACTACCGCGATTCGCTTTTGTCGGGAACGCGAACGCGCGGCGGAGCGATAATTGCCGCGATTTTGCTATGCAGTGCATAGCATAGCAAAATCGCGGCCGCAAACGTCGGGGGAATCGCCGGTTTTGCGATTCAGCAATCGCTAGCGTTCAGCGTGAACGCTAGCGATTGCAGGTGGAAAAGGGCCCTTACTCTTTTTTTTTTTTTTCCTCTTAGAAACTGCACCGTGAGCACAGCATAGATCGTATTTCAGCACCTCAGGGGTGAGGTGTATTTTCCTTCTCCGCCTCAGCCTGTCACACTGAACTGCCCTCTACCAATCAGTGAGGAGCAGGAATGTGGGAAGGAAGATAACAAGCTTCCCTCTCCTCGTCAATGTACCAAATAGTGTCAGGCTGACTGAGATAAGATTCATTAAAGCAGAAACATTTATGATTATATTGGAATGCTTGCAATGCAGGGTGAAGTTTTAGACTGCATAATATGCACAGCGCTGTGGGTAAATGGAAATTGATTTTATGGCCGACAGTCCCACTTTAATCTACCTGTAAATGTGTACCGGCATTGCTGGATGTTTTTTGAAATAGTGCTGGTGGGTGTTAGATTGTACAGTGCATGAACTACTTATGTGTCCATGGTTCTCACTAATGCTTTGTACCCTGTACAGCACCATGGAAGAGGTTCGTGCTATGTAAATAAAAAATAATAATACATCCTTCTTCACAGAGTCCCTCTGTTGGCCATCCTCATCTTCTGACAAGTTACTTCTAAATGCATAGAACTAAGGTTCACTTAAAAGGAACCTTAGGAATAATTATTGGATTTGCCAGTTGAAGCCATTCCCATTAACTTCCCAGAATTCCTGTAACCAAAAGGGACCTTGAACAACCGCTATATTGGAAAAGTCTATTTGGATTTAGGCGACTGTCACCATGGTGACCAGGAGCAGTGCAGGAAAGGCTGCACATAAACATTTCTCCTCATTGTCTTTGTTTACTTTTTATCCCAGAGGTTCACTTTAACAACACACTAGGGCAAATTGGCAATGTGAACTGTGAAATCTCTTGTAAATATCATTAAATAAATCTGAGCGCATTCTGGACATGCAGAATGCTATGCAGAAGGCTTTGGGAACTGGAATCTGTGAAAATAAAGTAAGTGTTGGAAGACAAAGTATTCTGTGGATTGGCGCAGCAGAGGAAATTATTGAGCTGTAGCTGGGCGATACGCACCAGCCCTGTAAATGCTGCTGTGGGATAGTTGAGCTTTCCTTTGGTGATTTACTGTTTTCTCATTAGCAGACAGTTTTATCAGCTGCCTAAATGAATAGGATTATGCGGTTAGCGCTGAGAGTTATGGTTGGTGTGTGCTCCGTGGAGTGTCGGGGCTGCAGACACATGCATACAGAGCTGTGTTTTTGTACATTTTGCTTTGGCCAGAGGACAGAAGTGTTCATAAGCTGCCAGCGATACATAATCTTTGTACTTGTTCATTTCCATTAGTTCCTAGCGTCGTCTTAAGGAAACTAACCATCAATCAGCTCCTCTGCTGTGTCTTGGCAGTTCTCTGGCCCATTTGTGGATTAAGTCAGTGCTGGTGTCTATGCGTCTCCTAACCTCGCCACAAGTAGGAAGACTTCAACAAACAGCCCCTGTTTTCCCCTTGGCTTAGTCCATTAGTATTCCCCAAAACCATCTCTAAAAACTGTCCCCAAATCATCTCGTCTAAAAACTGTTAGACCTTTTTTTGGCATACATTTGACAAAGCCACAAGTTTTAAAAGGGCGCAGGATAGCGGTAGTAGAAAATCGGTAGTGTTACCGATATTCTACAATATTCATATAGTAAAATATCAATAATATATACTGATATTTTACTATGATCTAACCTCTCCCTACTTTCACGCAGACTATTCTGCTGGTGGTGCCTAACCCTTAACCCCCCCTCCCCCCCCCACCCCCTGGTGGGGCCTAACCCTTAACTCCTTTCTGGTGGTGCCCAGCACTTAACCCCCTCCTGGTGGTGCCTAACCCTTAACCTTCCCCCTCCCCCACTGGGAGTGCCTAACCCTCAACCCCTCCCTGGTGGTGCCTAACCCTTAACCCCTCCCTGGTGGTGCCTAAAGCTTAACCCCCCAACCCTTAACATGGTGGGCAACTAACCTTAAAGAGACTCCGTAACAAAAATTGCATCCTGTTTTTTATCATCCTACAAGTTCCAAAAGCTATTCTAATGTGTTCTGGCTGACTGCAGCACTTTATACTATCACCATCTCTGTAATAAATCAATGTATCTTTCCCCTGTCAGACTTGTCGGCCTGTGTCTGGAAGGCTGCCAAGTTCTTTAGTGTTGTGGTTCTGCTATGAACTCCCCCTTCCAGGCCCCTCTATGCACACTGCCTGTGTATTATTTCGATTAGGGCAGCTTCTCTCTGCTCTATTATCTTTTACAAGCTGGATAAATCGTCCTCTGAGCTGGCTGGGCTTTCACATACTGAGGAATTACAGACAAGGGCAAAGCTATTTGCAGGAAGAAACGAGCAGCCTGAAACTTCAGTGCATGAGAACTGCAGGGGGAAAGAAACACACAAATGATCTCTTGAGATTCAAAAGGAATGCTGTATACAGCCTGCTTGTGTATGGATGTATTTTCTATGTGTGGACATACTGTACATCAACCTACTTCCTGTTTTGGTGGCCATTTTGTTTGTTTATAAACAAACTTTTTAAAACTGTTTTTAACCAGTTTTAATGCGGCAGGGAGCGGCGAAATTGTGACAGAGGGGAATAGGAGATGTCCCCTAACGCACTGGTATGTTTACTTTTGTGCGATTTTAACAATACAGATTCTCTTTAAACCCCCCACTCCAACTAACCTTAACCTCGACGCCTTGTTTAAAAGGGCACCCGAATTGCAGCTACAAATAGTGGTGACAAATAGTGGCGTCAAATAGCGGATACACATAGAAAATAACAGCTTCAACAAGCAGCTACACATAGAAAATAGCAGCTACAAATAGCGGCTTATCTCGCTCCAGTTTAACCACTTTCCCCACCACTACAGTATATCTACGTCAGCTGTGGCACCCTCCAGGCCACAGCCACGTAGATTTACTGACCTGCTTGCAGCCCTGCTGTGCACTTCAGAGCGCACCCCCCGGGACTGTCAGCTGCCTTACTAATTGGCAAAAGGGAACATGTAGCCAATTAGTGACCCCCCCCCCCAGCGTGGTCATTCATCTCTCCTCCTCCGTAGTCAGATCGTAAAAAAAATGCCCCTGCAAGTTCAATATTTCAACTGAACTGGTTCCTGCGATCATCCTGCAGCTCCAGCCTCCATGCACCGCTCTTCACTCAGCCCTGTGACACTGAATATCCGGGTCCCGGCTTGATGACTTCATCAAGCTGGGACCCGGTGTTCGGTATCACAGGGTTGCGTGCACCGCGGTGAATGGAAGCTGGGGCTGCAGGATGATCGCAGGAACCAGGTAAGGTGAGATATTCTGCTTGCAGAGGCATTTTTTTTTAACGATCTGGCCACTGGGGGGGCTAAGTGTTAAGGGTGGGCACATCTGGCTGCCCATAACAGAGGGTGGGGGTTCTAAATCTGAAGGGGGGGGTTTGAAATGATTATTGGGGCCCATCAGGGTAACAGGGTGGGGGATTTCATAATGAAAGGCACATCTGATGGTCCTGAGGGACATAACTTAATGCTGGGGGCACATATGGCTATAATGGGGCGAGGGCGCTAATCCTGGGGGCACATCTGGCTATAATGGGGAACACTGATCCTGGGGACACATCTGGTTATAATGAGGGGTGCTTTATTGGGGTACGCAGATATATATGTATGTATGTATGTGTATATATATATATATATATATATATATATATATATATTATAGCAAATGCGGGGACATATCTGGCTATAATGGAGGCTGATATTGGGGGGCACATCTGGCTATACTGGGGAGGGGGGGGGAGTCTGATACTGGGCACACATCTGGCTATCTATCCTTGGGGGACTTAATACTGATGGCATGTCTTTTACCTACTGTAGCACTTTTTATTTTTTACTAGAGTTGAAGAAAACCTGAGAAATAATGCAATTTTAACGGTTTTCCCTCTTTTTTTCCCCCGCTAAAATGCTCAGGAAAAAAAAATTCTCGGGACAAAATATCTCCCAATGAAAGTCTAGTTTATCCTGAAAAAAACGATATCTAGATCATTTAGGTGTCGTGAGTAGGGGTAAAGTTATTGCTGATTGAATAGGGACATAGCTAAAACGTCAAAACTGCTCTGGTCAATAAGGGGAAAACAAGGTCTGGATGCGAAATGGTTAAAGGAATACTATCAATACCCAAGTGTTCTAAAATGACAATGTACAAATAATGTCTAAGTAGCTGTGTAAACATTTTCCTACTTTTCATGTTAAATAGAGGCAAAAGCTGTAATTTATTGAGGGTAGGATTTAGCTATAGTGGGACAAATCAATTGCAGAAGGGGTGTCTGCTTCAATGCACAGCCAGAGTTGCATATCAGACTACAGAAAGCAAATATCAAACATATCAAACTCTGAAAGCAAAAACAGTATGAAAAGCTGTGACAATTAGTTACATTTCCTCTGCTCTCTTCAGACACTTCAGTCAGAAACACAGGACACAGAAGCTGCAGCTGTTGGGAGCTTACTCTCTGTCACGCACAATTACACATAGCTGATCAAGTGTGAGGGGAATTTCCCCTCTCCTCATGGCTCAGTCTGCCGTCAGTTTTGGCATCAGTAAAGTTTGAAAGTATTTTGATAACAGTAAACAAGGAGGTTGCTACTAAAATGTATACACCAGTACTTAGCAGCACTTCCCAAACAATTCCTGTGTCAATGGAAAAAAATATGTGAATCGATAGTATTCCTTTAATACAGTTAGCACCAAGATTTCTGTACAGCAGTTATTATCAATAGGGTGTGCAGTGCAGTGTGAGGCATAGGGCATTGAGTATAATAGGACAGATGGTTTACATAGAAGCAGAAATCTGAACTGAATTATCTTCCTTCTGCAGATAACATCATTATCGCCTAGATTTACAAAGAGATTCCTACATTTTAAGCAGAGGTTACAGAACAAGCACCAATTCTGTGCAATGAGCCAGGTGCTAGATCTCACAGGCTACCACCAAATATGGGTATCAGGTTAATCACTACTGGAAAGCTAGCCCAGCTGTGGTTTTTGCATTAGCATTTTGCTGTCAGCCTTTTTTTTTTTTTTTAATCTGCTGCCATGGAACATAAACAGTCTACAGATTATACTGTATAACTAGAGACCTTTTTATTTTCCTTTTATAAGAAGATTACAGGAATTTCAATGAAAAACCCGCAGGAGCATAAGGTATTAGTTTACCTAATTAACCATGCTATTATTATTTCTCATACAATCAGGGCTTTCTCACTAATTTATTTTATTTTACACATTTATGGCTAGTTGCATATTGGGGCATTGTGATGCATACCCTGGAAAAAAAGGATTCTAACAGAAGGGGAAAGTCACATTGTGGTACACATGTGATGCAACCAGGGCCGCCTTCAGAATTTTTTGCCCCCCATGCTGAAGTATGTTTCTTAATAAAGTCAATTGCTTTGTCGATGGAATCAGAATCGCTAGATGTTTGGCTACCTTTAGGGACTGTCTACAAAACTCTGTATGATTCCTGATCATCCAGCGGTGGCTGGATGGTGTAATGGTTAAGGGCTCTGCCTCTGACACAGGAGACCTGAGTTCGAATCTCGGCTCTGCCTCCCTAAGCCAGCACCTATTCAGTAGGAGACCTTGGGCAAGTCTCCCTAACACTGCTTCTGCCTATAGAGCGCATCCTAGTGGCTGCAGCTCTAGCGCTTTGAGTCCAACAGGAGAAAAGCGTGATATAAATGTTCTGTGTTTGTTTTTTTTTTATCAGTGAAAGAGACTCTGTAACAAAATTTTCATCCTTATTTCTTCTATCCTGTAAGTTCATATACCTGTTCTAATGTGCTCTAATGCTGCAAATACACGTGTCGATCCGGCGGCCGATTAGCCGATCCGACTCCCGCCACGTCCCCGCGTGCGCGCGGATCGATTACCGCTCGTCCCCGCTGGGGCTCCTTATCAGCTGCTCGATTTCCCGCCATTGTCCTCCGGCGGGGGTCAAGCAGCGGGATCGGACCAGCTGAATATTATCAGCTGGCCGGATCAGCTGGTCGATACATGGTACAGAAACGTACCGTGTATCCCCAGCATAACTGCAGCCTTTCCTATTTGCACAGTGGCTGTATTATCTCTGTTATATGATCTTATCTTCTCTCCTCTGTCGGGCTGAGGCTGGAATGTGTGGAATGTGCTGTGCTGCTTGTGATTGGCTAGAAGCTATACACACCCTCTCCAGGCCCCCTGCACACTCTGTATGACTCACACACTCAGCTCTTCTTATCTTATCACTTGCTATGTCTTTTGTTTGTAAACACTGGATAAAAATGGCAATTAACAGCCAGGATTGCAGCAGGGAGAGGCAGAAACAGCACAGAGGGGCCCAGGAGAACATAATGAATAGAATGGTATGCTTTTTATTGTAAGAATTTTAGAGTACAGATTCTCTTTAAGAACACACAGTCACTAGAACAACTGTGTGTGAGAGCAGAAAGCTTTTTCTCTCGCTGCACCCTTGTTGTCAGGCTCTCTGGGCAGGAAAAATAACCTTTTTTTTTTTATGGGTACATATTATTTTGGCGCTGCTCAGTTCGACGCGGGGCGAGCCGAGTGACGGCTCTCACCGAAGCCGCTAAACTCAGAGGTGGTGTTAAAGACAGCCAGGAAATTCCCCCTCCGAGTTGTCGCTACTCAGAGGGGGATGTAATTTGGGGTCTGGCAGCCGCCAGAGCCCCGAATTACCGCTACACGGGGCGCGCATCATAGCATTGCTGCTATGACGGCGCCCAGTTTCGGCGCTCAGCTCTCAGAGCTGCGCGCTGAAATGAACTGATCCACCTATAGATAGTCAGGAAGGTCTGTGTGACAGATAAAAGCTGGTACTGCTATTGAATGACATTAAGAATCTACATTATATTAGCAAGCATCCCCCTCAGAACTTGCAGTTCTAGTCAAGTGTCTGATAAGTGCCTTCATGTACTTCATGGTAGGACCCCCCCTGGGGGCCCTAGAATCCCTTGAGCCCCATACACCAGTCCCCCCACTGATGATCTATCTGCAGCCCTGGATGTAACATGATGCGTACAGTGAAGCATACAGTCTGTTAAGTATGCTTCAGTGCAACTGTAAATGTGCACATTGCCGGTAGTGCACAGCATGCATTGTGTTATTTCAACGGATTCCGCTGCACTGCATTGTTACGCAGCAATGTGACCATTCCATAACAATATAATCCCATCGCGTTTAACCTACCAGTATAGTTTTGTGTTTTTAGAGCTTCTTGAAGCATCTACAGAAAAACAACACAACATGGAGACACGCTTCTGCTCCATGCCGATAGTATCTACATAGTTAAAGGACACCTGCAATGAGAGGGATATGGAGGCTGCCATATTTATTTCCTTTGAAACAATACCAGTTGCCTGGCAGCCCTGCTGATCCTCAGCTTATAATCATTTTCGCTATATAGACCATGAACAAGCATGCAGCAGATCAGACTGACATTGTCAGTTCTGACAAGATTAGCAACATGCTTGTTTCTGATCAGCAGGACTGCCAGGCAACTAGTATTGTTTAAAAGAAAAAAAATATGACAGCCTCCATATCCCTTACAGTTGCCCTTTCAGGATTACTTGGCTAGAACAGTGGAGCATAAGCAAGTGTCACATATATCTGGGAAAAGACCACAGCATGGTGAGGATGACACCATTGATTGGCCTACATGTACAGCTTGAAGAAAATATGGTAGCCCCTATATTCCCATTTTTGTTTGGGTTTTATTTTTTAACTTGTTTCCAAATGTTAACCACTTGCATACCAGGAGTCTCTGGCCCCTTAAGGACCATAAACTTTCTGGTACAAAAAAAAGGGGCTCACCGACGTCACGCCGCATTCCTCTCGCTGTTTGCACCGCTTTCCCATCACTGCAGCCCACTCGCTCTGCTGTCGCTATGCGAGCAAAGCTCCATGAGCCGGTCAGGAGCTGAATTCATTGAGATTGGCTCACAGTGATCACAGGGTTAGGAGCCAATGAAATCGACTCCTGACTGGCTCACCAAGTCAACAGAGCGAATGGGCTGCAGCGATACGGGAGCGTGTGGCTCGGTAATTGAAATCTGCTCCCTGGCAGGGATAACTGGTCCCAAGCAGGGTGTAGATTTCAATTGACAATGTCCAGAAGTGGTTAAAATAATGCTGCTGCTCTTTTATATGCATTTTTATGTCTAGAAAAGTAGTTTTCCTCCTACAGAATTTTGTTCCAAGACAACTACAATAAATGCAGTTGTGTAACCGAATATCTTTTCAGAGATTACATAAATCATATAGTTTGCCACACAGAGTGATTCTGACTACCATGGTGCCTAGCATAAAACGCCAAATTTTTGGATTAAAGCACCGAACAAACTGTATTCATTATGACATCATTTATTTAAATGTCTACTGGAATTGTACTGCAGTATCTTTTGTACTTTAAGAACATTTATTTTTTTCCCAACCTTCTGTTTTTTCGATGCCTGAAATAAAAGTATTTATTGGATTTGAAAGAACAGAAGTCATGTGTTAGTTATTAGGCTGCCTGCTTTCCTGTGTTCAATACATCTTTGTTTTGTTTTTCATTTGTTACCAAGATTATTATATGGAGTTCTGTTAAGTGTTCCCAGTCAAGTTGCTGTCTGCATGCGAAGTACAGAGAGCAACTCATTAATTGCTCTACATAAAATCTATACCAGAAAAACACGAGGAATGCTGGGATTCTCAGTGCAACTTTCCGTAACAATTTTTTTCAGATCACACTTCGATGTGAACTTACAAATCCATTCCTTCTGTGCTGTTATCCATAAGTATATTCTAGTAATTGCTCCATGTTTGTTTTTCATTTAGTTTTTAGTAGCAGTTGTAAGTATGCAAAGGTGCTTTTGAATTATTTCAAGGCGTATACAGTAGAGACTAGATTCTGCAGGACTGGAGAACATAAGAAATTGTACACACAGTTGTTAAATCCTGGTCTGAATTTAACAACTGTCTGCCCTTAGGTGGTAGGAGTTTGCCACCCTCACCTGGGCCATGTTGGACTGTAGCTCAGTTTTCCAAATGGTTAGTTAATCAATATTTTATTGATTCAAAGCATAAAGCATGACTGGGGGCTGGGTAGGAGCAGGGGAAATTAGTATTCACGTAATCTTGACCCACTTCAAGCAATACAAAGACAGCAGAGGCATTCAAACAGCAAAACTCTGATCATGATGTATCATTTTTCCCTAATAAGTACTGCCTACTTGATAGCTAAATGAGTAAGTAGTCAATCGCTTGATTGATTGCATTGCTATTGACCCATTTATGACTAGCTTAACCATTCATTGGTTCTCTCTAAACGTTTCCTCTAGATTCTTATGCTTCCCTGTTCCTGGGACACCTTGGGAGTGTCTTAATCAGCTGCCTGAGCTTCATACATTTATAGTGTCTGGCTGAGACATCCTAAAACAAAAATGGAGAAACACAAGGAGAGCCACTATGATGCATCATAAAATTGTTGCGAGGAAGTAGGAGGAATAAGGTGGTACTCACAATTAATTAAAAGACAATTGACCTGACCGGGTTATAAAGTTTGCCATATTTTTTTCCTTTTAAACAATACAAGTTTCCTGGGCGTCCTGCTGATCTTTCATGCATCAGTAGTGTCTGAATCACACACCTGAAACAAGAAAGCCTTAAATGCAAACATCTGATCTACATGCTTGTTTAGGGTTTATGGTTAAAAGTATTAGAGGGAGAGGATAAGAAAGACAGCCAGGAAATGTGCATTAACATAAAAACAAGGAACACCAAGAGCCTCAATAGTGTAATATGTACTGGTAAATGGTTAATACTCACCATTAGGCAACCACTGTAAAGGCAAGCAAGGAGCTTTTCCTGACCCCACTCAGGAATAAGAAGTCGCCCTCTGTAGATGAGAAAAAGAGGGTTCAACCCTCCACCCAGGGTGGACTCAATATTATGCAGGAGAACAGAGGTGCCAAAAGGATAAAAGGAAGCTTAAAAACCAAATTCTTGGTAAATAGAAGAGGGGAGTGGTGGACCTACCCCCTCCAAGTAGACACATAACGACTGTAGTAAAGACAGTTAATATATTTTATTTATGAACTCCAAATATGGAACACGTTTCACAGGTCCGATCCCGCTTCATCAGGCAATAACAACGGAGCAATTGAATATGTGGTCAGTAGAAGAGCCAGGCACCTCTGTGGAAATGTGCATTGTTTAAGAGGAAATAAATATGGCAGCTTCCTTATCCCTCTCAGGTCAGTTGTCCTTTTAAAGTGCAACAACAAAAATTACAGGCAAGAATGCTATGCGATTTTCCTGAAATTGCATAAAATCAGTGAAATACAGTACACTAATGGAAACATTCCTATGCAGTTTCCAATAGTTTGACGTGTACCCAGTGTTTTCCGATTGCAATCGGATCATGAATGCACTCAGTGGAAAATAACTCAAAAATATGAGTTTACTCAACACAAATAAAAGCAGCATGTTTTTTGTAAGTGGAACCCAGTTTTTCAGGTATTGTGTGCTTGTACTGTAAATCAAGCAACACCAAAAGAATTCCATGACTGACAAAATGCACAAACAAATACTGCTAGTATGCAAAAAATAATCAATGTTTATTGAAAGACGTATCCACAATATTAAAAACGGATCCTGTCACTGGTAGCAAACGGAGGCATATATTATAGATCGCCAAGTACTGGTAAGTAATAAATCTTATATATGCAATGGCCTATCTTAGAGCGAGCTGCACAACTAATATGTGTCACTCCTCAGTAACCAATATATCTCCAATGTTACATAGTAATCAATGGGAGCACCAAAGAAAAATAAATGTATCGAGGTTGCTTACCACTAAGGAAAACCAAAAGACCCCCCCCATGCTGTAGTGCCAGGCCCAACCTCACATGTATCACACCTCTTGCTTCCTCGGATTTATGCCTCCATTTGCCAGCAGTGGCGGGCTCTGTTTTTAATATTGTTAATACGTCTTTCAATAAACATTGATTATTTTTTGCATACTAGCAGTATGTGTTTGTGCATTTTGTCAGTCATGGAATTCTTTTGGTGGTGTTTGATTTTAGTACATTTCCATGACCATGGATTATTCAAAATTGCTCTACCTTTTTGAATATTGCATGTGCTGTAAATTGTAGGCATTGGTACAAAATTTTCACATGGTGCCTAACAAAAATATGTTTATTGTTCTGGGTAAACTTCTAAGGTGGCCATTAACGATACAATCCCACAGGCGATTATTCGTTTCTGATCGTCATGTTAATTGATCAGAAATGAATGATCTCGCTCATTTGATCAACTGTTTAGCTGGTTTTCGGCCGTTAGATCACCCCCGAAATTGTACTGTTAATGGCCACCTTTAGTGTTTTAGTAATCTACTGTAAGAAGAAAATCCATAGGAGGTTAGCACCGTATACTTTTGCCTTCCTTTACGTTAAAAATAAGTTTTAAAAGTTTACCTTACTACTTGTCTCTGTGTCTGTTCGTTGCATTCATATAACTGTAAAATTTGAAAGATGTCTATCGATTATACATGCATTTCTTATTCAGGACTACAGCATTCAAAACACCATGAAGCAAAATGTTACTACTTTTACTACAGTTGTGTACTCTGGTCCGTTATTTAAGAAATCTTTATTATCTGTTTCCCGTAGGCTCGAAAATTGGATATTTATTTTGAATATGAAGAGAAGCTGATGAGCAAGTCTTCTTTAGACAAATCCCTGCTGGACATCATCTCTGACCCAGATGGTGAGTGTATCTATGTCCGCACCACTGAGGTAAAGCTTACACTGCCAAGCAATGCCAGTGGGTGTTGTAGGAGACAGGGGTTCATTATTGCTCATTACTCTGCCCTTAAGGCTTTGGCACTGAAGAAAGCTGGCCTGACACCTCATTGATTTTCAACGTCTCTAGCCTCACAGCATGTTATGAGGAAGCTACTGGCAGGTAGAGTCCCACACATCTCTGTACATGGCACAGGCCCACAAATCTGACTGCACATGTGTGTGTTTTCACGCCAACACCTTGTGGTGTATTCAGTGTAATTTCTGAAGACTTTTTACTAACTGGGAGACCTTCATAAGATGTTTCCAGTATATACATGCATGTTTATCACCAGAATGAAATATCGTCTGCTCACTGTTATAACATGCTGCCAGGTCTGTATAAATCTCAGGATTAGCAATGGATTGTTGGATGTCTGCAACATAAGCTACAATCCATGATTTAAACAAATATACTGTGTATTAAAATTAATAGCCATACTATCAGCACTAAAAGAGCTACAGTTTAAAGTTTTCTTATTAAATAATATTACATACCAGTTTAATGTAAGAACGTTCATAAAATTACTGTTAAGCATTCAAGTTGTGTTATCTAAATGCAAATACAGACTGTGTAGCCGAACCTGCATTCTCACTACAAAGATCAAGACATAAATATTTAGTCAGCATTACAACTAATAGATAAAATAATACACGTGTGACTCAATCACTCATACTGTGGTCACTGAGTTTTTTTTCTTATTTACCATGGTTTCACAATGTGCTCAGTGTGCTGCCATATTCGTTTCTACACTGTATTGTCACCAGGGTCTGCTGCCATGAATCAGTTAAATTGTGCGCCGCGATCAGGGCCAGTTCCAGACTTTTTGCTGCCTAAGGCAAACTTGTGAGGATTCACCCCTCCCCCCTGTCGATTTAGAGTGGTTGCACAGCACCCAACAATTTACTCTGCTTCATTTAATGTTCTCACATGACATGCTGCAGCTCAACACAATAGCACACTGGCTGGCTGTGTGTCTGTGACAAACAAACTGCTCACCTTCAGCCACTCCATCTCCCTCCTCAGTCAGGAAAGCAGTGCCAACTCCTCCCTTCTGCTGTGCAAATCAAATGAAACACTGCTGCTCTCCTGCCTCCCCCCTCCACACTCACTTGTCAGACTCCTCACACAGCACAACAAGCTGCTTTTCCCCAATGATGACCTCTTCACCTCGCTCTCCTCTCACTTCTCCTACTCTGTCTGCATGCTGTTAGTGTAAACACAGTAGAAAAATGCTGCCCCTGTAATCTCTGCGCCTGATGCAAATGTTTTACCTTGCTTCATGGGAGAATCGGTCCTGGCCACGATCAGCAACCATGTAATAAACTGCAGTGTAAATATTTTTATGCAGTGATTGCAAAACAGAATCGAGTCATGTACACTAACCTATAGGAAGGCACTGTGTTTTCCTCAGAAATTGTTCCCAGCCGGGTGGCATGAAAAAGTAGCCGGGTGGGGTGTAAGAGGGGAATGCAGAGTCGGTACAACTCTACTTACAGCAGAGGAGGAGGTGAGCTGATGACAGCCGGGTGCTCACCAAAATTAGCCAGGTGGAGCACCCAGCTAAAAGAGCCTGGAGAGGACACTGGAGCAGTGGACATACTGTGTAACGTTGTGCGTTTCCTGAGACACACACTGGCACTTGCACTGATGCGAAAACACTTCAGAATTTATCTGACCATGCATGGTGCAGCCAGAGGCATTCGGAGGAGCAGTGCATATTTTTGCTGCAGGCCTTCTGATTCCCCCTGAGCCCCAGCAACCCATCACTGTCTCTTCCATTATGTCAGCTCTACCGTTCCGCTGCAGTGTACTCTCGTAAATGCCGCCATTTTCTTGGGAGGATAACCGCCACTTCCTCCTTGCCTATATTCTACATTCTCGTCAGTCGAAGATTTTGGCTGACTAGTGCGGGGATCACAGTGGGCAATAGACAGAGAGGATGGTGCTGTGACATATGTTCATAAAATGTTATGAACAGCAAATTAACCCCTTCTCAATTCAGGGGTACTTTAAATAATTTTACTCTCAGTATCAGGAATCAGGACCTGTAATTTAGGGAACACAGGAATCAGCAGATGAGAAGCAAAACTTGTAATGTTGAAGTTTTTGATAGAAATGATCAATTAAATGCTGATAATTCTGGCTTGTGTGTAGATTTAATGCAAACTATATGCAAGTTGGAACTGGCCCAATCCAATACAATTATCTTTTACGTTGATGGACCCAAGGCAAGTCAGAATTATTTCCATCTCATTGACAATGTCTAGTCTTGAGGTGCGTACACACATGCGACTATAGTCGTTTGTAACGATCGTTCCCCGATCTTTACCAACGACGATCGTTACAAAAAAACGAACCACCGACTATTAAGGCAAACGACGAACGAGCCAAATCGCTACAAAAGAAAATTCTGTCTCGACGGATTTTAACCAACGACGATCGTTTGCAAAAGTAGTACATCGTTGGAAACGGTCGTTCGTACTAGACTTGACATGCGCATTTCACAATTTCTCCGTGAAACTTCTCATTTTTATGCGCAGGCGCAATAGTTGCTTTACGTGATGTAACGTTCGTTCTAACGATCAGATCGTTACACACCTTTTAAAACTAACTTTACTTAGGTCGTTCTTTCATCAATTAAAAGTTCGTTCGTCGTCCTCAACGAACGATCGTTGTCGCATGTGTGTACGTAGCATTGGGAAGGATGTAGTACTTAAAAAAATCCTTTTTCAAATGCTGCTGCTCCCTTTGAAATACTGTAGTGCTACCGTTCTTTCTACCATTTTCCAGTAGGCATAAATGTGATTGCTTAGGTCACCATGCAAATTCTTTTTTTATACTATGGTCAGGTAAAAAAATGTCTCTTTTGATGCCCAGACTGCCGATAAAATCCTAAGGCCCCGTTCATACTTTGGAATTGCAAGTGTTTTGAAAATGTGTTTGCCACACATCTAATGAAAGTCAATGGAGAATAAAGCTTCTGCTAAAATTGGTGTAATTGCGCTTGCGCATACGTGAAAAAAAAAACCCTTACAGCATAAATTCCCACAACGCATTCAAATTGCCACTGACTTTCATTAGATGTGCATGCAAATTTGCATACACATGCAAATTTTAACAGGAACAAACATGCGAAAAAAATGATTCACATTTTCACAATAAGTGTGAACCATGCCTAACTCTGTATTCAGAATTGACTCTATACTGGAAGAGCTGGGAGGTATTATTAATCACAGATGTACTGAAATATATTTAAATAAACTGACAAGAGCCCAAAATATTATCATGGAGTCTTCACTGGTCCCCACCCCTCCCCCCACACTTTCAGTACACGCTGAGTGAAGCGCTTTGATGTGTTAGTGTTACATGGTGCCTAGTCGCCCACATGAACAGAAATCTTTGCAGGAAAGGTGAAGTTAACATTTTGACACACGTGTCTGAACCATGTATAATCATAATGAATCCCCTACAGCAAGTTTCATGGATAGATATTAATCTTATTCACTGGAGCAGAGCCAGCGCTTTTCACTTTGTCTGATGGGAGATCAGAGCTCACCTTCTTATGGAAATTTTCTTCAAGCCATTTCAATTATTCTTACGTTTTATTTTCACAGACATTGAACCTGTGGAATTCTTAATAATTTTCCTCAGTATGGAAAATAATACTGAAGTGCCATCTTTAACTTTTTTCAAATCACCTCTCTCTCCACACTGGCCTGCCATTCCCCATACACCTCTCTCCTACTTATCAGCGGGCTTACTAGAAGAGCAATTGCTGGAAACCCATGTTAGATAGCAGGCAGGAATTTCACTCAGTTTATATCAGTGTATTAACCTAACCTTTTCTGGACCTTGGTAATTGAAATGTATGCACTGTTTACTGCCATTTTTACCTGCCAAGGCATAATTTTCAATTACTCGCCACCATACAATCTGGCGCCACTGCAGTTTGTTTGCTCATCAGTCTTAAAGTACTAGAGACTTTTTTTGCTTGATTTCTAGCTGTGATCGCCATGATTGGCTCACAGAGCTCTGCTGTTATTAAAACAGACTTGCACAGGAGACAAGGAAAACAAAGACATTCACCCTGTGTATGTTTACAGAGAACAACCTCTAATTCTCCCTTATCTGCAAGTAATAAGCAAGTGTTAATCAGGGCTGTTAGCTGTGTGAACTGTGCCGCATTGTGTCGTTGTTCTGTGCTAATATGTTACCACAGGAGTTTAACCCTTTCTGTGCCCCCAGGAAACCAGGAAGTAAACACTGTGGGATGTCTTTTGGAGTTCTATAAACTATAACAAATAACTATTTTTCTTTAAAAGTTGTTATTCTGTTACTTATCTTTTAGATCAGAGAGGAAGTTCTGAGTTTAAGTCCGCTTTATAGTGGCATTATAATCCCAAAAATAAAATAGTTGTTAATTGTTTAATGGACCCATTACCTAATGTGTGTTACAATGTGTAATGTAAAAAAAAATTGAAGACAAAAAAAAATATGAGTAACTACTCTTAGTTACATGAAATAACACTTGCAAACATTCCCAAGTATTCCCTGTGTGTAAAATTGTTTATTTTCACTGCAGAGAGCAGTAGAAGCGTGCTTATCTCTGGTCATTGGCAAAGGCAATACTATCCCTGTGCCTGTGACTTCACTCTGCCCCCCTACATTTTTGCTGAAGTTTCTCAGCTGTTGCGATGGATATGTGACTATTCAGAAGAGGGGGGGAAGCAGAGTGAAGACACATGCAGAGAGCTTCAGTCAGCAATGATTGCATTTGCAGATGACTAGAGATAAGCAAGCTTTTACTCCTCTCTGCACTGAAAATAAACAATTTTACACACAGAGCATGCTTTGGAATACTTTCCAATGTTCTTTTTTGTAAGTAAGAGTAATTACTGAAGTTTTAGTTTTGGGACTATAATTCTACTTTGAGGGGCCAGAGATGGCTGGTACTGAAAGAGTCAAAGGGACAATTAAACTAAGTTGGGTAAATACAAAATTGTAGCTAGCAATATTTTTGGCACTGCTTATGTCCAGCAGATGGCATATTCCAAATAAATTGTGGGAAAACACAAAGGGTCGGTTTTACTGGCTGCTGTTGTGAGGTCTTCATAGTTTGGAATTGTGAACTGAAAGATTAGAATCAGCAGTGTTTTTTTTATTATTACTCCATATCACACTGAGTAGGCTTCCCCGCATTTCCTGTTGCAGTGTATCTGAAGCCTCTAGATCTTAAAGAGGCTTCCCCAAAAGTCTTGTTTTTTTGCTGCTCCTGAGCAGGTGCTCTAGCGGCTCTCAATCGTTCTCCGGCGGTAAATAGCCATGTCCGATCGGATCCGCTCTATTGTGCTGGCCACTACTGTTACTGTTTTGAATTGTTCGGGGCTGGTAACGCTGGAATGAGGAGGCACAGAAGGACAGGGAAATCCTCATTAGGATCCATATGATTCCTCCTCCTAGGTACAGTGGTTTTCAAAAGTATTCGGCCCCCTTGAAGTTTTCCACATGTTGTCATATTACTGCCACAAACATGAATCAATTTTATTGGAATTCCATATGAAAGACCAATACAAAGTGGTGTACGCGTGAGAAGTGGAACGAAAATCATACATGATTCCAAACAATTAAAAAAAAAATAACTGCAAAGTGGGGTGTGCGTAATTATTCAGCCCTCTGAGTCAATACTTGGTAGAACCACCTTTTGCTGCAATTACAGCTGCCAGTCTTTTAGGATATGTCCCTACCAGCTTTGCACATCTAGAGACTGAAATCCTTGCCCATTCTTCTTTGCAAAACAGCTCCAGCTCAGTCAGATAAGATGGACAGCGTTTGTGCACAGCAGTTTTCAGATCTTGCCACAGATTCTCGATTGGATTTAGATCTGGACTTTGACTGGGCCATTCTAACACATGGATATGTTTTGTTTTAAACCATTCCATTGTTGCCCTGGCTTTATGTTTAGGGTCGTTGTCCTGCCGGAAGGTGAACCTCCGCCCCAGTCTTAAGTCTTTTGCAGACTCCAAGAGGTTTTCTTCCAAGATTGCCCTGTATTTGGCTCCATATATCTTCCCATCAACTCTGACCAGCTTCCCTGTCCCTGCTAAAGAGAAGCACCCCCAGAGCATGATGCTGCCACCATCATATTTGACAGTGGGGATGGTGTGTTCAGAGTGATGTGCAGTGTTAGTTTTCCACCACACATAGCGTTTTGCATTTTGGCCCAAAAGTTCCATTTTGGTCTCATCTGACCAGAGCACCTTCTTCCACATGTTTGCTGTGTCCCCCACATGGCTTGTGGCAAACTGAAAACGGGACTTCTTATGTTTTTCTGTTAACAATGGCTTTCTTCTTGCCACTCTTCCATAAAGGCCAATTTTGTGCAGTGCACGACTAATATTTGTCCTAAGGACAGATTCCTCTACCTGAGCTGTAGATCTCTGCAGCTCGTTTAGAGTCACCATGGGCCTCTTGACTGCATTTCTGATCAGCGCTCTCCTTGTTTGGCCTGTGAGTTTAGATGGACGGCCTTGCCTTGGTAGGTTTACAGTTGTGCCATACTCCTTCCATTTCTGAATGATCGCTTGAACAGTGCTCCGTGGGATGTTCAAGGCTTTGGAAATCTTTTTGTAGCCTAAGCCTGCTTTAAATTTCTCAATAACTTTATCCCTGACCTGTCTGGTGTGTTCTTTGGACTTCATGATGTTGTTGCTCCCAAGATTCTCTTAGACAACCTCTGAGGCCATCACAGAGCAGCTGTATTTGTACTGGTGCACAGGTGCACTCTATTTAGTCATAAGCACTCATCAGGCAATGTCTATGGGCAACTGACTGAACTCAGACCAAAGGGGGCTGAATAATTACGCACACCCCACTGCAGTTATTTATATGTAAAAAATGTTTGGAATCATGTATGATTTTCGTTCCACTTCTCACATGTACACTACTTTATTGGTCTTTCACGTGGAATTCCAATAAAATTGATTCATGTTTGTGGCAGTAATATGACAAAATGTGGAAAACTTCAAGGAGGCCGAATACTTTTGCAAACCACTGTAAGTATCTTTTTATACATTAAGATTCACAGGTTTTCTTAAAAAAGAAATAAGTAGTTCCTTCAGTGCAGCTCTGCAAATTGATAGCAGTAGGGGAACAGACGCGCCAGTGTTCTCCTACTGCTATACCGTGTCCACCCCTGGTGGAGGGGTGATCTACCCCCTTTCGCATCTACAGAGAGCGACTTCTTATCCCTGAGTGAGGACAGGTCTAATCTCCTCACCTGCCCATACAGTGGTTGCCTTTGTGGTAACCCACGTTTGTGAGTATAATTTTCTCACGATAACCTTTACTTCATTTATGCTTAACATACTACACTATATTGGGCTCTCGGTTTCTCTACATATAATCTCTCTACAAATTGATAGGATTAACATGACACAATCAGCCAGCCTCCACATCATAATCTTAGCAGTCTTTCAAGAGAATCTTGGGAGTCTCCATCTTGTTACAGCGGGAGTGTCACCATAAAAATCAAATTTCTACAGCAACTGATCTGAGTGTATTAAGTGATAAAGATGCTAATCCTGCATTCAAAACTTTTTCTGCTGTTATGATTTGTAGTTATCACATACTTAACGAGCACTGGCCCTTTAGTAGTCAGTGCCAAACAGTTGCATGCTGGGGGTTCTTTTTATCTATAATATATTCCTCCTCTTCCCTTTATTTCCCTGCCAGCTGCTTATCTGAAACCTGACCCCCTGCTCACTTGTGTTTACAAGCAAGGCTGAGGTGACTCAGCGATTGTAGGAGAAAAGAAAAAAGTAAAAGGCAGAAATGACATCACGAGTTAGCCTAAACTGTGGGCAAAAGACATGGTTCCCACCAGGAACAGAATTCACTTAATTTACTATATAACATTGAGGCAGGGAACACACTTGACTTTCAGTTTTCCACGCGCGTTTTTCTGCATACTTTTTCTGCACACCAAGTGTTTTTCCATGCAGGAAACCGCGCGCGTTTTTTCATAGCAGCTGATGTAATTGATAGAGAAAACTGCAAAAATGTGCAGAATCATCATGCAGAATGTCAGTTTTTTTTCTGCGTGCGAACAACACAGTAAGTGTGCACTAGCCCATTGATTAACATGAGTTCTCAGTTTTTCTGTGCAAAAAACGCGTACGAAAACTGTCAAATGTGTTCCCTGCCTAACTGAAATCAAAACGTGGACAGTTCGATACATGTGTTATGTAAGTAGATCAAGTATTTATCTGCTTATATATGTGTTTTTCCCCTGGCATAGAATGGCTAATCCTTCTGCTTTAACGGTCACCCATTTCAGGCTGGTGTTGAAAATAAAGCTACATGTACGCTTTAGGTTTTCAGTGTAGAATATACATAGCTTAACTAACCAGCCACCCTGCATTCTACAGCTGATTACTCATGCAGGAAAAGGAAATAATTGGGCTGTTTGTATTGACACACAGAGTACAGATTCCAGTTCAAAAATAAGTGCACTTTGTGCTTGCAGTTGGTTTTGTAATTGATAGCTGGCTGCAAACTGAAATGGGAAGGTGATTTTTAATAAAATCCTATTGCAAAAACATTTGTGCAGCACTGACAGATGTTTATAAAATGATTTTAGAGATAGCGTGGAATTTCATCTTATTAACGTGGAAAATACATAATTTTCCTTAGCACCTTTTAATTAGACAGTGTCCTGTCCTACAGTATAAAATGTCTGTGCTTATTCCAGTAAAGGTCTGGCACATTCCTCTCATACGTCAGAGCTTCCCAAAACCCAAACACTTCTCTGCAAACATCAACACCTTGGAGGCCATCACTTCAAGGTTGGTTCTTCATGCTCATATCCTTTACGGACATTTTTCTTCACCATCCATTTTTTTTTGTTTTTTTAATTTTTTTTAGAAAGGTCTTTTTCTATATAACATGTTGTGTCTCTGGCAAACCTTGTAGTATACATATCAGAGGGCCTCTGTAAGAGTGGCCCATTTATTGTGATGTTATGACTTCCTCATTTAGAATGAGAAATTTACACCCTCATCATTGGCGCTTCTTACATATTCATATCGCCCATTTCCATTAAATTTGGATATTTTGGATTCACCGTTTTCTACAGTGTATATACAGACAGTCCCCTACTTAGAAATGTCTCGAGTTACACTATTTCAGAGATGCAAACAAAGCTGTCTTCATGTACGCAATATAGTTGTTGGTTTTTTTTTTTGTTTTATTACGTTTGTTGTTTACTTATAAAAG
Source organism: Hyperolius riggenbachi (assembly GCF_040937935.1). NCBI lineage: Eukaryota > Metazoa > Chordata > Amphibia > Anura > Hyperoliidae > Hyperolius > Hyperolius riggenbachi. The sequence continues at coordinate 198,310,002 of NC_090654.1, read as the reverse complement.
TTTATACAAAACTGTAAATTTAGTTTAGAACACTTTAAAAGCACATTAAAAACAACCAGAAAATATTCTGTATTTTTCTGGCGCTCCAGACGTTAAAGAGAATCTGTACTCTGAAATTCTTACAATAAAAAGCATACCATTCTATTCATTATGTGCTCCTGGTCCCCTCTGTGCTGTTTCTGCCATTCTCTGCTGCAAACCTGGCTTGTAATTGCCAGTTTTAGGCAGTGTTTACAAACAAACTAACCAGCTTCTAATAGGCTCAGCTAAGCAGAGTGTGTTAGTCACACAGAGCCTGCAGGGGGTGTGTACAGCTTCTAGCTAATCACAAGCAGCCCTGCACATTCCAGTCTGACTGCCTCAGCCTGACTGTGCCGACTATAGAGAGAAGATTAGATCATATAACAGAGATAACACAGCTACTGTGCAATTAGGAAAAGCTGCAGTAAGCCAGACCACATTAGAAAAGGCATAGGAACTTATAGCATAGAAGAAATAAAGATAAACAATTTGTTACAGAGTCTCTTTAAGACCCACTTGGGTTTAGAGGTCAAAAACCAGGGGAAAAAACAATATACTGATCCTGGTGCGTTCGTGGTGCAGGGACGTATTATGTCCCCATTGTACCTCTTGGGTCCCCCTTGTGCCTTTTGTGTCCCCCTGTGTTTTGCTGTGTCCTCTTGTGTCCTCCTTTGTCTTTCCTGTGTCCTCCTCTGTCCTTCCTGTGTCTGAATCACTCACCCTCTGTCCCGGGAGCTGCAACGTATATGGGAAATAGCGTAAGAGCCAGCCTTCAGATGTCTTGCGGCTAATCAAGCGGGGGGGGGTTGTGAATCACGGGCGCTGCGAATCACGGGCACTGCTCTGTTCTGTTACTGGAACCAATGATCTAGCAGGCGGGACCACTGCTCCATCATTGGGGCCAATCACTGCATTCGCTGTGTGTCAGCGACTGCAGAGATTGGCCCCAATGACTGAGCTGTATTCCTGCCTGTGAGAACATCGGCTCCAGTAACAGAGCAGGGCAGCGACCATGTTTGGCAGCTCCCCCTGCCTGATTGGCCGCAGGGCGTATGAAGGCTGGCTCTAATGCTGGCCCGATTTTGCCGCTGAATTCCACACCTGATTGTTTTCTGCGCTCGATTCTGCAGGCGATTATCTTATCTTCTGCTTGTTTTTCGTATCTTTTCCCATTGTCCTCCATGCAGAATCGAGCATGGAAACGATCGGGCTGGAGATCGCACATGTCTAAATGGCTCAGAATTGAGCCGTGTATTCCCAGCTACTTCCACGCACAAGATTAGCCGCCGCTCCCAAGATGGAGGGTGAGTGATCAACTGGCCAATTTTAAGATGGTGCGGGGCCTGCATGAACTATGTCCCTCAACGAAACTTATTTGTAAGTAGGGGACCGTCTTTAGTACCAAAACAATCAGTTATCTTCTTGCTTCAGTCATTAGTTGGTGTTGTATTGTAATATTTCTGTCAAGAATACAGAAGATTAAGTTTTTCTTTGCCTATCAGAGCTGTGGACATAAAAGGCCCCAGTATAACATTGACATAATACTCTAATACAGACGTCACAAAATGGCTCTGCAAAAGAAGTTTCTGACAGGAATGCTGTATTAAATACCAGAGCCCTTTTATACATATACCTCTTCTACTGAGTTTTCTCCAAGGAGATCTTTTCATACCATATCAATAAAATTCAACACAATCAATGAAGCACTTGCAGTCCATACCCACCGCCTCAGCCGATAGCATAAACCTGCGAGCGATCCGCCCTGCATATTAACTCACCCCTGGGTCCGCATTGTCTGCACCGCTCCCCTCCGCATGTACCCCACGTGACGTCACGCATGTGTCGATCCCCGACAAGCGACATGTACACACCTTTAGCCAAAAGTAATTACATAACAACAAGATATAACAGGTGTTGCAAAGTAATGCAGGTGCTGCACCTCTGTTTTAAATATATAAACAATGTTCAAATAAATATAAATCATTTATACTGTAAATAGTCTGTGCATTTGGCCCTAAGATACGTCTTGCAAAAACTTGTCTTTTGCTGAATATGCTTGTCTGCTTCTAGCACAGGTGATAGCCCGCCATCACACCCAACAGTGGGGGACTCGCTTGAAATTGAAGGACGCTTGTGACTGGTCTTAGGTGCACAGATTGGAAGTTTAGGGTCTCCCTCACCACAATCACTTTGTTTCCAAGCTCAGTACATGTGGCGTGTATGTTGAGAAAGGGTAACATCTACTTACTGTTTAAAGCAAAAATAAAGTGTGCAGAGGTTCATTTGAAGTTTATTGCTGGCTTGGTCTGGATTAGGCAGCACCTGTGGGGAATGCTGACGAGGAACAGCGTGTCAGAGTGTGGAGGTGGGCTGAGAGCTTTGAACTGCTTATCAGAACTAGTCCAGCCAGGATGTATTTTATATGCTGTGATTTGCCAAACCAAACACTGAGGAGCTGTGCTATTCTGCTTTGAGAGCCAATTAAAGCTGGTGGACACCTGGAAGCTACAGCATTGCATGGATGGACATTGCTTATGTGCACTTTCACCCCTGCCTAGCCTCCTGTTAGTTTGAAGCCAGTTCCTAAAGTACTGATGGACTTATGTCAGAAAAGACATTTCAAGTTCCATTCTTCTAAGTCTGGTTCATAATAGGATTGGGGGATTGCATTACTAAAGTGATGCCTGGAATGCCTTCTTTCTGCGCCTTGTCGCCAACAGTTCCCCTGCATGCATTTATTTTGGTACAGGCTTCCCAGCACACCACGGCAGGCATGTGTTCTGTGCTCATAGTTCAGTTACTAGAACCAACTCAAAATTCAGATTTTTATTAGCAAGTCATTCTTAAAGATCATGGTATATACAGTTTATTTTAACAGGAAGTCTTGATTATTTGCATGTGGGTTGGGCACTGTCTGCTAGATAAGCAGTTAATTGCCATCCTGTTTATGCTGAAAATTTGGCTTTACGGAAAGGCATTGATTGAATAAACACTTCATGAGCCTAGACTGACTGTTACACCAGCCTGAAATAGTACGGTTGTTGTAGGACATGGGCTCATCACCGGCCAGGGGAGAAAAAAACCCTGGTCTCTAATTAAAGCCACTTGGATAGCGATGCAAATTCTGGCTAGAGGGTGAGTTTATGTAAACACATGAAAGGGAGGCTAATCTGTTATTTTCCTCTTATAAAGCATAGATAGAATGACAGGAAGCTGTCAGAGGATGTTGTATAAAGTTTATTAGGCATGTGCATCTGTTTAGTTAATTATTTCTATTTCTCCATGGCACTAACAATGGTAAATGGCAGCTGTAAACTAGCATACATCACATACTATTTGCACTTATGTTATGTACAACACCCCTACAATAGTCTAAAGCCATTTTTGGAAGGGAACCAGTTTGATTTTTGTATGTAGGAGGACACTTGGGTGCCTGGAGAAAACCCTTGCAATCACAGGGAGGAGAACATACAAACTCCATGCAGCTAGTTTACTAGGTGAGATTGAACATAGACTGTAGCGCTGCAAGGCCAGAGTGCTATCCACTACACTTTTTATTTGTACAGCACCACAGAATATGTATGTGATTTTATAAATCAATCAAAATAAAAATTGATTTCATATGCAGGTCTTAAAAGAAAAATAACAGGCAGTTATGTTCATTAGCTCCTACCTTGTGAAAATACAATCTTACCCTTCTATTGTATAGCCTTCAACAGGCATTCATATCATTTTCTTTGCTTCAGTGCTCATCTCTCAGTCTCCATCTTTGTAAAGGGCAAGTGTAATCCTGCTATGACCTCACTTCCGCCCCCCTCCTTGTGTTGCCTGCCTCTCTTTTCATTCATCTCTACTGTGGGTCTGTATACAACTGCAAATACCACAATGCACCTAACTGTTCAGGGGAAATGGCAATGCTCTGCAAACCTTGCCTCCTTTTTTGGTATTACCTCCTCCATTGTTAGGGTCTGTAAGGAGCAGTGGAGTATTGCACCATCTGCTTTCTCTTGGCTGGATTGCACACAAGATTAGTTTAACAAGTTATGCTAGGTACACACCATACAATTTTCTGTATTTAGATTTACTTGCCAGATAGAGAATTTCCAACATGTTGGAAATTATCTATCTAACCATCTATCTGCCGAGCAATTAGGCATTGTTCTACTCAGCAGGAGATAACCAGAAGACAAAGCACCAGAGATAATGTCCAGTCTCTACCAGTACTTTACAGAAAATAATCTAATTACAGAAAATCGAACAGAAAATCGAACAGAAAACTGTATGGTGTGTACTAGGCATTAGATTTTCTGTTAGATTATTTTCTGTAGAGACTGGTCATTATCTCTGGTGCATTGTCTTCTGGTTATCTCCTGCTGAGTAGAACAATGCCTAATTGCTCGGCAGATAGATGGTTAGACAATAATTGTTGCCTCTGAAGAAGCAGGTGCTTCTGCGAAACGGCTTTCAGGCCTTCACTTTATTACTGTCTGGAATTCCTTGGGATGTATTAAAGGTGTGATTTAAAGGGAAGGTTCAGGGAGGGGATTAAAAAAATAAAAATAAATTTCCACTTACCTGGGGCTTCCTCCAGCCCGTGGCAGGCAGGAGGTGCCCTCGCCGCCACTCCGCAGGCTCCCGGTGGTCTCCGGTGCCCGACCCGACCTGGCCAGGCCAGCTGCCAGGTCGGGCTCTTCTGCGCTCCATTTCCTGGCACTTCTGCGTCCCACGCCGGCGCGCTGACGTCATCGGACGTCCGCCGGGCTGTACTGCGCATGCGCAGAACTACTGCGCCTGTGCAGTACAGCCCGGCGGACGTCCGATGACGTCAGCTCGCCGGCGTGGGACGCAGAAGTGCCAGGAAATGGAGCGCAGAAGAGCCCGACCTGGCAGCCGGCCTGGTCGGGTCGGGCACCGGAGACCACCGGGAGCCTGCGGAGCGGCGGCGAGGGCACCTCCTGCCTGCCACGGGCTGGAGGAAGCCCCAGGTAAGTGGAAATTTATTTTTATTTTTTTAATCCCCTCCCTGAACCTTCCCTTTAAGCATTATATTGCAGGCTGGTGCCCGGATTTCATTTACCTCTTTGTTGATGGATCAGTGGGTCTCTTCTACTTGGTTAAGTACCCATTTGGGGTGCTTTTTTCACTACAGGTACACTTTAACAGCATCTAAGTGCTGATTGGAAAACCATTTTAGACTTCCACTACATATCTACATAGCATCTCGCTGTGACATTGCAGCACTTCAACATACAAGCCTTGCATCATGTGTTTCTGCAGAAACAAATGGCCATTAGTAGGATCAACCTTCTATTCATTTTTAAAATCAAGTTTAAAAAAAAAAAAACATTCTGTGCTTGAGAATTATTTTTGCAGATTATTTTTTGTTGTGAAATGAACTGCATAAGGCAACCAAACAAAATTAAAACATAAAAAAAAAAACACAAAATAGTTAGAGCCAATAACATAATGCCATCTCCAGTGAGAGGTCTGAGTTTCACCTTTCTGGCAAAGAGAAGTTGCTCTTATGCTGGGTACACACTATGAGATTTTACGGTCGATTTACTTTCAGATCGATTATTTCCAACATGTCCAATTTGCTTTTCGAGCATTTTCTGATCGATTTCCGTTAACTTTAATAGGAAATCTGTTGGAAAATGCTCGGATATCGATCGGAAAGCAAATCGGACATGTTGGAAATAATCAATCTGACAGTAAATCGACCATAAAATCTCATAGTGTGTATTCGGTATCATATCACATTTAGCAGTTGAAGAGACCAGAGACTGCTTGTCCTGCGGTATTCTCCTGGATGAGATTAGAATCTTAATTAAAACACGCCTATAATAATAAATGTAATTCATCCTGAAGATTTAAAAGTGGCAGTGTCAGCTGTATGGAAAATGTCTTCAGCCGTCTCAAACACTGATGAATGAAATATGGACATTTGTCATAGTAAAATAAAAAATGAGTATGTCATAACAGAGAAGTGAAGCCTTAATGGATTGCCAACCCCATGGCATCAGTTTACAAGGTCCTTAAAAAACTCCATATCCTCAGAAGGATTTTAATAACTGACACCAGTCGTTGACTGCTATGGAATCTAAAAGCCAAATAATTTCTTCCAATGTTTTTGCAAAGACTGATGTCTGTGCCAGATAGTTTATGAGATCCTCACTGTTGCAAGCCTTGAATTATACTTAATTTGTCAACTTTTATCCTCAATGTGAGGTGTAGCGTTATGACAGATGCACGAGTTCTAGTTTCTTCGTTTCTTTCAGCCAGCATGTTTTTAAAAATTAAATGTACATATAAGATACAGCTAAAATATTGATATGGTAAACATAACAATAATGTCAGAAGTAGGTTTTCCGGCAATTTTAACTTAACTCTTGAAATTAACTTCCATTTGGACCTTTGTGGGGGTACTCACAAGATTGGGTTGCATAGAGGGCAGCCAACCAAACTTGCTTTTGGTGAATAACTCTCCACTGCGGTTCAGGGTCCATCACTGTACTTAGGACTCCCTCTTAAAAACGGCTGGACCCTATAAGCTGCACGGCTGCCTGCCTGGGGGGGGGGGGGGGGGGCTGACGACACATTGAGGATGCGAGAAGAGGCCCCCAGAGGAAGTAAAACATTAAAATATGAATGGAAGGCAGCACTATGGAATTATTGCCCTGGTCTCCATATTTAAACATAGAGACTGCTTACATCTGTCAACTTGATGAATTGTTGGAGCCTTGAATCCCATTGAAGGCCTAGAACTAGGGGTCTCCACGAGAACAGAAGCCTCATATCAAGTAGGACTACCAGATCTGGTTAAAGACCACCTGCTGCATAGATCATGTCTTTCATAAGACTGTGTTCTTTGAGTATTTTCCCACACTTTTGTGAGAGTAGTTACTGCAGTTGTTTCAATAACCTTGGATTCATACACACCACTGTTCAGTTATGGATGTATTTTACCATTTCATTGGCTACCACTAAAAGTGGATTTAGACCTCATAGGTCTGATCAAATACAAACAATCCAACCACCTTAAAGAGAACCCGATGCGGGTATGTTGAATACTAAGAGAACACAGAGGCATGTCCTGTGCATAATCACATGCCTCTGTGTCTCGCTATTGCTGCCTCTAGTTCCCCCCCCCCCCATCTGCTATGCCCCCATCTAAAAAGCGCCAGGCTAGCGACAATCTGCTTGTCGCTAGCCCTATATTTACCTGCAGCCTCTCAATTAGTCAGCGCTCCCTCGCCTCAGTCCCCGCCGCTGTCCGTGAGCTTCCTCCAATCGGAACCTAAGCCGTGACCAGGGAGGTACTTCCTGGACAAGGAGATTGTCGCTAGCCTGGTGCTTTTAACAGGGGAGCACAGCAGACCCCAAGGGGACTAGAGGCAGCAATAGCGAGACACAGAGGCATGTGATTATGCACAGGATATGCCTCTGTGTTCTCTTAAAGCGGTATTGTCACCATAAAACTCAAATTTCAACAGCAACTGGTTTTAGTGTATTAAGTGATAAAGATGCTAATCCTGCATTCAAAACTTTTTCTGCTGTTATGGTTTGTAGTTATCACATACTTTAGGAGCACTGGCCCTAGTGCCAAACAGTGCCAAAGAGTTGAATGCTGGGAGTTCTTTTTATCTATAATATATTCCTCCACTTCCATTTATTTCCCTGCTTAGGTCCTTATCAGAAAAACCCTCTGGTTACTTGTGTTTACAAGCAAGGCTGAGGTGACTCAGTGATTGGATGTGTAAATAAAAAAGACAGTGCAGTTGTTAGTTTACACCTCAGTGGGAGTGTCTGAAGACTCTGGGAGGAGGGCAGCTAATGAATACACAATGAGCAAGAGAAGGGAGGGGGGAAAACAAGAGTCAGGGAGGATATGATGTCAGCATTAGCTTGGCAAGATGGCCACTGCCTAGAATGGGATTTTCTGCTTTTCCTTTATAAAATTCACAGGAATCATTACGTGGATAGCACAATACATCTGTTATGTAAGTAGAAGTAGTATTTATCTACTTATATATGTGTTTTTTATTTTTAGGTTAGCATAGGTGTCACTTGTTCTTTAAGAAATAAGAAAGAGGTATAAGAAATACCTACTGGTAAATAGATTTTGTGGATCTCAGAAAATCTTTTATCTTGGGTGGCCCTTTCTTGTGCTGCACACACAGCTTTACATCTTCCACCTTTGTGGATTTTAATTTAATTATGTAAACAAACTGGATTTATCATACTAAAAGCATAAAGAAAATTATTTAGACAGGTGATAACCATTCAGAGATAAATCTAGAATAGCTAGCCTGTGATTTGTCCCACTGAGTGAATATGCAGGCAGCAGAGGAGAGGACACTTGCACTACTTTTTTTGGATCACAACTTCAGGTTGTAACAAAAAGAATTTCTTAGGAAAATAGTTGATTGGATTCCAGCCTGAACCACATGAAAAACAATACTTTCATAAGGGGAATGTATGGTGTTTTTATACATCATCTTTTTGATGTTCTGAATTAAAATATTATTTGTTTGAAAATCCTACAAGTATGAAATATTACACATGAATATTTCATGCGTATAAGTTGCCAGCAGCTGGTGAACTCCAACCAAGGTGAAAAGACCACAGCTGCTGCAACAGGCCACTGTGCCTGCGCCTGCTGATGTGTAGGTTATCGTGAGCACAAAGTGGATTGGGTGTGTGAGCACCCTGAAGCAAAAGATACAAGAGAGAAAACGGGAGCCCAATGATGCAGTATGTCAAAGTAACACAATGTGTGGAAAGAATTAAGCAAAAGGTCTACTCACAAAGGTGGGTTGCTAGGGGCAATGACCACTGGCAGCAGGTAGCACTCATTTAGCTGAGCCAGTAGAGCATCTGCTATGCCCAGTAATGAGATATAATATCTCTCATATCTGTATCTGTTGTGCACAGGAAGTGCTGCCCTTTCCTATAAGACAATACACTGAGCATCAGACCTGCTTTGTGTAACATTTGATCGGTATGAAAGGGAATATATGTATGTTTTAAAAATATAAATACATAGGTAGTTTCTAGAGAATTTTATTTAAATAAACTTGTAAGGTTTGGAATAATGCTATTTTTTAATGAAAATAGTGGTAATCAGCTCCACTAGTATATAGGTTGTATATATAGAAACCATGTTTGTTAAGGTAGCCATACCTGGTTGATCGAAAGTTGATTGACTGGTGAGCCACACACTACAAATGATATCCTATGCCATTCACCTGCACATTCGATCTGACCAATGTTTTGTCTATATGCTCGGAATGCAAAAATTGTTTGAGTCGATCGAATGATATGTGAACAGTAGCTAATTCATGTGCGATTGACCAATATCTTGCATCCTACTCGATCGACTAAGCTGGTCGATTCAACATGAAATCAGCCACTTTTCATCGATTGGAAATTCCGTTACACACTTGATTTTCTCTTGATTCTATAAAATGATCGAATAGTCGATCATACAGCCAAATTGCTAGGTGTATGGCCACCTTTACAGGGCTTAATTATCAATCACCCAGTTAACAGACGTTTTGTCTGTAATATTAGCTTTGTACGATAAAGCTGTTAACCAACCCCTTTTCTTACCAGAGGAGATGGTTAATGAGATGCAGATCATTTTGAATTGCTGCAGGATTATTCAAATTTAATATGCCAATGTATGTAGCTTGAAAATGCACCAAATGAAGCCAGGGTGTGATTTGATTGGTCAGTTTTCAGGCTGCATTTATTTGCATACAAAATAATCCTGCATCAATCTGGAATTATTTGCATTGCATTGACCAACCCTCCTTGCAAGTAAAACCAGCAGATGGAGCTCCAAAAAGCGTAATGATAATAATAATAATTTAAATACATTGGGCTTGATTCACTAAGACAAATCGCATGCCCTATCAAAGTTAACATGCCTTATCAGAGTAGCATAGCGAACTTATACCTGCTAATAGGCAACGACGAGAGCTCCACTGGTCCTGCCCTGAGCCCCTGCGGGTTTGTAGCGCTTGCTATGCTACACTGATAAGGTGTGTTAACTTTGATAAGGCGTGCTAACTTTGATAAGGCATTCTATTTGTCTTAGTGAATCAAGCCCATTGTGTGCTCTCAGTAGAATAAATATAAAAGGATAGAGATAATAAGATACCATTTTTGTGTCTTCATGCAAATTTGTTTTTTAGTGCAGCTTTCAATTGGGCCAATCCAAATCAGCACAAATAACTGCTTTTAATTGGTCCAGTTTTAGTCTGTAAACAAATTGCTACAAATTTGTATCCCGTAAAAAAAAAAAAGTGCTTCATCTCTAATAAACAATCTGTAGCGTAATTATTTGAAGCTCTATAATTTCCCCTAAAAGTAACGCTGATGAAAGATTCACCATTCGATTTTTCCTTTGACAGGAAGCCATTTTTTCTAGCTAAGTATTTTCTAAGAACCAGACAGTGTTTCTTCCTTTTCACGCCACCTCATCTGTTTAACATTTAAATTCATTAAAGAAAGCTCTTTTACATCCCACAAACTGAGCTGAACAAATAAATATTTCATTCTCCATCATGCTGGTCTTGTGGAGCGCTTGTTCCGCAGCCATCATTTCATCATTTCTACACGGTGCACCTTGGCAGTGTTTCAAAGGAACGAGTTAAGCTTTATTAGGTGAGAAAAATTATCACTTGGGTTATGCTGAGGAGCCCCAGGGGTCATGGTGCATACGTTTAAGGGATTGCAGATTGTTCTGCTGGTTTGCTAACTAATTGCAAGTACAGATCCTCTTTTTGGCAGTATATTGTTTTCTCTATTATCCATCGCTGTAAAGTGGGATTAATGCACATTTTCTTGTAGTTACCCGGTACTGCGCAATCAATCATAAGCCAAAAATGCACCAAACACTTAATTTACTGATGCACAAGTTAATACAGTTACATATGTACAATAAAATTATGAAAGAAAATATCTGAAGCGCATAAATACAAAAAAAAGTGTTCTTCACAACAGGCAGGCCTGTGTACAAATGTGCTTGACTGGATGATATGCTGATGTCATCATGTATAATATGCAAGGCATCTGGGATGTTAGGATCATTATTATAATACAATCAGTTAATGTTGGTGGTCTTATGCAGTTTGGTAGCATACTGCCTCCTTTGTAAGTACTCTGTATAACACTGTTTGGGTTCTACTAAACCGTATTAATGAACTATGAGAATGCATTTTAGATCTATTCTTCACACATTATCTGCCGTGACCAAGTACTTTCTATTGAAGGTTTTGGGATCGTGGGGCAAACTGACCTTAAATTTATGAGGTCAATTTTTTCAATAAGTTATGAGCAAATTGAAGCGGTATAAAACCCTGACGTATTCAATAAAAACATGTTTTCCTACTTTTTATATGCCATACGGTTATCATATTTGCATTTGTCCATAAGCATTATTATTCATTTAGAAATTACAAGGTCCCAAAAGTACAGTTTTTTGCTTTGAGAGCTGCCTTTGCATTTTATTCATAACTGGTTTTATTCATTATGTATTGAAAGCAGAAATGCTTTGAGTGTCTATGTCCAGGAGCTTCTGCATAGTCAGAGAATGTGTCACATTCCTCACTTGGTGCAATTAAAGTGGACCCAAATTAAAAATACAAGATTTCAGAAATAAAATCTATTTTCTAAATTATAATGATAAATAGCAGCCTTTTTTCAGCTGCATGATGACAAATATAAAATATTTTACATTTATTGTAGAACCCCTCCCTTCCTTTCATATTGCCGGGATTTTTCCGGCAAACTGGTGGAGGAGATAAAAAAACAGAAACGAAACACAGGCTACTACTGATGATGTCACAGGGGAGGTGATCTCAGCTTGTGTGAGATTTTACATAGACGATGCCCCTGTGAGGGAGGGTAGCTGATGACAAACACACCCATGATCTATAACCTCCTACCAAGCTCAGAAGTAATGGCTGCCACCTGTATAACACTAGTTATGAAAAGAGAAGCATACACTGAAATGTTCATAGGCTTAAAGGAGTGTTTATTTATCTTTGTATGTGGCAGAGTGGTGCAACTAAATATTTTGAATTAAAAAAATGTTTGGTTTGGGTCCGCTTTAAGTAAACAAAAGATAACATTATCTACACTTTGGATGCGTCCAGATTTCTCTGCACTGAACTTTTAAGTCCTGTGTGTAACACTTTGAATGCTGTTCTAGTAAAAAAAATATGCTGATTGTATATACAGTAATATGCTGTGAATAATTTTTTAGAGCAAAGAAGAAATGCTGGGTTTCATTCCGCTTTAATAACTAGGTTGAGCTTCTTTTTGTTTCTTTTTCTGCCTGAAAGAGTCACCCTTCAGGCATGCACGGGCATGAAGTTTCAACGAAGCAGGTGGTTTCGGCACCGTACGCCGGCCACATAGTACCTAGGCACTGCTATAGCAGCAGTTGGCTCACCCTGCACCCAACTTACCGGTTGTGTACATATATGTACAACTCTTTGGACCTGTGTCTGGTTAAAGCGTAACTCTCATTTATGTTTAAACATTTACAAAGTAGATTTACAGGGACCCTGAGCATTGGCCTAAATTGATCTGGATTTACCTGGGGCTTCCTCTAGCCCCCCGTAGCCCGCGAGGTCCCTTGGCATCCTCTTGCTCCCTTCTGCGATCCCGCTGGCAGCTCTGGTAATCCGGAAACTATTCCGGTGACTTAAAGAGGAACTCCAGTTAAAATAATGTAATGAAAAAAGTGCTTCATTTTTACAATAATTATGTATAAATGATTTAGTCAGTGTTTGCCCATTATAAAACCTTTTAAATCCCTGATTTACACTCTGACATTTATTACATGGTGACATTTTTACTGCTGGCAAGTGATGTAGCTGCTGCATGCTTTTTTGGCAGTTGGAAACAGCTGTAAACAGCTATTTCCCACAGTGCAACAAGGCACACAGACAGGGAACTGCCAGGAGTACCATTGTTCTCAGAGCTTCTTGTGGGAGGGGTTTCACCACAATATCAGTCATACAGCGCCCCCTGATGGTCTGTTTGTGAAAAGAAATATATTTCTCATGTAAAAGGGGGTATCAGCTACTAATTGGGATAAAGTTCAATTCTTGGTCCGAGTTTCTCTTTAAACATAAAAGAAAATCATGGAATGGCTAAAAAAAAGTCATTTTAGGAGTAGGAGGAAAGAAACGGTGCTTTTGTTTTATCTCATCAGTTAATTTTCAGCTGAGGTTCACTTTAAAAAAGGTTAGATTTATTTTCTAAAACATTACAGCATTTACAAAAAAACTAAAGCTCACAGAATAATACATCACAATATTGATATAAAATTGAAAATTACCAGGCAGTTTAAAGTTGGAAATTTGCAGTTATCAAAATGTTTGACTGTAAGAGATCTGCTGTCACCATCGGCTGCCTCCAGAAAGTAAAATTGGAACAAAAGAAAGGGCACTTGATGTAATACTGCTATACTATGCTTTATGCATTTTTTTTCTTTTCCTGTTTCCTAGTTGAAAGGGATAGCATTGAGATGTTGAGAAGCAGCCTGTATTTTATGCTATTAAGGGATAATGGCTTTTGGTCAGTGTTATTTATTAAGTTTACAAACACATACCAAACTCATTTTAAAGAACTTTTATGAAAACTACATTTAAAAAAAAATTCCAGTCCACAATATTAGATGCACATTTATACTAATTGCAGCCTGCCTTCTTTGAAAATCAAGTTTCTTATAATGCATCCACAGGTGTTGATGACTGTCCCACTAATTGTCTATGTTGGCTCTTCCAGAGTCTAAATGACTATTTGTCCTCAACATACCATCCCTCAAAAGTCGATGGGCCACTGCCCCTAGTGGGCAATGGACTACATTGCCAAAAGTAGTCACCAGGTCATGGCTCCTGAAATTGCCTCATTAGAACAGGCAATACTGCAATGAAGAGAAGACAGAACAAGGTCTGAGACTGGCCAAGATTTTGGCAGGCTGCAATCTGAGGTAGGCTGGTCACAAGCTGGAGTCAAGGCATGCAGTAGACATACCAGGGTCATAAGCTGAGGTCAGGGCAGGCAGCAGGCAAGACATAGTCAATTTGACAAGCTGAGCTCAATAATGAGGAAAACATATCAAGGAATAGTCAGAAAAGCAGAAGTCTAAATAGTGAACAGAAGTGCAGCTAGCTAACCATACAAGCACAGCACACAAATCAGTCGGCACTGAGTGCTGGGGCATGTAGACCTTTTATGGGCAGAGGGCAGTTATTTTGGTGTGCAGTTTGCAGCACCTGTATGTGCAAACTGCAAATATCTGTACACACACACATGATCATGTACCTCCGACCATGTAATAATGACAGGAATGTGTGCAAGCAGAGGACCATGCAAATGCAAAATAAGTAAGGATGATGCCCAATTCAGTAAAAAGCAGTAACCATGTGGTGTGGTTAATTTATTATAATCATAATATCTTTATAGTGTTTTCTCCCTGGTGGCTAAAAGATGGTATTTTTGGTATACGTATACTATCTGTTGCTTCATTTAGGTATAAGATATATGTGAATATTACCTTAAATTATTTAACTAAAAAACTTGAATAATGCATTTACATGATCTATAAATATGACATCGCAAAATCATTCTAACCCCACATAAAAACAAAATCTTTCAAAATCTGTGACCAGTTGTGTCCTTCATTTAGATTATTACTGCACATTTATTGCCCATGCATGGGGTGGGCAGATTTTCCACTGTTTCTATTGAAAGTAATGAGTCCCTGTAAGTGTGTTTTCATATTTTGGGCCAGGTAGTTCCCTCACCTTGACGTTCTCAGAGGGTTATTTTTTCCCTGGCTATAGTTGTTAAAGAGCAGTCTAAAAATATGTGCATTTGACAGTAGTCCAGCTGCTAGCATTGAGCCGAATCAATTACAGTGTTTATATGTACACCTTTTGAAACTGTATCCCCGGCGTTGGGATAATTTACTATTCCATTCGCTTGTGGTCAAGCGGCAAATGGTTTCTTTTATTGCGTGCTTCACATGTTTGTATATTTCCTGCTGTTTGTTTGTAGCTGGAACTCCAGAAGACAAGATGCGGTTGTTCCTAATCTATTACATCACGTCTGCACAGCCACCATCTGAGGTACTGCCAGTACTATACTTTGCTAAAAATGTTTCCAATAGATGCATGAATTATCCTTGACTTGTTTTGCCATGCCTGTCCACACTTTACTAAAACAGAAAACTTTGCTATAAAGTGAAATGTATAAAGGAGTGGAATTTAAATCAAAGTTTCACCTCTGCTTCAATAGATTTGCTACAGTAATATCACTGCAAAAAGACTCTTGTATTTTTGCCTGAAAGGGTTAAAGTACACCTGAACTGAGAGAGATATGAAGGCTGCCATATTTGTTTTATTCAAGCAATACCAGTTCCCTGACAGTCCTACTGATCTCTTTGGCAACAGTAGTGTCTGAATCACACAAGTGAAACAAGCATGTTGCTAACCCAGTCAGAAAACACCTGATCTTCATGCTTTTTCAGGGTCTATGGCTAAAGGTATTGGAGGCACAGGATCAGCAGAATAGCCCAGCAATGTGCATTGGAAATAAATGTCAGTCTCCATATCCATCCCAGTTTAGGTGTGTTTTAAGGTATACTTTCACTTGCCACTGGAGCCTGAGATCCAGATAACCGCTTCTGGTTGTGGAAAGGATGGTGATGGCAGCAGATAAGACAATTTTCAAATCAGATAGTTAAAGGCCCACTATCATGAATGTATTGGTATTAAGTCCCAATCAAAATTGACAGCATTTTTTTCCCGTTAGGAATACTGATTTTTTTGAAATTCTACAAATTCTGATGTACACACTACTATAGTAAACCATACATCCTAGGCATTCAGGAACAGTCCATAAGAAGAAAAAAATGTAAACAGCAGTTGCAGGAGGAATACAATTGTTGTATTCTCTAAACAAGACAAGACAAATAACATTTATATTGCACTTTGCAGGGAGCGGTTAAAGCGGAATATAACCCTGCATTTCAACTTTGCTCTAAAATATTATTTACAGCATATTATATGCAAAAAGCATTTTTTTTTTACTAGACCAGCATTGGAAGGGTTAAACACAGACGTTTCAAGTTCCGTGGAGAGATATGCAGAAGTTCAGATTGTTACATTCTATGTATCTATTGATAAACAGTTACACACTCTTTGGCAGTCCTCCAAGCTCCTTCTCAGTCAGAGAGATAAGTCATTCAACACTTAGATACATTTCTGTAAACAAAATGTATCTCTTTTCAGCTTCGGATGCGTCTGCAGAAATCTAAAGGAACTTAACCCTTCCAATGCTGGTCTAGTAAAAAAAAAATGCTGGTTGCATATAATATACTGTAAATAATGTTTTTGAGCAAAGTTGAAATGCAGGGTTATATTCCGCTTTAAGTGGATATAAGTATAGAAAATGTATTTTGTATTATTTTTGTTGTAAATTTTTTTGGGCTACTAGATGTCCCCTCACAGTCTCCTGTCTGGTTACAGTGCAGTTCCAGTCAGCAGGGAGTGAAAGACTTTTTTTTTGTTTGCTTTTTTTTTACAATGGAATAATCACTGCTGCTTGTTACAACGGTGATTATTATAAATTAGACATTTACTATAGATTGGCTTTGGAAACATATGCTCCTATTCAACAATCTGTGCACTACCACTGGGCTCCACTCATATACACCAAGGGATGAGTATTGACGTCCCTCGGAGCTCAAGTGCAGCCTTCAGGGAAGGAGGTACTCTTCCCACAGGTCAAGTGGTTAATATCTACCTTGAACACAAGGATTGGAGAGTGGAACGTGTTAGCATATTGAATTGATCATTTTGATGTAGTATCTCCTTTTTTTAATATCCTTTGACCAATAAATAGTGCATTTATCAGTGGCTGAGTTGTGGTGCCAAAAGATGGTTATCTGGTTAGGCTTCAGTTAAGTGAAGTAAATAATACATGAGGTAAATTATTACATTCAATTATTATAAATTAATCTTCTCAGAAACTGCTGTAAGCTCCTCTGAGGCCAGTTTGTAAAGTGATGGCAGGGATAACATTATTAGCTCCTTTGAGAACAGTAAGTGACATGATGGCAGGGATTATATTGTAGGTTCTTTGACGAGTGGCACATTTGGTGAGTAACGAGAAAAAGCGAGAACACCAAGAGCCCAATATAGTGTAGTATGCACTGGTAATGTATAATTGGAAGAGTAAAAATATTAATTTAATACTCACAAACCAGGGTTACCAAGTAGGCAACCACTGTCAAAGCAGGTGGGGAGATTGTCCTGACCCCACTCAGGATTAAAAATTCGCTCTCTGTGGTAGAAGAAGGAAGGGTCAACCCTCCACCAAGGGTGGACTTGATGTAGATAATAGGATAACAGAGGCGCCAACAGGATAAAAAACACTAAAAGAACTTAAAAACCCATCTTGGTAATAGAGGAGGTAGTGGTGGACTTACCTCCTCCAAGCAGAACATACGACTGTGGATTTTCATTCAAAACTATTTTATTGGATACTCCAAATAAAGTGCAACGCATTTCGCAGGATACAGACCAGCTTCATCAGGCAATAACAGATAGGAGTAAACAGCATCTGCCAGTATCATCAACATTCAGCGCCTCTGTTCACAGAGGCGCTCATTGTTGATGATAATGGCAGATGCTGTTTACTCCTATCTGTTATTGCCTGATGAAGCCGGTTTGTATCCCGCGAAACTCGTTGCACTTTATTTGGAGTATCCAATAAAATAGTTTTGACTGAAAATTCTGCTTGGAGGAGGTAAGTTCACCACTACCTCCTCTATTACCAAGATGGGTTATTAAGTTCTTTTAGTGTTTTTTATCCTGTTGGCACCTCTGTTATCCTATTTGGTGAGTAACAGGCAGCTCAGAGATCACTGTAAGCACTCGTTCGCTGCCCCTTCAGCCCCCGAGTGCAAGAATCAGCTGTTGGTAGCCGCCCACCGCTATGTGGAAACTCTGTGTAGCAGGACGAATGTTCGGCAGGCTAACTGCTACGACCACCCTGCTGCCCACAGCCCGCCCCTTGCTTTCCTGGTGTCCTAGGCCATGGCCTTTGTGGCCTTGCTTGAAATCTGGCCATGTCCCCACCACCAGTAGCAAGTGTTTTATATTATAGGACAACATATGGACTTTTTCAAACCCTTCTCATCTGTAGACATGAGTCTAGAAATTCTTCCTTACAGTGAAGTGAAGCCAGCAGCTGCATGCAGTAGTGTACACTAAAGCTCACTATACAATGTGCAACCTGATCGTACAACCAAATCTCCAATCTGACTTAATTGTTATTAGGGCCTAACTGGAGAGTAAATGTAAAGTCCCCATTTACATGATACAATTCTACGTGCGATCAATTGGATCGATTAAATCCGACATGTCCGATCGGGACCCGATCGATAGTGTGATCGATTTTTGGTTAGTTATCAATGCAAAATCGACCACACTATCAATCAAGTCCCAATCGGACATGTCGGATTTATTTGATCCAATTGAATTTGATCAATTGCACGTGGAATTGTATGGTGTAGATGGGGGATTTACAGCCAACCTATTTGACTATATTCACACTGGTGTTTTGCGTTGGACAATATAATTGCTTTGGTAACACAATGCGATTCTACTGTAATGGTACGTTCACATCAGCACATATGTAGTGTGGTGTTGGTATGTGAGGTGGATGTGTTGGTATAATGTGAGGCATACTGGGCAGTACCGCACAGCGTGTGTGTGTACAGTTGCAGTGAAGCATACTTTTTGTTGACTGTATGCTTTTACAGTGTTTATACAGGGTACGCAGAACCCCAGTTTGATCTAGTTTGAGACCTCTTATAAACTACGCTGAAAAACTGATGCTTTTTAAAAAATGAGTTTATTCATCAAAACTGTCTTCAGAATCCAGGACTTTTGTCAGGTGCTTCAGTAACAGTTATTTCCCTTAGCTGGAGGAGTTTTTGATGCACCTTTCAGTATTATTTCAAACCTCATTAAGACAAGGTGACTGCAGGATCCCAGTGCTGGCATGTTCATATACTGTACTCCGATAGTTGTGCAGGACTGCCGTTCCATAGTGTTCCCTGTGTCTGTGGTAGAACAGGATGATTTGGAGTAAAAACTATAAGTAACCTATCGAAAGGTCTTTTTTCTCAAATTGGATTTCTTTTATGTGTGAGAGTGAAAGGATGACTTTAATGTTTACCTATTTCAGAGTGACCTGGATCAGTACAGGAAAGCACTGGAGGATGCAGGTTGCAACTTGTCACCATTAAATTACATTAAACAATGGAAGTAAGTAGTAACTTCTTTATGTCTTTATGTCTTACAAGCTTTTGTGTATTGCTATATTTTTATCTCTAGACATGACCAGAACAGCAGAACAGAGCAACACAACTAAAAGCTTTTCAGAAACCCCTCCCGTTCCCCAAGGGTCGAAACCTCCCCATCCCATTTTGCACAGTGATCTATCTTATGCAGTGGGTTCCCTGGACCCCCCCCCCCCCCCAAGTTACAGTGCTTGTCTCTCAATATTGTGTGCCACCCCCGGCAGCACTTGTGTCTCCAAGTGCTTCTGTAGATGGGCAGCTTCATACTGTGCATGCACGAGTGCACGGTTACGCATTGACACTATGGAGCCACCTGTGTTCGGGAGCTCTTGGGGACAACGAGTGCTTATATAGCCTTCTGAGGATCCCAAAGGCATACTCAATCTGTTGGTCAAATGCCTGCAATTAGGGTCACAGAGCTGGAAGGAGGTCACCGAGAGAGGACTGGGAAGGCTCAATGAGATCCTGAGCTTTACCTCTCCATCGGTAAGTATGTACCCTTTTTTTCGCTTCAGTATCACTTTAAAGCAGACCTGAATTCTAGGAAGGAATGAATTAATTCTCCCACCTGCTTTAGCAGCACTGTGCAAAGTCTTCATCTGGAAGTGTTACCTTGCAGTTCACAGTAGCTTTCACAAAAAAATATCTAAGTATAGTATACCAGATAGATGCACTGCAAGTGAAATTTCAGTCAATATAGGAGAAATAGCAATACATACAAGCCTCCAATAAATTTCATGTTGGAGGAACTAACGGTGTGCTTTTAATATTGACATGCCTGAGGCAAGGTTACAGGTTGCATATCAAATATGTGTTTCGTGAAAACAGCCTCCCACACAAAAGACTGAAATGCCTAGGAGATTTTTTTTTTCAGAGTGGCTTACCAAATAAGAAGTTTATTTTCATATAATTATAATGCTATGTCTTTCAGTGTCATACCAGATTGTATACTCTCCATTCTCAGAGTTTGGCCCCATCTTATTATAAATACCAATGAAAGCTTTCAAATAAGGAGTGTATATATTAAAGTATGAAACCTACAGTGTGGTGTGATTTTTATTATATTTTTCAATTTTTAGGGCATTTGCAAAAATGGCATCTACACCAGCTAATTATGGCCTTGGGGCAACTAAGTCGAAAGGGTGAGTGTATTATAAGCTTATATTTACTGCCCTGTGTACCACCTAGCTCATTATGATTCAAGAGGCACTATAGTGACTTATAGTAGAATGTGCTGATGCTTAACCTAGGCAGAATTCTCCTCCCAGAGCATTCTGGGAGAACAAGCATTATTTTCACTAGGCTTGGAATTTTCTGGAAACCTGTTCCACAGAGCTGCATGTGACAGGACTAAAGACGTTGCCACCTGTGAAAACTTTCAGAATATAAATTAGGGTGAGGAAATATTTTACAATGGGAAACTGCTGATTAAATAATTTTTAAATTAATACTGTAAAAAAATAAAAATATGGAATTGTATTCATTACGCTATTTTTACTACAGTTACTCAGTATACAAATCTGCATTATACATTACAATAATTACATAAAATATAGCTGCAGTAGGTATTGCTTGTCTCAAATTGGAGCGATAATTCTTCTGCTGGGTGAAGATATAGCAGTAAGAGGAATTGTACACCTCCAATATCAGGATACTCTGTGGGGAGACAATCATGCCATAGCTGATAACCCCCGCCTGTCTTCCTCATCCTATGGCTTACATCAAATTTTTCTAGTTTTGGACAGAGGGGGAAATATCTGTACTGCCAGCAGTGTAATATTTTCATGATTGCAAATGTGTAAAGTCATAGTATATTGAGATAAAAATTATTTTTAACATTAAATTCCAAAATGCCTTGTATATATGACAGATGTTATATTTGTATGCAAATGAAGTTTCCTTCAGATGCTTCCCTCCAAATTCACACTGAAAGGAAGCAGTAGTGTATGTTGCTAAGCAATACATTATGCCAAATGTTGCTATGCAGATCTGGGCTCTGCCACCGAAGTTGGAGCTATGACTCAGAGCTATGGTCAGATGGAGATCCACAGAAAAAGACCATTGTAGGACCAGTGCAATGGCTTATGTATTTTAAGGTACTTTTAACTAAGGCCTCTTTCAAAGTGCGACGTTAAAGTTGCACGTTAGAAAATGTTTTAACGTGGACTAACGCACAGCAATTTTAAGTCTGTGCAACATTCACAGTGCACACGTTGCGTTGTGTGTAACGTGTAGCAATCTTTAGAAAGTGCTGCATGCTGTGCGTTTAGCAATAAATCTGCTGCGTTGTGTGTGTTGCACATGCTCAGTAATGTTTGTTTTTTTAATGTAACG
Source organism: Hyperolius riggenbachi (assembly GCF_040937935.1). Taxonomy (NCBI): domain Eukaryota; kingdom Metazoa; phylum Chordata; class Amphibia; order Anura; family Hyperoliidae; genus Hyperolius; species Hyperolius riggenbachi. Next base: position 198,288,251 of record NC_090654.1, on the reverse strand, counting down.
TATGCGCCGTTTTCGTTCCATCACTGTGCGACAAAAACAGCGCACCAAACACAGGGCTAAAGAAAATACTATAACGTCCAAGTTATAGTCTTTCAATGCGCTGCATTAGGGGCACCATATGCGACCTTAACGTCGCATCAAACACAACGTCCCACTGTGAAAGAGGCCTCTGAAAAGATATCAGCTGATATCTTGGTTTCCTCTGGACAATGTGAAGCAAGTACTTTAAGAAGTTGGGGAAGGAGGGTGTCTGTAGGACAGGATAGAAAGCGTTGCTGTCTTTCGGGCTAACCCAGAAAGTCTGCGGTATTCTGCTGAATCAGGTATTCCCATTTAATTCCACAAGCATATAGAATATCCTGCATGAAGATGGTCAATGAGATGCAAATAATTCTGTCCTTCATGTAAACTCCATTCAAATTGTATGCAGTGTGGAATTACACCAAGAAAATAAACTTCCTGTTGATTTTGATTGGCCCAATTTCAAGCTGCATGCAATTTGCAAGAAACTTGCATGAAAGCCAGAATTATGTGCCTCTCCATAACCATTTCAAATCCTTCTGGTGATAGATCATGCCTAATACCTGTAGATGAAGTTTCATTTAAAGTGAACCCAAGGTGACATGTGACGTAATGAGATGGACATGTCTATGTGTAGTACCAAACATATTAATAACTAGGCTGTTGTCTTTTTTGTCTGCCCGAAAGAATTAAACACCTAGATATGCAAGTGACCGTTTCTCTACAGTCGAGATCTAGTCGGACTATAGAGTAAACCTTTCACACTGGGACATTGTCATTGCATTGCTTTTTTTAAAAACCGCAGTGTAACGCTAAAGAAATGCAAGTCTATGGGTCATCTCATATCTGATGTGATGCAATGAAAGTATCGCATCTGACACAAACGCATCAGCACGTTACGGGTCAACATCCGCGGTGACGTGCATTGACTGGTAGTCATGTAAGTCAATGCCCCCTGCAGATATTTTAAGTTGTTTCAAATTGCGGTGCGCATGCGTGGAAGCCTATTTTTTCAACACACTTCCTTGCAATTCGTATTTTGGCCACAGGAAGTGAGTGCTAGAGAGCCTCGTTTATAGTTTGATCTTCTGCTAAAAATTACATTATCAAGCATCAATGCGGGTGTATACGAGGCTTAAAGCATTGCGGTGCGATGCGATCATCTGATCGCACCGTAATGCATACGCAGGCTGCTAATGTTAAACTGGCCTCACTAATGAGGAATTACAGCCATAAAACTCTTGGCTGCAAGAGAACAGCTTCTGAGTGCAGGGGATAGATAAAAAAAGTTCATTCGTTTATATATTTTATCTCTGGGATGCTTGAAAGTCTGTCATTGAGTAGAAGCAATAAATCATTAAATCTACTCTGGTCAAAAAGGAAATATTTACCCAAGAAGAGGGAAGCCTCTGGATCCTGTCGTGTTTCCCACTGTGTTCCTCAGTCGCATGTTGCCGCTCGGCTTGTCAAAAAATCTGATTGGGGCCGCACTCCACTTCAAGAACGAGCGCGGCTTACTGCTTACTGCATAATAAGCTGGAGACACTTGTGCACTGCGCAGGTGCGGCCGTGCTCATGCGGGTGCAGCATGGCTGTGCTCATCCCAGAAGAGGAGTGCGGCCCTGATGTTAAAGAGGGTCCCAGCGATGAGTTAGGTCATTTCAGCTCCGCACTGCGCTAAATTTTGGCACCGCTATAGGCTGTAATGTTAATTACGCCTATAGCAGTGCAGCCGGAATGATTGTAAAATCACTATAATTTGGGTGCCGGCAAAAGCCGGACCCTGAATTACATATGTACTCCCAGACAAGTGGCGCAAAGAACAAGGAGGACGCATGAAGCCTCTATAGGATCCAGTGGCTTCCCTCTTCTTAGGTGTTTCCTTTTTGACCCGAGCATCTATGCAGAAGTCTTTTTGCAAGTTGACCTACATTTTTCTCCTCACCTTCTCTGCCAGTCACCTGTATGTGACCTGTTGCTTTCACATATTATGTTGCAGGCCTCCCAGTAATATTGTGACATTAATATTCCATCACCAATCAGGACAAAGTGTTTCTGTGCCATTCCTTGGGAAGCTGGAAATGCCGCCAAGGCTGGCATTGCGCAATTCCCTTCCACCACAGAGGACCCCTTGTCCCCTGTGCTCCCCCTCTCCTCATACTGTCAGACACATTACAAAGATACATCCACAGCTGAAGCCTTCAAAGCTATGCACTGTTTATTCAGGTACAATGATGGTCTTCTCTGCAGCATGTGCAGGGTGGAGGAGCTGGCACAGAGGATGCATATCTTTATACCCTGTCTTCTCTTTTCCACTTCCAGGCTGCTCTCCAGAGTCATGAATACGGGGTCCCAGTTTGTCATGGAGGGAGTGAAAAACTTTGTTCTAAAGCAGCAGGTAAACAGTCTGAGGAGCAGGCATTATTTTGACAAGTGTAAGCTAGAATACCACCCGCCACTGATGAGAATGTAATTGAGCTGCGTATGCTGAGTGACTGTAAATGGAGTTGAGTGCAAATTTAAACCTGTCTTCAGAATGTCACTATACTGTGGTGCACCACATGTACACAGCTGTGTGGCCTTCTGGTCATGCACAGAGCGCACAGCTTGCATTGAGTTTTGATGGTAATGGCATGGCTAGTAAGGTTGTCATTCCAGTGTTCAGTGCTGTAGAGCAGAGACTCTTTGTGTTCCCAGCCATCACATCAGCATATGGGTTAACGCAGCTACCGTCCATCCTGCCCAGTTCCCCCATCCTGTTTGTTTTGGCTGCTCAAAACAAGAAGCTTTGTGAATGTGTTTGGACATTTGATATACACACTGGGTACGGGACTTTCTGTCACATCTCCTGCTGAGCCCATAGTAAATGTGTCTGCTTTCTGAGGACGTCAGCTGCAAGATGTGAATATCCATTGCTGGTAATCTAAGTGTCTATAGAAACTGAAGGGAAGTCATTTCTATATTGATCTGTGATACTCAATATGTAATAATGCAAATGGCAGCTATAATATTTGGTATAGCAACTGTGATGAGCCATGGGAGGAGTCTGGAGTCTTTTCTGACATAGGTCAGTTGTCTGAAACCATCTGTAGAAGATACAGGCAACGTTTGGCTTTCCAGCCGCCTGAGATAATCAGACATAATATTATATAACAAGACTATGGCTATTTTGTTATTGCTTGGCTTTTTTAACAGCAGTTAATTTGTTTCTAGTTTATTTGGTGTCTATACATTCCCTTGTGTGTAGTCCTGTTGTTCATCTGCAGCCACACTACAATATAAGCCAATGCATGGTACCAAAATATGATTTAAATCTATAATTCTAGTAGCAAAACAAACTTTAATATGTTGTCTCTTCGTAATTAAAGAAAACTGTACCACAAAAAAAAGGAGGCTTCCATTCTAAAAATGCTACAAGCCATCATTTTGATCCTTTCCTTTAATATTCACTACCCAGAAGAACATGTAGATTGCATGTTCTTATTGAAGAGCATATAAGGTGTTCTGACCCAGAAGGGGTACAAAGATCTGATGCAGAAGGGGTATGAAGATCTCTTTTTCTGATCCAGAAGGGGTTTGCAGATCAGTTGTTCTGATCGATACGGGGTATGCTTATCTGGTATTCTGACTCAGAATGAGTAAACAGATCAGGTGACCTGGCTAAGAAAGGGTATCCAGATCGTGTTTTTACCCAGAAGACATATGCAGATAGGCATTCTGACCCAGAGGGGTTATGCAAATCCAATGTAATGACCACATGATTTCAAATGATTGGTTACTAGAGGTGGTGAGATAAAATAACTCCAGCTTGCATGAGCATTGCATGCAAATTGTACGCAGTTTGGAATCAAGCCAATCAAAAGCACTACCTGTCCACTTTGATGACTCGTTCACATCTAGGGCGTTTTCTGCCTTTTTTGAAGTGCAGACGATTTTCAAAATCGCCCACAAAACGCTTGTGCAATGAACCTCTATGAATCTCATATCCGCACGTTTCATGCGCTTTGCGTTTGCGATTTTAAGAATAAATACATTATATTTATTATTTTCTGGGTCAAAGCGTTCACTTCCTGACTTGCGTCAGGGAGTGAATTAAAAAATCGCTCTACGAAAGTTTGCTGCCCCAGATTTAACTGTCAGTCTTTCTTGTTGCAGAATCTACCCGTCACCCGAGTGCTTGATAGCCTAATGGAGGTGAAATCCAATCCTGTAAGTAAATGTCTCAGTTTGATCATTCCGGTCTTTTCTGTATATAATCTCAGTCACATATATGGCTGTGGTTCAGCATTCACAAGTAGAGCAAGATCAAAGCCCTATTTCTTTACAGAGAAATCTATAGTTTGCTTTGTGACGGCTGGCATGTCCGATAATTTAAATAACCTCAAAGTGGCCGTATAACATTTTCAGCTGTTTTCAGCAGCCCTAGGCTTTGTATTAAGTCTGACTTCCAAGCATCATAAATGCATTAAAGTGTTTCAGGATTGCTGTGTTCCTACCAGTTGTTTTTATTTTCTTCTATGTGTGTTTGTATTTCTGTTATTGGCGGATTTATTTTATCTGCTCACAGCTGCAAGCAAAGAAGTGAATAATTAAATGAAATAAAATAAAGACGTGTTTTGGAAAGAACTCTGGCCCCAACCGGACACCCTCCTTTAAGCTGGCCTGATTGCCAAGACCTCGTAAAATGATTGCTCTGGGGGCCATGTGTTTGTATACAAAGTCGGATCTCCATGTGCTTATCCAGCCCACATCCAGAGTCAGACTGACCACTTGCTGAATCCACAGTTTTATGGAATGCTTTATGGGAATTTGTCAATCCTTTCATTATTTTAATAATACTTAGTTAATACAATGTAATAATATAAAAGCTACTTTTGGATTAACATTTTATATTATTTTTTAAGCTAAAATTAGGAGCTGGTGACTGTGAGCAGTAAAATACACACATTGTGATCTTCTGTTGGGGCAGATGAGGCTTTGTTTATTTTTTTCCCTTCTGTACTATTTTTCTTTATTCTACTTTGTAGTGTTATGTAGACAGAATATTTTGTCCAGATGGATGGGTGGTGGACCGGCAAGAGATCACCCACTGTATACATGTCAAACTCTGGCCCGCAGAGCCCTCAGATTTGGCCCGCAAGTGGTTTCCCCACTTTGCATTGTGTTTGGCCACCTCTAGACCACCAGGGAACCTATATTGACGCAGAACGCTCTAGGCCACGTGAGCACAAGCGGAGGAGACCCCAGGACCCTGGAGCTGCGGCGAGGGACAGATCAGCTGCCAGGGGCTGAAGGAAGCCCCAGGTAAGTAGATCTGATTTTTTTTTTTTTTTTTTTTTTTTTTTTTTATCCTTGGACCTTTCCTTTAACTGAGCGGCTGTGGTTTCTCATAATGATTCATTTCTGAGTATGCAAACCATCTCTTTATGCCCCTGAAAGCCAGGCTTACATCTAGAACCACTGGTTTATAGTGAACCTATATCTTATACGTTTTACAGAGCCACATCAATCCAACATGCATGGGCAGCACCATGGCTTAGTGGATAGCGGCTGGGGGTCCCCGATTTGAATCCCAGCCATGGCACGATCTTCAAGGAGTTTATATGTTCTCTTCATGTCTGCGTGGGTTTACTCCGGACTCTCTGGTTTCCTTCCACTTTTCTCCAAAAAAACATACGGTTAAGCTAATTAGCTTCCCCCTAAAATTGATGCTAGACTATGATGGACTATGTAAGAATTAGAATGTGAGCCCCTCTATGTAAACTGTGTAAAGCACTGTGGAAGATACCAGCTTTATATAAATACTAAATAATAATAATAATAATGCATACAGCATGTTTCGGACTTACTGGTCCTCTTCAGTGCACGGCATGGATTGGACCAGTACTACAGAATACCCATATAGCTCATGTTGACCCACAACCACTAGGAAAGTATAAGGGGCTAAAAGAGGCCGAAAGCACACTTTTATCCTTGGAGCTTTAATTATGCTATATATTTATCTGATTGTCTTATAACATGAGCTGGCTAACTAATTGAAGTGGGAGTTTAAACACTTCAGAGCTGATAACATTTGTAGTGGGCTCCAGGCCTCACTCCATTTTACTGTTAGTCAAGTAAAAATTAAGTTGCTGGTTAGTTGTTACCCAACCTCAATTAAATATATATAAGTAACTTGTTTTTCCTGCAGGACACAGATGACTACAGATATTTTGATCCCAAGATGTTGCGTGGAAATGACAGGTAATACTTCCCAATTTTTTTGTAAGAATCATTTCTTTGACCCACTAATAAAAGCCCAGAAATGGGACCCCCCATGTACCTTCGAAGTACTTCCACATTAATTTGCATCCCTAAAAAGTTGATTCTCCTTGAGGGTATGTTAAAACAGGACAAGGGTTATTAGTGGGGAATGTCCGATCCTCAGCCACAAATGACTTAATCAGCACATGATGACAATAGAATGTCGCTGCACTAGACATGTCCCTAGCACATTTAAAGTGAACCCGAAATGAAAATAGACTGATGATAAAAATACTATAATAATAATAGTATCTATCTTAATGTTTTGGCTCAATGGCCAAAAAAGTATAAAAGTATAAAGTGTTCCAGAGTGAAAATACATGAACTATTGACCTTTTTTCTATCTATCCTCTGCTTTTATAAATAGTTTTCTGCAGGAAAAAGTTTTATGGCTATAATTCCTGATCAGTGAGGGTTATGCTGAAATCCAACAAGTATGCCTGAAGTTTTATTCTTTCAGGCAGCAAAAAGGAACACAGCCTAATTGTTTGGCACTGCACATATAATAGTACAGCACCATGAAAGAAGTTGCTATATACAGTCAGGTCAATAAATATTGGGACATCGACACAATTCCAACGCTTTTTGCTCTATACACAACCACAATGGATTTCTAATGAAACGAACATGATGTGCTTTAACTACAGACTGCCAGCTTTAATTTGAGGCTATTTACATACAAATCTGTTGAACGGTGTAGGAATTACAACAGTTTGCATATGTGCCTCCCACTTGTTAAGGGACCAAAAGTAATGGGACAGAATAAAAATCATAAATAAAACTTTTACTTTTTAATACTTGATTTCTGGGTTTCATCCTTGGTGATGCTCTGCCAGGTCTCTACTGCAACTGTCTTCAGTTCCTGCTTGTTCATGGGGCATTTTCCCTTCAGTTTTTGTCTTCAGCAAGTGAAATGCATGCTCAGCTGGAATCAGGACAGGTGATTGACTTGGCGATTGTAGAACATTCCATTTCTTTCCCTTCAAAAACTCTTAAGATGTTTTTCCAGTATGCTTTGGGTCATTGTCCATCTGCACTGTGAAGCGCCTTCCAACCAATATTACCCGAAACACTTCTGAATTTATCCTGCTTTTGTCAGCAGTCACATCATCAATAAATACAAGATAACCGGTTCCAGCTGAAGACAAAGCTGAAGGGAAAATGCCCCAAGAATAAGCAGGAACTGTAGACAGTTGCAGTAGAGGGCTGGCAGAGCATCACCAGGGATAAAAACCAAGCGTCTAGTGAGGTCTATGCGTTCCAGACTTCAGGCTTTAATTGACTGCAAAGGATTTGCAACCAAGTATTAAAAAGTGAAAGTTTGATTTATGATTATTATTCTGTCCCATTGCTTTTGCTCCCTTAACAAGTGGGAGGCACATATGCAAACGGTTGTAATTCCTACACCGTTTACCTGATTTGGATGTAAATACCCTCAAATTAAAGCTGTCCACAAAAAGACTGGCACCACAAAATAGTAGTAAAAGTAAGCTCTTTTATTAGAATTTTATTAAAACGACATAATAGTCAAGATAAAAAAACGGCTATGGCGGCGACAGCCCACAGTTTCGAGCCGCATAGCCTCAAATTACCTCAAATTAAAGCTGACGGTCTGCAGTTAAAGCACACCGTGTTCATTTCATTTCAAATCCATTATGGTTGTGTATAGAGCCAAAAAAAATGTGTCCCTGTCCCAATATTTATGTATCTGACTGTAAGTCTGTGATTGTGCACCTTATAACACAAGCCTAACTTTGAGTATAGATTCATTTGAATTGTTTCTTAATTTGGATTTGAAATTACACGTCATTTGTTCGAATTAGCACACACGTCATTATTTATTTATTTTTTTATCAACAGTTCTGTCCCAAGAAACAAGAATCCCTTTCAGGAGGTAAGCAGATTGATACCTGCATTATAATAATATATGTTGATTAACGTATACCTGTGTATATCAATATAGAAGTCAAGTAACTTTTTCCTTTTTTGCATGACAGAGTCAGGGTGACCCGGTCTGCCTAGGTGTGCTTTCAAGCTGGTTTTACTTTATTATATTTCCCTATGGCCCCCAATCTTCCTCTCTACTTCAGCAGGTGCAGAGAAGCTAGTTTCCAGGGCGCAACCATCGACTTTCCTTTCTCCCGCGGCTGCCTTCCCATGTGTCCTCCCATCCCCTTCAGGGTCCCAGTGCTGTAGTTTCTGAGTTACGTGAACAGCTTCCACCATTGTTCAGCCTCTCTTTGAGTTGAGCTCCCCATTGCAGATAGTCATCATAACTTGCAATTCCTCTCCAGCACCCTTTATACAGCAGACTCTGCAATAAGAAATACATTAAAAACATTGTCAAATTTAAAATACATGTAAACACATACGTACACGTGAAAAGTACATTTTTTTCAAAGTAAAATGAGCTAGACATTACTTTTCTCATATGTTGCCATCACTTACAGTAGACAGTAAAACTCTGACAAATCTGACAGTTTTTGCTCTAGTCTGTCTCCTCATGGAGTTTCATCAGGGTTTTCTTTATTTTTAAAAGTACTGCTACTGAACGGCAGTTGCTCAGTCCAACTGCCAAAATAGAGTGCAAAGAAGTTGGGAGACCAGCCTGCATCTTTGTATAGATCCTTACCAGGGAGTACTTTTGAAAATAATGAGGGGAATTCTTAAAAGTCCAGTGCAATGTATGGCGGCTATTTTATTTGCAAATTCAGGTGTATTTTTGTTACTAATTGCAAATTCATTGTATTTTTGTTACTAATTACAAGCCCTTATTTGAAAACATAACAGTAATATACCCTTTTGACATGCATATTAACCACTTGAGGACTATGGGCTAACACCCCCCTAATGACCAGGTTAGTTTTCAGTAATTAGGCCACTGCAGCTTTATCTAAATCTGCAGCTTTTTATAAATATTTACTGTAATTTTTTCCAATAAATAAACCTATTTTCTTATTATTTTACTAACCCTCTCTCCCTCCGGCAGCCAGCCTATTACAGCAATGTAATACACAAATCTGATTTATTAAATTAAACACACTTAGCAGACCTTGTATGAGACCTCCCTAAAATATAACTTTTATTTGTTACAGTAAAATCTTTCCATCTTTAAGAATTTGGTTTGTATTTTAGATATAGATATTTTTTATTTAATTCACATTAACCTAGTAGGGTAGTAGAAAACATATTGATATATCTTAGAAAGGACCTTCTGTATTTTATAGTCAATTCTTATCAAACCCCCTACCAGGCACTAAATTAGTATATATGCTGAGTTACTTCAAATAGTACAGAACCCTCCACCTAAAACCGACATGTTTCGGCTCCTTAAAAATAGAGCCGTCGTCAGGGCTACAATGAAAAAGTGCTTAGGGTGCAAAGTGCATAATAGAAGAAAAACGCAGCTATCTACAAATACATAATCAAAAACACAATCAATGAGAGCTTAGCTCTCTAGTAAGGTCAGCAAACAAATGAGGCTGTCTAGCAGCCTTCCTTATATACCCTGGAGAGTGGGTGGGATCTGGTATGCCATACCTCCCCTCCTAAATATCCCCTCCTATTGGTTGGTTGATGGAGCAGAGCTATCCCCTCCTATTGGTTAGTTCTCCTATTCAATCTTTTTCCATATATTCTCAAAAACGCTTTTTGAGAATATATGGAAAAAGATTGAATAGGAGAACTAAACAATGTTAGTAGAGAGTTTATGATTGACAATGAACCCAACCAATAGGAGGCGATATTTAGGAGGGGAGGTATGGCATACCAGATCCCACCCACTCTCCAGGGTATATAAGGAAGGCTGCTAGACAGCCTCATTTGTTTGCTGACCTTACTAGAGAGCACAGCTCTCATTGATTGTGTTTTTTGATTATGTATTTGTAGATAGCTGCGTTTTTCTTCTATTATGCACTTTGCACCCTAAGCTCTTTTTCATTGTAGCCCTGACGACAGCTCTATTTTTAAGGAGCCGAAACATGTTGGTTTTAGGTGGAGGGTTCTGTACTATTTGAAGTAACTCAGCATATATACTAATTTAGTGCCTGGTAGGGGGTTTGATAAGAATTGACTATAAAATACAGAAGGTCCTTTCTAAGATATATCAATATGTTTTCTACTACCCTACTAGGTTAATGTGAATTAAATCAAAAATATCAATATCTAAAATACAAACCAAATTCTTAAAGATGGAAAGATTTTACTGTAACAAATAAAAGTTATATTTTAGGGAGGTCTCATACAAGGTCTGCTAAGTGTGTTTTATTACAGCAATGGGCTGTCATAAGCATCAGCCTATGAGAGCCAATTGCTTTTGTCTCCCCCAAGGGGACAGCCGTGTCACATGGGTGTCCCCAGTGCAGCACTGCCTTAGATTGCAGCGCTGCACACTGTAAATAGACGGCGGTTTTGCCGTCTAACAGTCTCCTAGCGGAAAACACTGCTGGGAGACTTATGATGGAGCAGAGCTCCGTCATTCATGCGGAGATGTGCAATCTCCTGCAAATCCCCGCCACAGGACTTGACGCCAATTGGCGTTAGGCGGTCCTGGGGCTGCCGCCACGTTCATGCCCATCAGCGTGATGCAGTCGTTTGGGAGTTAAAAAAGTTGAGTCCCTAAGGTAACTATGTATATATTTTTTTAGACAAGATTTTTTGTTTTTGGAGGGGGGGGTTAATATGTATGTAGGTGTAATTTTACTATTTGGCCACTAGTTAACCCCCCCCCCCCTCCACCCCCCAATTCCTGTGAACTGTGAATTTACGCAGAAAATTTAGCATGTATGCTTTCACTTTTATTTTATTGATGACCACCAACATCTCATTTATGCCAGTGATCATTGATCACAAGCACTTTGATCGGTGAATGGGAGATGACTAGTTAAATTTGACAATTTTTCACAATAGTGGTCCTTTTATACAAATGTTTCATTTTTTGATATATTTAGTATCAATCAAAAGTTTAAAGCGGAATATAACCCTGCATTTCAACTTTGCTCTAAAACATTATTTACAGCATATTATATGCAAAAAGCATTTTTTTTTTACTAGACCAGCATTGGAAGGGTTAAACACAGAGGTTTTAAGTTCCGTGCAGACATTCAGATGGTTACATTCTATTTAGTTAGTGTGTAACTGTTTATCAATAGATACATCTCTTTGGCTGTCCTCCAAGCTCCTTCTCAGTGAGAGAGATGAGTCATAATAAACACATATTTGTAAACAAAAAGTATCTAACTCAAGTTCGGATTCGGTTGCAGAAATCTCTAGGGACTTTAAAGCCCTGTGTAACCCTTCCAATGCTGGTCTAGTAAAAAAAAAATGCTGGTTGCATATAATATACTGTAAATAATGTTTTAGAGCAAAGTTGAAATGCAGGGTTATATTCCGCTTTAAGTACCATTGCTCCGTCTACACAACTCAGCAGATGGCCTCAAACACATTAAGAAGGCAAGAAGTTCCATTAATTAAAGCGGAATATAACCCTGCATTTCAACTTTGCTCTAAAACATTATTTACAGCATATTATATGCAAAAAGCATTTTTTTTTACTAGACCAGCATTGGAAGGGTTAAACACAGAGGTTTAAGGTTCCGGGAGAGATATGCAGAAGTTCAGATTGTTACATTCTATTTAGTTATATGTATCTATTGAGAAATGTTACACACTCTTTGGCTGTCCTCCAGCACCTGAGAAAGCGAGTCACATTCAACACTTAGATACATTTATGTAAACAAAATGTATCTTTGTCAGCTTCAGATGCGTCTGCAGAAATCTCCAGGAACTTTAAAGCTGTGTGTAACCCTTCCAATGCTGGTCTAGTAAAAAAAAAATGCTGGTTGCATATAATATACTGTAAATAATGTTTTAGAGCAAAGTTGAAATGCAGGGTTATATTCCGCTTAAAGGCCTGTTTAGGGAATGCAGGTCCAGGCGACTACCTCATGAATGTGATTGACTAAAAGCCGAGAGTGTGTGCAAAGCTGTCATCGAAGTAATAGGTGGCTACTTTGCAGAATCTATAATATAAAACTATATACACTACAATGTAATATTAAAAATAAAGAACTACTATTGAATGAGAAGGTCTGTCTAAATGTTTGACTGGTACCATACCTGAGAAAGTGCTTTTTCCCAAACCAGAGCTCTCTGTTATGGGGGCTGTTGACATACATTTGAGATCAACTTTATCACCAAAATATATGGAAACTCCAGAAGAGCTTTGGAGCTAGCGCACATGCCATGATTATTTCCTGGCAGCTTTTATTTTTGTAATAGGAAGTACTGCACACTATTTACATGCTATTTCTGCTCTTAGTTATGTCATTTCTTAGCTCATCTTACAGAAACATTCCTTTACAATCTGTCCTGTGTCAATATCCTGCTAGCTTGTAACTGTAGCTAATGTGTAACAATTCTGAAGGATGTACAAACACACCCCAGGGTTTAGCAGTTTGTGGAAAATATGATTTGACTTTCATAGTTGAAGTGTACCTGAATTGATGTGTGACATGATGAGATAAATATGGGTATAAAAGTACTAGTCCTACTAAGAAATTGTCTGAAGTACATTCCTATTTTCCTGTACTGCAAGTGTTGGAAAACTAGAAACGGCCCAATCTGGTGCAGTATCGTTGCATGAGGGTATGTTAGTAGTATGTAAAGTGCGAAGATACTCACAAAATTGGGTTGCTAATCAGGCAACCACTTAGCAAAGCATGTGGGAATGTACCATCCCTACTTGGTCTTAACCCAAACCTACAAAGCTCTCCACTATCTCTCTTTCCTGTACATTTCCTCACTAGTTTCCAGATACCAACCCAATCACAATCACAGATCTGTACATTACCTTACTTTGTCCTCCTCTAGATTTACCATCTCGGTTTCACGTATACAAGATTTTGCACATGCCCTTCCACATCACATCCATCACACCTCATCCTTTGATATCTTTAAACGCTCTCTCAAAACTCACCTTTTCTGACAAGCATACGCTCTACCTTAGGCCATTCCCCCATTGAGCTTTGGGCAAGTTCTACTCCCACTAGATAGCTTAAAAGCACACTGCCTCTAGGTATACTACTACTACCTACTGTATACTAACCCACCTCTTGTCCAACCTCCCGCCCAATTCCTTTAGATTGTAAGCTTGCAAGGGCAGGGCTCTCTCTCACCTTTTTGTGTCTTGGAGTTTGTTATACATTTATTCATCATGTTACTTTTGTCACTGTAATTACCAATTCTGTACTTCTTACCGACTCTGTAGTTTGTGCCAATTCTGTATTTTGTATATTGGTGTACAAAACATTGTCTTTATTATTATGCACCCTATGTTTTTTTTCTACTTTGCATAGCACCACAGCATGTTGGTGCTTTATAAATCAATAATAATAAAAATCTTACCTCTTCACTATATAGATTTGGTAAGATTGTTTAATCAAGATAGTATCATTGATGGCCACCTTAAAGTGTACCAGAGACATTGCTACCAAAAGATTTGATATTTACCAGGGATTTCCTCCAGCCCCATAAGCATGTGTGAGTCCCTCCTGTCCTCCCGCTGTCTGCCAATCAGCCGCAATCAGCCCGGTAACTGGCTCAGCCGGGTCCAGTCCCGGGTCTTCTGTGCATGGTGATCGCGGCTGAACGGCAGACTGCATGCTTATAAGGCTGGAGGAAGCCCCGGGAAAGTATCAAATCTTTAGGTAGCGATGTCTCTGGTTTCAAGATGGCCTTCAAGGTGGTATTAGTCTCATATTTGAATGCAGATCCACCCATGCCTTCACCATTTTACGGCAACGGGTAAAGTTTTCCTTTAGTTTTAGTTATCGTATATAACCACAGCTTTACTATATTATAATTTTATATGTCTGTTTTCAAGTATGGTATCCAGTACATTTTTCATTGTTACTTATTTGACATCTTTTATATTCAGATGTATAACAGGTTACTGATTTTGCTTTCTTTCCCCACAGGCCATTGTGTTTGTCGTTGGAGGTGGGAACTATATTGAATACCAGAATTTAGTAGATTATATAAAGGTTGGTAATGTTAAGATCACTGTTTCTCAAACTTTGTATATCAAAATCATATTATATGACAATTAAAATACATTGGTTTTAGCCCTTACATTCTAGCTGTGACCCTAGATTCTGCAAGTTGACGCTTTGGGGCAAATGGTCAATGGAGAACCTTAGAGGATTTCTGAGGTGACAAAATAAATGTATTATTTCTTACCTGGGACTTCTTCCCAGGGCTGTGGAGTTGGAGCAATTTAGGGTACCTGGAGTCTGTGGTTTTAATAAACTGAGGAGTCGGATGATTTTTGAACCAAATTCATAGCCTTTGTAAAGACTAGACTGTGGAATCAGAGTCAAGGTGTCAGATTCGGAGTAATTTTGGGTACCTGGAGTCGGAGATTTCATAAACTGATGAGTCAGTCAAATGATTTTTGTACCGACTCCACAGCCCTGCTTCTTCCAGCCCCTAGAAGTAATTTGTGTCCCTCTTCGCAGAACTGGACCCATTGGTAGTAGACGAGCTTTAGAGGCTGTCAGCCCCGAAGAAGACCAAAGCTGTGGCGAGGTACACAAATGATTTCTAGGGGCTGGAAGAAGCCCCAGGTAAGTAAAGCTACATTTATTTTGTCACCTCGGAAATCCTTTAAAGAGGCACTGCAATGGCATACAGTAAAATGTAATTTATTGTTCAGGATACCTAATTTTACTTTAACCTCTTGCCGACCGCCTAATGCCATACGGCGGCAGTAGAGTGGCTCTGTTGTTCCTCCGCACCGCCATATGGCATCATCTCGTGAGGAGCAAGATTTGACGGGGGCTCTCGCTTGCACAAGCGAGCTCTCGCGTCACTGCACACAGGAGGACACCAGCGAACAGTCTGCCAGCCAGTGATTGGAGCTGGCAGGCTGTTTATTTCTGTAAACACTTGGTTAAATATTTATATAGTGCTGACATCTTACCCAGCGCTGCACAGAGTATAGAGGGGGGATGTTAAGTGTTAGGCGTCAGGTCCAGGGTTTGTGTGCGTGTGTGTGTGGGGGGTTAAGTGTTAGGCGTCAGGTCCGGGGTTTGTGTGAGGGGGGAGGATTAAGTGTTAGGCCTCCTTAGCAGTAATCCTGAGTCAGGCTTAGGACGGAAATCCAAAACTCAGAGCGGTAATCCTGTGCCTGAGTGAGTTATATGCAGGAGCTGCTGCAGATCTCTCTGTGCTATGTTTTTTTTCTTGTTTTTAGGATCTAAAAGCTTGTGAAAAAAATTCATGGCTTTTAGACCCTAAATCTGGAAATAAGCATACCAGGGAGGTTAACTGCCCACCGCCTGCACAAACCCCAGTCACGACAACTAATCCTTAACCCTCTACCTTCCTGTAAACCCCAACTATGACACCTAACACCCCCCCACACACTCATACAAACCCTGGACCTGAAGCCTAACACTTAACCCCCCACCCCCCTCCCCACACACACACATACACCCCTGTCCTGACACTTAAGCCAAAGGTTAGGTGCCCTTAATTCAAATACGCAAGAGAGGAAACATTTTACAATGGACAAACACTGACTAGATAATTTATAAATAAATATTGTACAAAAATAACCAATTTTATTCATTGTTATATTCAGTAACGTTCCCCTTTAAAGAACACTTGTTCTAAAAGAACTGTAGAGGCTGCCATTTTGTCGACTCAAGGGTCCTTTTACATTATATCAGTTGCAATTGTGCATTAATGACAGGTAGGTACAACTAGACCCCCTACTAGAAACATTCATGAGGACTCTTTAATACGGTCCTGCTTTTTATTAGTTTTAAGCTCTGTATTTTACCTTTACTGAGGTAAGAGCAACACTCTGAGGGATCGACTTGGAAGTAATATACAGATTAGGTGTTGTCACTCCACTTCACGTAAACAAGCTCTGTGATTTAGAAACTGCTAGTTCAGCTTTTGCAGTTTTTACAATGCCTCAGTATAGGTGAGCTTTAAAGAGAACCCGAGGTGGCTTTGTATAACTTTAGTGGGGCACAGAGGCTGGTTGGGCACACTAACACCAGCCTCTGTTGCCCCATCGTGTGTGTCAAAGACCCCCCTGCTCGCCGCTATACCCCCGCAATGCTGGCGACACGCAGCGTGTCGCCAGCACAATGTTTACCCTAGCGCTGTCTGTCAGCGCCGCTCCGCCGCCTCCTCCGCATCGCCGCTACCCGCCCTCGTCCCTTCCCTCACGCTGATTGGAGGGAAGGGACGAGGGCGGGTAGCGGCGATGCGGAGGAGGCGGGGGAGCGGCGCTGACAGACAGCGCTAGGGTAAACATTGTGCTGGCGACGCGCTGCGTGTCGCCAGCACTGCGGGGAGGATAGCGGCGAGCAGGGGGGTCTTTGACACACACAATGGGGCAACAGAGGCTGGTGTTAGTGTGCCCAACCAGCCTCTGTGCCCCACTAACGTTATACAAAGCCACCTCGGGTTCTCTTTAAAGGACCATTATGACCAAAGAGGAATCTATTTAAAGTTCACTTGCACGCATGGATAAAATATATTTGTGTCATAGAAAATGCACTGTAGATGACTTTTTCCTATGTAGTTATCACGGTTGTTGTTGCCAGGGAATGCTTCTGAAATATCACAAAACCACTCAGAAAGAGGTTCGGAGCCATCAAATGAATAAGATAAGACAAATAACATTAATATTGTGCTTTTCTCCTGGCGGACTCAAAGTGCTTCACCAAAGGTTTTTAGTTGGACTCTGGGGGTGGTCAAGTTATTAGAGCCTGCTGATCTGAGGCTGTGGGAGTTGTGACACAGTTTAGGTATCCGAGCTCCAGGTCATGTTGAATGTGGGCATGCCAATTTTGAAAAGGATTCTCCATATTAAGGGACACCAGTGGAGTGAGCAAAGAATGTGTGTTATGTGGCAAAGGCGGGTGGGCTTGTTACCAGCCTTGCGGCAACATTCTGTACAAGCTTGAGGAGGTGTAGGTCTTTATTTGGAAGCCCTGTACAGAAAGCATTGCAATAGTCCAGCCGTGATGTGATGAAGGCGTAAACTAGGGTTGGAAGTTCCTCTGGAGGAATTAAGTGCTTAATTCAGCTGGCCTAGCCACTGTTCTTGCAGTTGGACTGTTCCACTGCTGTCAGGGAATGCATGGAAAGAATAAAGGAAGCCTTTAGAATACCCCATAAGGAGAGGGACAAGTCTAAAAACTGCAAGAACAAGGTTCAGAGCTGTCAGATTAATACTACCTTTCTGTCAGTGACAGCTACACAGGAAAAAATCATTTACAGTGCATTTTACTCTGGGAGAAATATACCAAAATCTGCTTGTTACAGATTTTGTCACGGTGGTCCTTAAAGAGCTGCGTTAGATAGTATTACCTGTTTCGGGTCACAGGAGACAGATTGGAGACAGTTGGGGGTATGACAACTAGACCCCCTACTAGAAACATTCATGAGGACTCTTTAATACGGTCCTGCTTTTTATTAGTTTTAAGCTTTGTATTTTTCCATCGCCACTGTTGCCTTTTATCCATGTCTTACACCAATTTCCCTGCCCCCTTACCACGAGTCCTTTCTATTCCGTCCTTTTCCTTTCTTTTTACTCTGTAATTTATTCCTAGAATATTCTTCTGTCCCTTCCCTGAAGTTCCTCCCCTGCTGTCTCTCATCTGCCTCCGTCTCTTGAAACAGATGACTTTGGCTTATTGACATGCAAACAATCTTCCCTATAAAAATAAAGTTTCATGGCAGGCATCTAGCTCTGGTTTTGCTTTGCTTTGAAAAGCCATCACTAGTTGCTAAGCTCTGTCCTTCTCTTAGCTGACTCTACCATAGATTTTATTTATGTGGGCCTTCCCAGCTCCACTGAGCCTTTTTTTCCAAAACCCTTTCTTCCATCACTGGCTGACTGTTGGTACAATAACTATTTAACGCTTTTCACTAACCCTAATGGCAATAGGATGTCAAGTATTGGTATTAATGTTAAGTATTGGTGGTATATGATTCAGTTTCAGTCCTTTTAAATGTATTTACAATGTATTTGTCTTAAACCAACGTGCTGTGTTTTTCTTTCCTAGACCAAACAAGGAAAGCACATACTGTATGGATGCACAGAGCTTTTCAATGCTGCACAGTTTGTTAAGCAGGTAATAGTTGCCTTTTTGGTATGCAGTCATACAATGAAATTAAAACCTACAACATGTTAAGTCTCATATATATACAAGCAACAGATTATTTCCTAGCCTGTTCTGTAGCAGCATATGCAATTGTGGAGGGTGATCGAAAGCACCCTATAACAAAAAACAAATTAATATAAATGGTACTCACAAAGTAACGTTGCAGAAGGGCAACCCCCCCCCCCCCCTTTGTGTGTTCTGTAACAGGACCAGCACTCAGAGCTGGGACAAGGTCCTCCAGCACCCAAGGCTGAGACACCAAAGTGCGCCCCTCCATCCCTCCCACCCCAGCTGTCACACACTGATTGCTATTAGACTAAGAGGGCCACAGGGCCCACAACCTCCCCAACACCTTAATATCTAGTTATCTGGCTTGTAGTCACTGCTATGTATCCCCTTTTCTTATTTCTTTCTGCTTCAAACACAATTAGGAATGACAGCTGAATGAATTGTGCGCCCCCTCCTACTCTGCGCCCTGAGGCTGGAGCCTCTCCAGCCTATGCCTTGTCCCGGCCCTGCCAGCACTTATGCATGTAGCTACAAAATAAAGTGACCAGCCATTTTATTTTTGAATGTTAATTTGGGCTAACAGGCTGCAGAATTATTGACTTGTGTCCAACTGTTCTGCTATCAGGGAAAATCTGATGGGTTGATGTGGATAACGTAGTCCTTCTATAGGATCCACTACCATGAGAGGCCTGTGCATGCTAACTAAAATAAAATAATATTCCCCATTAGGGTTGCAGCGGTATACCACAGTTTTATTGTGCATGGTGATCATACCATGCTCCTGGAGTCAGAAGCATGGTATGATTACCGCGGTATACCGCTGCAACCGTATTCCCCATCAGTTCATCCCTCTACACTAGTAGCACAGTTAATTTTCCTGCACTAGCTGGAATGCGTAAAAATGTACGCAATGCGTCCCACCGACCTCCGAGGTCGGCAAGCTGCCAGCGGGGGACTGGAGCAGCAGTGAGTGACTACGAGGGCACAGGATGGCTGCTTGGGGCTGGTAGAAGCCCCAGGTAAGTGAAACTCATTTTTTTTATTTTGCTTGGACTTTCCCTTTAAGTCAAAAATATGTCAGGGGTATGAATAATTATGGACATCACTGTATATGTAGCTATGTTTTTCTCACCATGCCACATGTCAGTTCAAGCATGCTTTAATGACTGAGCAACACCATTATTTCTGGATTCCACAGGGGAGAGAGGAATTTGTCCTGAAATTAGGCATTACCGGTAATGTCTGTTTTTAATGTCCTGCAATCGACGTATGAATAGTTTGTTTTACTAAGGCAATGCTGTACTTTGCTTTGGAACATAAATGTTTACAATTAAATAGCTACTTTTCAAACTTACTTTTTTCAGCCATGACTACTGCCGGTTGACTTTGGCATAGATTAAACTGTCTGTTTTTTATATTTAAACACAGGAACAACAATTGGTAAAGTAATTATGAACCACTTTCTGAACCACTTTCTGTATTTGTTTAAATGGTCACAAGTGGAGTTTGCATTTCATTTATTTTTTTGTTCTAGTGGGTTTATAGAAATAACATAATCCCATGTTAAGTATCAGAATTTAAAGTGTTTCTCTGATTCCTGTAAGAATAAGACAGTCCTTAGCGAAACCATCTTTATGCACTCCATATTTTTGCAAGCCATATTATGACTGCATACCGGTGACTGCACTAGAGCAGTATATGTATGTTCCATTGTAATAATGTTCTAGTTTCTGCTTTTGGGATTTACATTTTAAAATTGCATTCACTCCCATTGAGCAATACGTGTCCCCAACATTCCTACAGGCTTGCATAATTGTATCCAAGGTAATGAAATTCCAGGTAAGGTCTAACAGTCCAGGACATGCTCCTTCTTATAAGCACTGCTCTATTTGCCCTGGGTACAAAGTCCAACCCCCACACCAGAAAATGGAGTAAGATGGCCGCTAACAATACAATTTGCTGAATAATTGTTTTTACGAACCACTAATGGATAGATTCTCCTAACCAATCCAATCAGATTAATGAAATCAATCAGATTTGAGATCGATTCGTCAATCTGATTGGATTGGTTTTTGTCTATTAGTGGTCCCAAACAATCATTTCCGATCGTTCATAAACCATCGTTCAGTAAATTGAATCGTTCATGGACACCTTAAAGTGAACCTAAACTGAGACGGACATGTATTTTTCCTTTTAAATAATACCAGTTGCCTGACTCTCTTGCTGATCCTGTGTCTCTAATACTTTCAGCCACAGCCCCTGATTAAGCATGCAGATCAGGTGCTCTGACTGAAGTCAGACTGGATTAGCTGCATGCTTGTTTCAGGTGTGTGATTCAGACACTATTGCAGCAAAGAGATCAGCAGGACTACTAGGCAACTGGTATTGTTTAAAAGGAAACATCTATATCCCTCTCAGAGGCTTAATAGTTCTTTAAAAAATTAATTGAACCAATTATTCTTTTTTCCAATACCAACCAATTCAGCCTTTAGGTCTACTCTACTCAATAAGATGAGTTGTCATATATAAAAATCAAATGACCATTTCTTTGTACCAATAGATTGCAATTTATTTGTTTATCAAAATTTGCATCTACTCTTCTGTAATTAAAGGATACCGGAGCTGAATGAAAAAGTAAAAACGGGGGGGGGGGGGGGGAGCAGGCATGTATACAAAGTACTCCTCATGCCCACCGATCCCGTTCTCCGTCTCCCTCCTTTATTGCACAAATGCTTGTTGGTCGGCTGGGCCGGACATACGTGCGTGCATCCTTGATTGTGGAACTGCAGACGGGAGCGTTCTGCGCATGATGTCATGACTACATGCGCAGAGCGCTCCTGCTGCAGGCGACTGGGAAAATGACTGTGGGGGGCATTTGCACAGTAAAGGAGGGAGAGGGATGAGAATGAGGGTAGCGGTGGGCATGAAGACTACTTCGTATACATGCCTGCTCACCCTGCTTTTACTTTTTCATTCAGCTCTGTTATCCTTCAAAGTAAACTTGAAGTGAAAAAATACGAGGTGGTCATATCTGAAGACCGTTCACTGTGCCATAAATCCATGACCCCTCAGCACAACCTCCCCTTTGTCTTGAGCTATGCCTCTTCCATGCTGAAGTGTGCATGCTCCATCCAGTCCCATGGCCATTTTGTGCACACTCCTGCATGCATAGGCTTTCGGAAGCATTTATAGAGGGCAAACTGAGAGGACGGAGTGTGCGTATTTGCTCCAAACTGAAATCACTCAAAACTTTGATGGGGGGGCGACACATAGCTTGAAGACTGAGGTGAGGTTGGTGAAGCGTTTATAGTGGCATTGAAGACGTCCCAGGTATGGCCACCACATAGATTATATTTTTTTTACTTAATTCTGGCACCCTTTTAACCTCCTGAGCGTTATGACGCTCAGGAGGTTTTGTATCCACATAGTCCCCTGCTATAAAACTGTTAGATTAAATGTGATCAGTAAGTATTAGCTATCACCGGACTAGCTAGAATAGATGGCCGCACCCCCCTCCCGATTGTCCAGAATCCCCCGATCAGTCCGCTTATACATTACCCAGCCAGGCTCCAGCGACAGCTCTGCTCTTCTCTATGGGGAGGATCGTACATGACGTCATTAACGTCATGCGCAGACCCGATCCTCCCCGTAGAGAAGCGCGGAGCTGTCCGGGGAGGCTGTGTCGATCGCTGGAGCCTGGCTGGGTAATGTACAAGCGGACTGATCAGGGAGATTCTGGGCAATCGGGGGGGGGGGAAGGGTGGAGGGGAGGAGGTTGGGGGGCCACCTATTCTATCTAGCCCAATGCTAGCTAATATTTACTGATCGCATCTAATCTAATAGTTTTATAGCAGGGGATTATGTGGATACAAAACCCCCAGTGTCGGGCATACCGCTCAGGAGGTTAAACTGCTTTGTTATTCATAAATATCTATTCTGCAAAATCTGTGTATGTGCATATCAATTATAGATATGTTTTATGCAGTTTGTTTTTTCTTTTATTCTAGTTGTCCCAGCTTGGACAGAAATAGCAGAAAACATTGCCCCGGATCTTTTTCCATTTATCTCCTGAGTGTGATTTGACCACACAAGGACTATATGGCCTGGCCGATACTTTTACCGTTCCATGAACCCTTCTTCTGGCAAAGCCACACACTGATGCCAGTGAGTCTGAAGGACGGACAGTATCACATCTCTGAAACGTCATGCATAACAGGTGTATAGGTTTCTTCAGCACTGTACAAGGACTCTCATAGTTGACCCTTGCTGGAGGTTCCTCAACCACAATAACCTTGGCATTAACACATTCTCTGTAAAAAAAAAACAGTCTGTTTCCAATAAAACAAAACATTGTTTAATTTTATAATGCACATTGTGCGTATTCAGGATTCTGCTTTCTGAAATGGTTCACTATTAACAAATGTTTGGTCAACACAGAAGGTGCTGCATACAGTGTTGGATGTGAGAGAACAACAGAGAGATCTTGGGGGTTACAATGGTCCCTAGGCACATGAGCTGCTTTCAAATACATCAGATGTCAAATGGCGTAAATAAACGTAATGAGTGGGGCAGACTGCATTGACCAACAGCACCCAGTTATCAGGGATGGCTAATGAGATGCAAATAAATCCGTGTTGACGCAGGATTATGCAAATTTTGTATGTAGCTGGAAAATTGTCCAATGGAATTCTGCTGAGGTGGAATTCACTTGGTCCATTTTCAAGCTGCATTATCCTGCATGAGCTCTGAATTATTTGCATCTTACTGACCATCCCTACCAGTTAGCATTTACCATTTATATTTATTTCACTAAGCAGAAACATGGTTGCCTTGACTTATTGCTCTTTGCACATCTTTGTGGTATTTGCACTGCTTTATTGAAGATATATTTAAGCAATGTCGGACTGGGAAGTGGAAAAACTAAGGAAATCCACCTGCTGGCCAAGCAGCAGAAACCCTGTGTTATCACTCCCAATAGAAACCTGCAGCAAGTCTTCACTGTGAGCAGCAACACCTGATTACTTCTGCCAGCAAGTGGATTTCCTCAGCTTTTCCAGCTCCCAGACACTGTATTTAAGTATTAAAACATAGACTGCTATTAATTGCTTCATAACCTGTTGTTATAGCTATACTAAGCACTCTAAGGCTTTGTTCACATTATAAATCGCCAGTGCTATCGCAAGCGCTGAGTGATTTATTGAGCGCTTTTCCCTGCGCTTTGCATGAATAAATACAATGTATTTATTGTTAAAAGCGCTCGGGAAATTGCAATTCAAAATGCTTTTTTAAGTGCTTTGCGATTTTCCTATACCTTCCATTTAGCCAAAACGCTAAGAAAATGGTTTTAAAGCAATTTCTAAAAACGCAAGCGTTTAAAAAACGCTCATAATGCTCATAACGCTCATAGGTGTGAACAAGCCCTAAAATTGGACTCAATTGGTTAATAGTGCGATAATGCATTATTGGTTTGCTCATTCCTCCCTTCTGTGAACTATCCTTGTTGCTTGATGTTTACAATGAGGCTCCACTTTACCTAAAACCTGTGCAGGTACTATCACTGCCTCTCATTGCTTCTTTCCAAACTATCACTTCCACCATTGTCCATGGCTGTGTGAGAAAGCATTGCTCATGTTGTTAAACGGCTTATCAGGTCTGATTAAATCTGTGAACACAAACAGGAAGGTAATGGACAGCAGAGAGCAACAGTCAGAATTGATACACAGGCCATGGCACATGTGAGATAAGGACTGGTATGGAGAAGCTATTGCAGTCACTGGAGATCTTGTGTACTTGTACAGGCTTCAGGTACAGCAGAAGTGAGGGCAAAACCAATAATGATTATAATTCCATTTTTGATCTTTGAGCATTTATCATAGTTATGTAATAAATTCCTTTATCTTGTGATAAAATCACAAACATTTTTACCAGAAAATGCTTTTTTACACGACTACCGTGCCATTCTGTCGCCAAATTGTCTGGAGCAAGCACCTTGCAGTTCTGTAACTAAACTGAATGGGAGCACCTGGCAGATAAACAGGGGAGGATGACAGGCCATAAACTGTACCGCTGCCAGCTGTCTGTATGTAAGAGCCTTAAGGGTGCCCATACATTACTAGATTTCTGGCATTGCTATCTGGCAGATTTAATCATAATAATCAAATGTGGCAGATATTGATGCTGCAACTAACTGATCAGTTATTTTGATGCATTTCTAGCAGAAATTGGTCAAAAAAGATCAATCTGGCACGTTGGATAATTTTGCTGAAATCTATTAGAAATTTAGCTGCAGTTTGTGGACAAGCAATAGATTCATCTGATAGTCGATCTGGTGGCAGATTGACAGATGTGTGGCCACCTTAAGACTGGAGCATCAGTGTTTGGAATACAGGAGTACCTCAAAACTAGAACTTGGTGATCCTTCTGCACAGTAACATTTGTGAGCTGCAAACTACATGCAGCTCATAAGCCACTGATCAGGGACCACTACTATCCATGACCAGATCATTCTTGCGTTTTTCAGAATATTTTATGTTGTGTTCTTAAGAAATGTTTAGTGTTTTAGTATCCGAGAATCTAGAATGTAATGTTCTGCTCATAAATCCTTCTTGCAGCAGAAGGTATCTTTGCATTATGTCAGGGAAGAGCTCCTATGGTATTTATCTGAGGTAATATGTTACACAGATGTGTGGGCAGTAATTCAAAGATGTAAACTGCTTGTTTGAGATGGGGGGTGGTATGACAGCTCACTGGGATATTACAGCAAAATATTCTCATAATCATTCTACCACCGTGCATGCAGCACTGCCAGAGCTGTACAGAGAGATAGTGCTGCACACCGCCCATACCACAGCCTGCAGATAGCATTTACAAATGCACGTTTCACACAACAGAGAGAGACAAAAGCGGCTCTTTCTTGGCTTTTGGCATTGCTTTTTTACTCATCTACTTTTGTGTACAATCATTTTGGCACTGCCTAAAAGTGAGTTTTACCTTCAACACTTAATCTTCTAAAGTATAAATTAGTATTAGCCTTGCCCCTTTCTTAAAGAAAAGTTGTGTCAAACTGTGTCTGCAGAAGCCTGTGCATTGGCACAACAGCTGGACTATAGTCAGATGGGAAGGCAGAGGATACATCAATGTTTTGTGTATCCCCTTACTCGGATATATGCTTGTACCAAAGTGGATGAGTGGGGGCTGGGCTTATTAGTACAAAAACTGCTCACCTGGCCATAAGCAAATCTTTGCTGCAGTGTAAATGATGATGTTTGGGCAGATGGTAAGTCAGAGTACAAAAGTTTGCAAATCCACCCATACATCTTGTACCATGAATAGACTATATTAGGATAACTTTTTGCACACTCATTTCTCAGAATGAGCAGAGTAAAAAGGATGGAAAGGGGCTTAGAATGCAGCTTTACCCTTGAGCTGTATACAAATACTAGATTTTTGTTACATGAATGATTGTTGGTGATCACCTTGAGCAAGACCTTTAGCCTACATCCAGCACTGATAATTCCTTAAGCAGGGAGCACACTTATTTCAATCATGCACATTTTGCCATGTATCGAAAAACATGCACTGCAATATCGGCCATTGTAGTCAATGGCCCGCTTGGGAATCACTTTGTGTGCATTCATGTTTTTTCCCTGTGATATTAAGACAGCTTTCTGCTTTTTCCCACCCAACACACATGTTCCTGCTACTAATATATTTTGCCTTATCTGAAAAATCACAAAGGAATGCAGAAAATCTCATGCAGGAATACACAATCACAAAGTGAACGCAAAACACGTAAACCTAGGAATCGCATGGCAACATGCCTTGTCATACATTCTCCCTCCCTAACACCAAATGTAGTCTCACACTTGTGTGTTTTAGCCATGATACAGGTGTCAAAACTAATTTTTTATAGCTGGCAGAATAAAATGTATGGCCCACAGGAACCATAACAGTCACATGGGCAGCATTAACAGTGGTAATATAACTAGTCCCTTTGCCAGTTTCCACATCATTAAAGCATACACATACATTAGAATTTGAAGTGAATTTCTACTTTTGTTGAGAATAAAGATCCATGCACACATGCAATATTGATTGATTTGTTACTTCCATGTAGTATGGGAGCCAATAGATTCTGAATATTTTGGACAGATTGTGTAGGTCAGACTTCATACTACATGGAACTGGTAAAGTTGGCCAATCAAAATTAGATGTGTGTACAAAAAAAGGCACTCTCTCAATTCAGGGGGATTCAGATCATGACTGTGTAAATTCACATATAACATGCATTCACATACATTAGGAAAGAGAGGCCAAAAAAAAGGAGGGGGGGGGGGGTCTGTATGTTTGTTAATTCCTTGTTTACAGCTATGAAGGAAGACATGGCTGAAGACTATGTGGAATCTGTATGGGTAAGTGTTCATGCCGGAAGCGAGGATTGTCCAATGCTTGTTGGTGTATGTTATAAACCTCCACACATAAACGACATGGAAGAAATACAATCACTGAAGCAGACTGAACAAGCTGCAAACAAGGGGTCATAGTTATGGGTGATTTCAATTATCCAGACATCAACTGGGATATTGAAACAAGTGACAGATTTATCAACATTACAAGACCTTTACCTGACACAGACAGTAACTAAATCAAGCAGAGCATCCCCCTGGTTGGTTCAGTCATTCCAAATAGAGCAGATACTATATCCTATGTGCAAGTTCCACAACACTTGATAAAAAGCGACCATAATATGGTAACATTTGACCTGCGACTTGTTAGCAGGGCGACAACTAAAACTATGAATTTTAGAAAAGCTGGCTTTAAGAAGCTCAGAGACGCACTAAGTCTGGTAGACTTATAGAGTAGATTACAGGACAAAGACACAGGGCTAGTTCACAGTGCTCAGTTGTGTTGCAGAATAAGTTTTCATGTCAACTCATGGCCAATTCAATGCTATGGAGCTGTTCACTATACTGCGTTGTGACTGATCGCGTTATTCTAACTCGCTGCTTGCAGGCTTTGTTTTAAAGTCTGTCAGTCTCCATTGCTATTCACACTCATAATGTGTGCTTTATGCAATGACCACTGTGAACCTAGTCTGAAAGGATGAATGGCTACCTTTCAAACAGATTCTTAATGACTATTGCAGAGCCTATTGCAGAATATACACACACACACACCCCTTGTGGGAATAAAAATGCTAGATCTAGAAAAAGGCCAGTATGGATAAATAATACAGTTTTCAACATAAGTGTTAAGAGTGTCTTTAGGCGCAAGATTACAGTTCTTGCCCACCTCTGATAGTCACCTGGCTTTTTTTTTTTTTTAGTAGGATTTGGTGGGGTCTAGCATTCATTAGGTTCCTCAACCTTCTCCAGACCCTAGGCCGCTGGTTCCCAACCCGTGTGTCGCAACACAATCATGTGTCGCGGCAGTGTCTGGTATGTGTCGCCGTTCTGCCACCCTCCGCTCTCATTATTGCCTTGTAGTTATTATTACTGAAAAAAATGTCCGCAAACTTCAGCGGCCATGTTTTTGTAGTCCTAAAGTAACTACGGATGCAGGAGATTGATCGAAGGAGCACCTGTATGTTAGAGGGACATATAATGCTGTCAGCTCTGGCCAGCGGACCTTTGTCCCTCCCCATCCTTCATTTTTTCCCTTCCCTTCCTGCACCTGATTTGGTGTAGCGAGCTGAACTCCCATTGGCCAGCCTCTTCACCACTCCTGTTCCTTATTGCCTCTGGTGAACCAGAGCATCTCTACCCACATTGCCTTGCAGCAATAGTCTCCATACAAGTGCACCAGCATCTCTGGGTGGCCTGAAGTGATCCCAGTTTACACGGAGGTATGATCACTATTGTTCCCCATTTCAATTTTGATATGTAGTCACAGTATTTATTAGCTTGGAGAAGCAGGGCACAGAGTGCTTCACATTCTGGCTTCCATTGTGCATAATAACTTTGCTGGCATTGCTAGATTTATTAATTTTATGTTAATGTTATGATTCCTGTGAATTTTATAAAGGATTCTAGACAGTTTCCATCTTGGTTACCTTTGAATGAAGCTAATCCTGACATTTCCTCCCTCACTCTTTTTTCTTTGCTAATTGTGTATTCGTTACCCACCCTCCTCCTCCCAGAGTTTTCAGACACTCCCACTAAGGTCTATAAGTGCACTGTCTTATGTCATTAGAAGGAGGGGGAAATAAAGGGAAAGGGGGGGGGGGGAAATATACTATAGATAAAAATACTTCCCCAGCATGCAACTGTCTTGCCAGCCGATGGCGATGGCAATTAAAGGGCCAGTGCTCCTAAAGTATGTGATAACTCCAAACTATAACAGCAGAAAAAATGTTGAGAGTTTTGATCTTTATCACTTAATACACTCAAACCAGCTGCTGATTTTTTTATGGTAACAATCCTGTCACCGTCAACAGAAACGGGTGACGGTGCTGGAATGAATCCAACGACAGAGAAACGAGAAGGCCCTATGAGATCCAGAACCTTTTCTAATATGGGTGAGTACCTGCCTGTAAAAAGGTTGGTTCGGTATAACTTTCAAATACTGAATAAAACACCACATGATTCCCTAAATAATCTAATGGAATACCGCATGAGGTAACGATCTTAATGAATTGTCATGCAGATTTTTTGGGTACATTACCAAATAAATGATTACTGCATGGGTGAAAATCTCAGTGAATTTGGAAAAATAGTCTAAAACGCTGCAGTATTTTTCTGGCCCTTGAGTTTTTACTGAATGTGTCTTTGTGAATCAAGCCCTATGTGCTCTTGCATACTATACACTATATATGTTGCTGATATGTGCACCAGGATAGAGTGCACTGTCTGACGTTCCCACTTATCACAATGCACTGCTGCATGCGTTTTTGCCTGAATGCAGCGCTGTCCCATTCAATGTCAGTGACGGAATATAGGATCAGTGCCACAACCTAGAACAACGCAGGTGCATCTGAACTATTTCTGCGTCCTGAGCAGTCAGAAGACACAGAGTTTTAGCTGCAGACATAACTGCTCCAAAACAGAGCTTGTGTCACACACATTGTCACATAAAAAGTATACATCAATGTAGATATATGTTATGCAGAAGTATTTAGCCATAAATCGTGCCTCTTCACCATTTACTGCTTGATAACATAAATACCCAGCAATTCAGGAGAATGTGAAGCTATTGCATGTTGCACAGCTGAAGTTTATTAGGGACGGGAAAGAACAGTATATAGCTGCCAGTTCCAGTTATTGTAAACTTTTTTTTCCCCCCAGCATCTGTTTCCCTTACCCATTACAGCAATTACTGCAGTTTATACTGGTATGCCCAGTCTCCGCATGCAGCATTGTGTGCCACTGTGTTAGCCATGGCTGCAGTTGTGGATTTCTCATTAACAGTGTGATGACCAAATATACCCATATTAAAGTCCAACTAAACTCAAGATGTTTGGTCAGTGCTAGAGAGACAAATGATTAAACCATTGTCAGTGTGTTATTGCAGTTTGTGTCCCAGCTGTAAAATATGATCTCAGTTCCTGTCTTCTGAGACACCTGTGAGGGGCAAAAGAAGTGAGAGAAATCTCCCCAACAGGCTCATAAGTTTAAAAAAAAAAAATTCCATCCTCCTCCTAAACGAGTTACTTTAGGCTGGTTTCACAATGGGACGTTAAAGTCCCACGTTACAGCAGCCAGTAACGCAGCCTAATTCACAGCACCGTAAAATCAATGTACTGTTCACAGTGCACACATTGCGTTAGGCTGCTTTCACAGTGGGACGTTACAGGCGCACGTTAGAGCAGTAATGAAAAATCAATGGGCTGTTCACAGTGCCCACATTGCGTTCCATTGTAACGCTGCACCTCAAGATAACTTACTGCATGCAGTACTTTATACATGGCTAAGCCGTGTTAGACTGCTTGCACATGCTCAGTAATGTTGGGGAGGAGGGGAGAGCAGCCAGGCACATGGCTAATTAATATTCACTGCACGGTGTGACGTGCAGTGTTTACTTCCTGGAGCGGCCGCTCCGTGATGCCGTGATGCGTACTCTTGGACGCATCACGGACACCAGCGTGAGCTGCACAACGCGTCTCAGTCTGACATCCACATCCAGCACCACCAGGCGTTGCGTTAGGGGCACGTTATGCGACCGTAACGTCCCCTAAAACGCAACGTCCTGGTGGGAAAGTAGCCTTAGAGATTATCTCACGTTTAACACTTTGACATCCATGAGAGCAACAGGATGTAATTGCTAGTCTCCCGGTTAATAATTCAAACAGCAATAAACACCTAGCACTGCAGTGGCTCTAACTTTTCTAAGTTCTCCATGCAAAAAACTTTTGAGTTTAGTTAAAGGACGATTGGAGGGAAAAGAATATGAAGGCTGCCATATTTATTTCATTTTAAACAATACCAGTTGCCTGGCATACTTGCTAATCTATTTGGCTGCAGTAGTGTCTGAATAACACCAGAAACAAGCATGCAGATAATCTACTCGGAAACAGGTGTTTTGGGACACTTTTGGGCACTCCAGCTTGAAAAATGGGTGGGGCCACGCATCAGAATGTGGGTGTGGTTGTGGGTGGAGCCAAATTTACATGAACTTAACTGGGGGTCTGAGTAGGCCCGCCCAGAAAATTTTGGATGAAGCCCCCCTCTCCATTAACCCTCCTGGCGGTAACCCCCCCCCCCAGACCCCGTGCGCTGCCTGGCCAATCAGTGCCAGGCAGCGCTGAGGGGTTGATCGGGACACCCTTTGATGTCACAATGGCGCCGATTCGCCATGCCGCCCCCCCCCCCCCCCCCCCACAGCGGCTATCATGTAGCGAGCCCTAGGCTCGCTACATGGTTTAAAAAAAATAAAAATTAAAAAAACTGCTGCGCTGCCCCCTGGCGGTTTTTAATAGACAGTGCAGCATATTACATAGACAGTGCCACGTAAACATAACTAGGCAGAGTTAATTGGCTTCTGTGCTGGCTGGTCTGATGCCAGGTTGTCTGGCAGCTCCCCATAGCATTCCCTAATCTTCTAGTGGACCCCCTCCAATGCTCCCACAGGCCTCCCATTGAGGCACTACAGAGTGCCCAGCATGCCCCATAGAATAACCACAGCTTCCAGCATGCCTGCCATTGAGGCACCACAGCT
This sequence comes from Hyperolius riggenbachi, assembly GCF_040937935.1. Taxonomy (NCBI): domain Eukaryota; kingdom Metazoa; phylum Chordata; class Amphibia; order Anura; family Hyperoliidae; genus Hyperolius; species Hyperolius riggenbachi. The sequence goes on along the minus strand of NC_090654.1, from coordinate 198,256,578 downwards.
CCCAGCATGCCCCCATAGAGGCTCCACAGCTCTGACTCTGTCTGGTGGACATCCGGGGCACCCAAGCATAGATCCATGGCACGTGCCACTGATTTTTGTGGCTAGCCCCTGGTCGGAAAAACACCTGTTTCTGACCATGACAAGACAAATAATGCAAAGCAATTTGCAGGAACAGATCTTTTGCAGATACTGATCTTTTGTGTCTGTACAGCATCTGTGTGTGCAGCATCTTGCAAAGATTTTTTTCTGATGTGGAGTTCAGCTCCATAGAAAAGACTGTGTAGGTATGGCTCTCATACTACATGGAATGGGGTAATATTTGTCTGTGATCTTTCATTTTCAAAAGACTGTGGTCTGATGTGTGTATGTGGCCTTAGTCTCAAAGCTGCAGTGGCACATTTTACTAAAAATGGCCTGGTCACTAGGGGGGTTTAGCACTGCAGTCCTCAAGAGGTTAAAGGAGACTACCAGATGCCACCATGAACCCCCCCAGGACGTCGTCAGCCCCCAACTCTGGTGCCCCAGGAGGAGATGGGGGCCATGAATTGGATCAGCGCTCTACCCCAGAGCCCACCCATACCATGGACCGTGCAGGCTGGTATAGCTCAGGGTGCAAAGCCTCACGTGCCTGGGGATCTGCATTCTGGATATCTCAGCATGCATGGGGGAAAAGGGGATAAAGAGGATCAGAACTTGAGAAGGGGTACCTTGTCTCATTTTTTTTTCATTTCCCACACTCTGCACATATTAAAAAAATACAATTCTATACCTGCTGATACATTATCTGTAATTTTACTGCATTTAAATATAGACTTATTTCCTCTAACTTTAACATCAATTTTCTCAAAAACTGCAATGGCCTCAATTCACTAAGATCATGCTGGAGATAATAAGGCAAGAGAAAACTTACCTCCACACAGTGAGAGAGTTATCTTATCTCTTCATTCCTTAAGTTACCTCCTCTGTAGTTAATTTACCTCCTCTGTAGTTAATTTACCTCCTCTGTAGTTATTTTCACATGCAGTTAATTAACAGCCTGTCTTTAACTCTGGAGTTATTTTAAGGATTGGAGAGCTAACTTAAAGACAGAAGAGTTAACTTTAGGCTTGCCTGAGGTAAAATGTTTCCTGAATACTACATGCCTTATTACCATGGTAACAACTCTAGAAGAGTTATTAACCACTTGAGGACCCACCCTTTACCCCCCCTTAAGGACCAGCGCTGGTTTGATTGATCTGTGCTGGGTGGGCTCTGCAGCCCCCAGCACAGATCAGGGTGCAGGCAGGGAGATCAGATTGCCCCCCTTTTTTCCCCCCTATGGGGATGATGTGCTGGGGGGGTCTGATCTCTCCTGCCTGCTGTGGGTGGCGGGGGGGGCACCTCAAAGCCCCCCTCCACGGCGAAATTCCCCCCTCCCTCTCCTACCTGCTGCCTCCCCCGGTGATCGGGGCTGCACAGGACGGCTATCCGTCCTGTGCAGCCAGTGACAGGACGTCCCCTGTCACATGGCGGCGATCCCCGGCCGCTGATTGGCCGGGGATCGCCGATCTGCCTTACGGCGCTGCTGCGCAGCAGCGCCGTACAAATGTAAACAAAGCGGATTATTTCCGCTTGTGTTTACATCTAGCCTGCGAGCCGCCATCGGCGGCCCGCAGGCTATTCACGGAGCCCCCCGCCGTGATTTGACAGGAAGCAGCCGCTCGTACGAGCGGCTGCTTCCTGATTAATTAGGCTGCAGCTGGCGACGCAGTACTGCGTCGCTGGTCCTGCAGCTGCCACTTTGCCGACGCACGTTATGAGTGTGCGGTCGGCAAGTGGACAGGAGATAAGCTTAGTGAATTGAGGCCAATATCTTTTTTTCATTTAAAAATCCATCTTGTTCCCACTGTCATCCTTAAAGTGAACCTAAAGTCACCCCCAAAAAATGAGATGAACTCACCTGGGGCTTCCCTCAGCCCCCTGCAGACGATCGGTGCCCTCGCAGCTCCGCTCCGACGGCCGGTGTCGGCCAAACCGGAAGTGCTCGCCGGCGGGTCCTGGGACATTGGAGCGAAGCTGCAAGGGCACCAATCGTCTGCAGGGGGCTGAGGGAAGCCCCAGGTGAGTTCATCTCATTTTTTGGGGGTGACTTTAGGTTCACTTTAACATACCCTGCAAATTTGGTGTTTCTAGCACATATCGGGGCTTTGATATTAACCGCTAATTATATATAATGGCAGTCATAATCATGACTTGTAATTCAGACTGAGTCAAATTCGAATGCAATTGCGGGTTCATTCATAATCGCCATTCATGATCGCAGCCAAATGACAATTTCAACTTTATGCCGTAATTACAAGGTCGTAATGAGCATCCCTGATTGTGATGTATATTATGTTGCAATTTGTATACAGCTTGAAATTTAGAGATGATCGGAATTGCCAAATTCCAAAATCATCAGAAATCTGAGTTCAGGAATTCTGACTTAATATATTTCCCCAGTGCATAACTACACCTCCCAGAGCTTTGAGGGAGGAGTGAGCCTTTTGTCCTTGACAAGGGCAAGGAGCTTTTCTGGAGAAGGGAAATAGTTCTGTCCCCCTCTTGCAGAATCTCCCCAATGACATGGACCATGCAGGCTGGTATTATTCAGGAAGACAAAAGGAGAATCCGCAGACCAGATTTGGCTGATGTGAAAAAATGTCCGTTCTTTATTGAAAAAATCCACAAAGCAACGTGCAATAAAATCACAGGATTAACTGACGTGTATCGGGCTTACCATCTGCCCTTAGTCATAGTTAAAAGTATGTAGTTGTTCAGGAAGAGGAGCCCCCACACTGGCTGGCTAAGCTATTCTGGCAATACCAGCCTTAACCACTTGAGGACCGTGGGCTTTACCCCCCTTAAGGACCAGGCACTTTTTTTTCCATTCAGACCACTGCAGCTTTCACGGTTTATTGCTCGCTCATACAACCTACCACCTAAATGAATTTTGGCTCCTTTTCTTGTCACTAATAAAGCTTTCCTCTGGTGCTATTTGATTGCTGCTGCGATTTTTACTTTTTATTATATTCATCAAAAAAGACATGAATTTTGTCAAAAAAAATATTTTTTTAACTTTCTGTGCTGACATTTTTCAAATAAAGTAAAATTTCTGTATACATGCAGCGCGAAAAATGTGGACAAACATGTTTTTGATTTAAAAAAACCCATTCAGCCTATATTTATTGGTTTGGGTAAAAGTTATAGCGTTTACAAACTATGGTGCAAAAAGTGAATTTTCCCATTTTCCAGCATCTCTGCTTTTCTGACCACCTGACATGTTTCATGAGGGGCTAGAATTCCAGGATAGTATAAATACCCCCCAAATGACCCCATTTTGGTAAGAAGACATCCCAAAGCATTCACTGAGAGGCACAGTGAGTTCATAGAAGATATTATTTTTTGTCACAAGTAAGCGGAAAATGACACTTTGTAACCAAAAAAAAAAAGTTTCCATTTCTTCTAACTTGCGACAAAAAAAAAAAAATGAAATCTGCCACGGACTCACTATGCTCCTCTCTAAATACCTTGAAGTGTCTACTTTCCAAAATGGGGTCATTTGTGGGGTGTGTTTACTGTCCTGACATTTTGGGGGGTGCTAAATTGTAAGCACCCCTGTAAAGCCTAAAGGTGCTCATTGGACTTTGGGCCCCTTAGCGCAGTTAGGCTGCAAAAAAGTGCCACACGTGGTATTGCCGTACTTAGGAGAAGTAGTATAATGTGTTTTGGGGTGTATTTTTACACATACCCATGCTGGGTGGGAGAGATTTCTCCCACTCAGCATGGGTATGTGTAAAAATACACCCCAAAACACATTATACTACTTCTCCTGAGTACGGCGATACCACATGTGTGGCACTTTTTTGCACCCTAACTGCGCTAAGGGGCCCAAAGTCCAATGAGTACCTTTAGGATTTCACAGGTCATTTTTGTTTCAAGACTACTCCTCACGGTTTAGTGCCCCTAAAATGCCAGGGCAGTATAGGAACCCCACTAATGACCCCATTTTAGAAAGAAGACACCCCAAGGTATTCCGTTAGGAGTATGGCGAGTTCATAGAAGAATTTATTTTTTGTCGCAAGTTAGCGGAAATTGATTTTAATTGTTTTTTTTCACAAAGTGTCATTTTCCGCTAATTTGTGACAAAAAATAAAATCTTCTATGAACTCACCATACTCCTAACGGAATACCTTTGGGTGTCTTCTTTCTAGAATGGGGTCATTTGTGGGGTTCCTATACTGCCCTGGCATTTTAGGGGCCCTAAACCGTGAGGAGTAGTCTTGAAACCAAATGTCGCAAAATGACCTGTGAAATCCTAAAGGTACTCATTGGACTTTGGGCCCCTTAGCGTACTTAGGGTGTAAAAAAAGTGCCACACATGTGGTACTGCCGTACTCAGGAGAAGTAGTATAATGTGTTTTGGGGTGTATTTTTACACATTCCCATGCTGGGTGGGAGAAATATCTCTGTAAATGACAATTGTTTGATTTTTTTTACACACAATTGTCCATTTACAGAGAGATTTCTCCCACCCAGCATGGGTATGTGTAAAAATACACCCCAAAACACATTATACTACTTTTCCTGAGTACGGCGGTACCACATGTGTGACACTTTTTTGCAGTCTAGGTGCGCTAAGGGCCCCAACGTCCTATTCACAGGTCATTTTGAGGCATTTGTTTTCTAGACTACTCCTCACGGTTTAGGGCCCCTAAAATGCCAGGGCAGTATAGGAACCCCACAAGTGACCCCATTTTAGAAAGAAGACACCCCAAGGTATTCCGTTAGGTGTATGGCGAGTTCATAGAAGATTTTATTTTTTGTCACAAGTTAGTGAAAAATGACACTTTGTGAAAAAAAAAAACAATAAAAATCAATTTCCGCTAACTTTTGACAACAAAATAAAATCTTCTATGAACTCGTCATACACCTAACAGAATACATTGGGGTGTCTTTTTTCTAAAATGGGGTCACTTTGTGGGGTTCCTATACCGCCCTGGCATTTTACGGGCCCAAAACCGTGAGTAGTCTGGAAACCAAATGTCTTAAAATGACTGTTCAGGGGTATAAGCATCTGCAAATTTTGATGACAGGTGGTCTATGAGGGGGCAAATTTTGTGGAACCGGTCATATGCAGGGTGGCCTTTTAGATGACAGGTTGTATTGGGCCTGATCTGATGGATAGGAGTGCTAGGGGGGTGACAGGAGGTGATTGATGGGTGTCTCAGGGGGTGGTTAGAGGGGAAAATAGATGCAATCAATGCACTGGGGAGGTGATCGGAAGGGGGTCTGAGGGGGATCTGAGGGTTTGGCCGAGTGATCAGGAGCCCACACGGGGCAAATTAGGGCCTGATCTGATGGGTAGGTGTGACAGGAGGTGATTGATGGGTGTCTCAAGGTGTGATTAGAGGGGGGAATAGATGCAAGCAATGCACTGGCGAGGTGATCAGGACTGGGGTCTGAGGGCGTTCTGAGGGTGTGGGCGGGTGAATGAGTGCCCTAGGGGCAGATAGGGGTCTAATCTGATAGGTAGCAGTGACAGGGGGTGATTGATGGGTAATTAGTGGGTGTTTAGGGTAGAGAACAGATGTAAACACTGCACTTGGGAGGTGATCTGACGTCGGATCTGCGGGCGATCTATTGGTGTGGGTGGGTGATCAGATTGCCCGCAAGGGGCAGGTTAGGGGCTGATTGATGGGTGGCAGTGACAGGGGGTGATTGATGGGTGATTGACAGGTGATCAGGGGGATAGATGCATACAGTACACCGGGGGGGGGGGGTCTGGGGAGAATCTGAGGGGTGGGGCGCAGGGGGGGGATAAAAAAAAAATAGCGTTGACAGATAGTGACAGGGAGTGATTGATGGGTGATTAGGGGGTGATTGGGTGCAAACAGGGGTCTGGGTGGTGGGCATGGGGGGGGGGTCTGAGGGGTGCTGTGGGCGATCTGGGGCAGGGGTGGGGGGAAATCAGTGTGCTTGGGTGCGACATAGGGTGGCTGCAGCCTGCCCTGGTGGTCCCTCGGACATTGGGACCACCAGGGCAGGAGGCAGCCTGTATAATACACTTTGTAAACATTACAAAGTGTATTATACACTTTGTATGCGGCGATCCGGGTGCTAGTAACCCGCCGGCGCTTCCGAACGGCCGGCGGGTTACAGCGCGAGGTGGGCGGAGCCAGTCCCCGGCGGCCGATCGCGTCACGAATGACGCGATCGCGCCGCCCATGCCCCTACAAGGACCGCCGCCATTTGTCAATACGGCGGTCCTTGCGGGGTCCACTTCCCGGCCGCCAATTGTCTATACGGCGGTCGGGAAGTGGTTGAAGTGAACCTAAACTGAGAAGGATATGGATTTTTCCTTTTAAAATAATACTAGTTGCCTGACTCTCCTGCTGCTCCTGTGTCTCTAATGCTTTTTGCAACAGCCCCTCAACAAGCATGCAGATCAGGTGCTCTGACTGAAGTCAGACTGGATTAGCTGCATGCTTGTTTCAGGTGTGTGATTCTGCCACTACTTTAGCCAAAGAGATCAGCAGGACTGCCAGGCAGCTGGTATTACCACCTGGGCTTTACGGACAGAGAATTGCTCAGGCCCTGGTGGGCCGATTTGCACAATTTTTTTTTTTTTAAAAACACACAGCTAGCACTTTGCGAACTGCGTGTTTTCCCGATCGCTGCCGCTCAACGCCGCGTAAGAGGCCCCCCCGCAGACCCCTTGCGCAGCCTGACCAATCACCGCCAGGCTGCGCTATGGGGTAGATCGGGATCCCCCCTGACGTCACAACGTCGATGACGTCATTCCGTTCGTCGCCATGGCGACAGGGGAAGCCCTACAGGAAATTCCGTTCAGAACGGGACTTCCTTATGGGTTTAATCGCCAGCGGCAATCGGAAGGGTGGGAGGGAGAGAGCAGGGAGGGGGAATCATGTAGCTAGCGCTAGGCTAGTTACATGAAAAAAAATTAGGTAAATAAAACCTCCCGCGGCCATGCGCCACGCGTAATCAAAACGCCAGTAGGTTAAAAGGAAAGATCCATATCCCTCTCAGTTTAGGTTCCCTTTAATGGAGGAATAGTAATTAAGACTCTTACAACTTAATCTGCTGATTACTTTATGCAATGCAGGTGAATAAAATACTTGTGATACACTCTGTTTCTATGCTAGGAAGGTAATCATCCTGAACTGGATACAGAAAAGCTCACTGATGGTAAAGGAATGGACTGCCCTAATAAAGGATGCCCTTGGGTTTTACAAGCTTACCTATCTCAGTAGGAACTGTCCTTTAAAGTTTGATAGACTCTGGGGACCATGGCTCATGTATATTGAAAACAACTCTGCTGTTTTGTGATGAATATGTGGAATTAACGTGACTGGTTGGGATTGCTGGGGGGTGAGAGCAGACCATGGGGGTTGGAGGAGGAGGGGGGGGGGGTTCTTCCTTGTACTCTTGTATCTGTTTGTGTTGTTAAAATATTTAATAAACAGAATCTGTTAAAACAAAACAAAACAAAACAAAAAAAAGAATAAAACACTTACATGGTGTGAGTAACTTTTATCAGTTGGAGAGACAGGTGTGAAAACTTCTCCTATGAGAAAATTAAGAACAGTTAAATGAATCAGAGCACTGATATGAAAACACGTTCTGTGTCTATAACAGTGGAAATGGACACATAGGGCTCGTGCACACCGAGAGGGTTTTTTGGCGTTTTTGCAGCCGCTTGCAGCTGCGGATACGCTAGGGTAATGTATCTCAATGGGGGTGTGCACACCACAGCGGGAGGAGTTTTGCAGAAACGCATACTCCCGGGGTGAGGCATTTTTTTGGATTGCGGAGGCGTTTCTGCCTCAATGTTAAGTATAGGAAAAACGCAAACCGCTCTGAAAAACGGCAGATCAGAGTGGTTTGCCAGGCGGTTTTGTTACAGAAGCTGTTCAGTAACAGCTTTACTGTAACAATATATGAAATGTACTACACTGAAATCCGCAGCAGCAATCCGCAAAACGCCTCGGAAAAAGTAAGAAAAAGTGTTTCAACATCTGCTTGCATTTTGCGGATCTGCTAACGGGTTTTGGTGTGCACCAGGCCCCACATATCTCTGACAAGTATGCGGTCGTGTATACGCCCGCATATATCAGCATTGCGCAGTTCACATGACACATAGCGTGACCTGAAATCTACCATAACAGTATCAATGGTAAACAGAATTTAATAGTGTCTTCTCTATAATTTCATTAATAAAATTTCTGACAGAGGTTAATGAAAAAGTATGCGGGTTCAGGAAGCGCATTGCACTTTTTTTTTGTTACAGTCATGTTGGATTCTTCTGTAAACCAAGAAGACAAATCCTAGGTTTTCATTGAGCCAATTGTAAGAAAAATACAGAGAGCCAAGATGTTAATTAAAAGAGCAAGTCTACTCTGCAAGCCAAAATTCACCAGATACATAATGGCATCTCGGGTATTTGAGGAATGGGCATGCTGAAGCCTTAGGTCGGATAATAAGAGGGAGATAAGTTGGTGAGTTATGTCAGAATTAATTATTTAAAGGTATCTGGAGATAATACTTTTTTAAATTATATATAATTTCAATTTATCAAGGAAAAAGTTCATATGACACCATACATTGTACATTCGGTCAAGAGGCTTATAAAAATAAAGTTGTATATCTCCCTCTTCTGCTAATTTTCTCATTGTGGAGACATGAAGGTTGTCTTACAAGTGAAGTTCATCCACAGTTTGAAATGTTCCCATATATGATGAAGATTAAATAAAATGTCTGCAGCGTAACTTTGATCTAGCGTAACACAAAATGTTACAAATGATTTACAAACAGGCAAGCATGACATTACATCTATCATATACCAGCTAGTACACTATACAGTTTCGCATGAACTTTCAGTATAACTGGAGTTTAAAAAAAATAAATCTGTGTCATATACTTTGCATACCTTGGAGCAGATTGATATTCTATCTACAAATGCATATTTGTGATTGGGTTTCTTAAAAAAATGCATAACTGTAATACATGGTAGTTTAAAGTGTACCTGAATGGAACCTTTGATCAAAAATTACATACTTTCCAAAGAAGAGGGAAGCCTCTGGATGGTATACAGGCTTCCAAAGCATCCTATGGTCCCTCATTGCAGCTCGCGGACCTTTCAAAGAATAGCAACCAGGGCTTGTCGGTAAACTGATTGGGGCCGGGCTCCTCTCCAAGCACCTGCGCAGTAAGCCAGAGCTACTCGTGCACGGCTGCCATACGGCCATGCTCGTGCCAGAAGAAGAGGGTGGCCTCGATCAGCTGAAGGGTCCCAGGCATCGGAGGAGGACCACAGGACAGCATGGGAAGCATCTGGAAAATCCAGGGGCTTCCATCTCCTAAGGCATAGTTCCCCAACCCTGTCCTCAAGGCCCACCAACAGTACATGTTTGCAGGAAACCACAAACATTCACAGGTGGGGTAATTAGTGTCTCACCAGAGCTGATTAACTACCTTTGTGGATTTCCACAAAACATGCACTGTTGGTGGGCCTTGAGGACAGGGTTGAGGAACCCTGTTTTAGGAAAGCAAACTTTTGTTTTTCTTAACATCTTAGTAAGGGGGCTTTTAGGACCATTGTAGTCCCTTACACACCCCAATGAGTTCTGGGTCACCATGAGCTTGCTGGTTAGTCTGTGCCTCTCGGATTTACAAGCCCTACTCCATAGAGCCAAATTAATCCATGCCATGCACTGATGAGGATCAAACAATCCGAAACAGTCTGTATGCATGTTGGATTATTATGGCTCTGTACATATTAACAAGCTGACACATCATTGCATTCCAGCGGTTCTGGAGGTGTGTTTAGCTTCTAAGGGTACAATGGTTAATTTGCATATATTCAGCAGTGGTGCCTGGGAGACATCTCGAGCTCACTCCAACCTGAATTATCGCAAATTCTTTCTGTTTTAGGAAAGCAAACTTTTGTTTTTCTAAGGTACCATAAGTATATGATTTTTCACCCAAGCTTCAACTCAGCTTTGCTTTAAAGGAAATGCTACTTTTGTTTAAAAAAAAAATAAAAAATGCCATGACTTGTATTGGTACTTCAAAGCTCAGTTTGCTGTTTATCTGGGGGAGAGAAGGTAGCATGATGCACTGTAGGAAGAAGGTGAGTCGATGAAGGCAGTATAATGCCATGGACAATGTTCTATTTGGAAGCATTGATTTGTGGCCCTCATGTAAATGTTACTTTAACAAACTACCTACCCAGAGGGGTAGCTAGGGTTTTCAGCACCCGGGGACAAAGTCAGTTTTTGCACCCCCTCGTGACAAGGTGTGAACCCTAAGGGGATCCATCATGCTTTCCCAGAGGTGTTTACATTTTAGAATAATTTTCTGCATGTCCGATCTGCACCTGATTAAGAACAGGATCCATTTTTAGATCAGCACTGCACAAAATCAATCCTGTTCTCCATCAGTAACAGATCGGACATACCAGAAATGATTAATTTTACCTATCCATCTGGCAGGAAATTGCATTATGTCTATGTACCAGGCATTAGAGAGTTGAGAGATATGCAGAAATACACATGATCTACTTTGCTGATGCAAACATGGCAAGCACTGATTACAGCAGGGAGATAAAATAAAACAAAACTATGGGGCAGAGAGCACGAGGAAGCAGGGAGAAGATTGGATCCTTCTACCATCTTTCATAGACCCTTTGGGGAATGGGGACGCAGGGTAAGTAAAACCTGCTGTAACTGCGCCCCCCAGATTCTGCACCCGGGGACAGATGTACCCTTGCTCCTCCCCCCTTCCATAGCTACTCCTCTCTCTGTACCTACCTAAGAATTTTTGCAGACCATGTACCATCTCTCATAAAAATGGTATGGTGGTAAGGGCAATAGACCCTTTCAGCAGGTTAATGCACCGCCAGCCAGACTTCAAAAATTACCCTCAAATGGTTTTAGAAACTTCCTAGAGTTAGAAGTGTTGATTTGTCATTGTTCTCCGCCAGGCAGAGATTATTGCAGGCGGGAGGCAGAGAGTAGTCAAAATCCAGGCACAGGTCGGAGCAGGCGGCAGGGTGAGTGTTCAAAATCCAGGCTTAGGTTGGTGCAGGCGGCAGGCAGAGAGTCGTCTCAAAATCCAGGCAGAGGTTGGTACAGGCGGCAGGCAGAGAGTAGTCAAAATCCAGACAAAAATTGGTACCGGTAAGGCAGATCAGCAGAAGCACTTAGCTCAGAAACAGTTGGGAACCAAATGAGCTTATCTGCCACCTTTGCCATGGCAGTCATGTGACACAGGGGAGATATCAAATTAGAACTTGTGATTAAAGACAAATGAGGGGGAATTAGACAAGCTAAACTCTCTACATACATACATACATACATACAGAGTGCATTTCTCTATATTTTTCTTCTGTCCTGTGCAAGAGGTCAGGTCCCCTTTTAAAGTACAGTATTGATTAGAGACAAATGATGGTAAATTAGACAGGCTAAACTCTCTACATACATACAGGGTGCATTCTCTATGTTTTCCTTCTGTCCTGAGAAAAAGTTCAGATTACCTTTCAAATTACACTTGTGATTAGGCACAGATGAAGGGGGATTAGACAGGCTAAACTCTATACATACCGAGTGCATTTCTCTGTTTTCCTTCTGTCCGGTGCAAGAGTTCAGGGCCACTTTAAACTCCCGCACCACCCCCCGATGTAATGATGTCCCACCGCACCGCCACTGATTGGTCGCCAGGATCCAGGAAGCAGAGCAGACGTGTATCCCGGTGGCCGGCTGGAGAGTCCTGAAGTCCAGCACAGCAGTGCTGATCGCCGTGCGGGCCCCAAGTAAGCTGTTAGGGCTTTGTTTTAGCTACCCCGATCTAAGCTCAGGGTTACTGCTCCCAGTATCTTTTTCTTACTCCGAGCTACGCTCGGGATTACCTCAAAGGAGGCTAAAAGTAATTTTATTGACAAGTTGTTACAATATCACCTCGGAGAAAACTCAAGAGAATTTTATATGTTCATTCAATTCAATTTTTCTCCTACAGGTAATGTTTCATCTTCTGTATATAATAAATATTTAGCACTCTACAATAAAAAAAGTACTAAAAGTGGGTAAGGGTAGTACAGTCAAAAGCAGAAAATATTTTCTTGCTTGCTGGTGGCTTATTCAATCAACTTTTTCACCTTTGTTTTTTCCTAGGTGACATTTTCACACCTTATAAATAAAATGCATTATGAACGAATACTACTCAGTACCAAAAAGAGAATGGCACCACAAGCAACCATAAATAAGGACACATATGATGGAATCATTACTAGAATAAGTTTACAGGAAATGTGCATTTTATATGTTATAATAAGGGTACAAAAGAAAAATCTTACAGGCTAAAGGGCAAAACACCTACAATATTGGAAGTGCATTGAGAGTTACTTGTGTATAATTAACCACTCCAGGTTCCGTGGTTTTTACCCCTCAAAGGGAACCTTAACTGAGAAGGATATGGATTTTTTCTTTTAAAATAACACCAGTTGCCTGACTCTCCTGCTGACCCTGTGTCTCTAATACTTAGCCGCAGCCCCTCAACAAACTAGGCTTTCTTTCAGTAATGTATTTTTTAATTTCACTGGCACCTAATCAAAGAAAATTAGGTGTAAATGCAAAAATTACACATTTTTTTCAGGTTTTCCCCTTCCTAATTTTTACATGAGACGTGGCACAATTGTAAAATGCCTCAAAATAAATTACTTGGCTCGTCTCAGTTAAAACAATATCATACATGCTTTATTTCACTAAGGCCACTCCCCAGCCACTCCATCCCTCTTCAATCAGGACAGCAGTGCCACCTCCTCCCTTCTGCTGTGCAAGTCAAATGAAACACTGCTGCTCTCCTGCCTCCCCCCTCCTCACTGACTGTCAGTCTCCTCACACAACACAACAAGCTGCTTTTCCCCAATGATGACCTCTTCACTTTGCTCTCCTCTCACTTCTCCTTCTATTCTGACTGCATGCTGTTAGTGTAAACACAGTACAAGCATGCTGCCACTGTAATCTCTACGCCTGATGCAAATGTTTCACCTTGCTTCATGGGAGAACCTGCCCTGGGCATAGGTCTGGATGTATGAGGTACGTCCAAAAATGTTAAGAGGTTAAAGGAAAACTGAAGTGAGAGGTATATGGATGCTGAGATATTTTTTCAACACAGAGAAGGAAAAACAATATAGAAAGGGGGAAGCAAAGCACTACAGCCCAGAGAGCACAAGATCCAAAACGCCCTGGGCACGGCGCACAAGCAGGCAATTATCAAAATTGTTGCCATGTGAATCACACCAGACATGTTCAACTACTGTGAATTCAAAGCTACAAGTATCATATTCAAGTGCCAATCTAAAATGATGGGCCACAGGAGCACTATTACAGCATGTTCTTCCTAAAGTTCCATGCATGCTCATAAATCTGGAGTTCCAGTGGGCGTAAAGTTTTGCTCACGTAAAAATATCCACACCCACATGGAAGCAGGTATGTTGCTCCACTGGTAGACCATTATCACAATGGAATTTCTGACCACTGAGTAAATGCTTAATCTACTCCCAACTGGGTGGATCTGTGAATGTTACTTGGCTCCTGGTCATGACTTTGATCAGAGATTCAAGTTAGTAGCTGGCGAATCTAAAGACCATGCAAGGTTTTGGATGAACAACATTTCTAATGCACTCATCATCTAAGAATAGATTAAAAACATAATAAATGACTGATTTCAAGATATTTAGCCATATACTGAGTAATGAAAAGCATATACCTGTTTAGATAAATTAACTCATAACCAACAAGCATGCATGTAATTAGGGTTCCGGGAAATTTGGGCGCAGGACAAAGCTGAAAAAGTCTCACCCTGCTCCTGCAAAAGTCCCAGGAGCGGTAATTACTATATCCCCTTCAGGCCGCTGTGGACTCAGAGGTAAGTTATAATTCGGTTGCCAGCTATTGCTCGCGGCAGAACTGTGCTGTTTTGAAAAAATGATTTGAGCTCCGTCTTTTGACGGTGCCGATATTGCTTTCTGAGCGCTGGTATAGCTGTAATTCACATTATGGCCAATGGCGGCACATGTTGCGCCCACATTTCCTGCATGTAATTTTTTTCCTTCTTCCAAACACTCTCTGCTGCCATTCGCTGGCTCCCGATCACGTGGCCCCAGGGACCAAGAGGGCCCCATGCATCATTGTTGCAGGGGGGTCCTATCAAGTCTAGTTGCGCCCCTGATTTTTTATCTTTTGTTTAAATAACTTTTCAGCACTCTGCAATTGAAAAAGTACCAAAAAATAAGGTGAAAAAGTACTGCCAAAATTATTCTGAGTATTTTCTGGCTTGCTGGTGGCATTTTATCAAAAGGATGTGAAAATATCATGAAGGAGGAAAAGTGAATTGGATCAGGCCCAATGTGTGGTACAAAGAAGTAGAGATTACTCCATCAGATTTTAAAATGATCAAATCTAAAAATATAATCTTGTGCTGGAGATAGTAGTTATTATGGTAAAGCATTGCAACAAACGCACATAAACTACAGTGCATTCCTTTCTGAAATAAATGGGCATCATTGATGTTCTTTCCACAGATATGTCAACAAATCCTCTCATGAAAATACACTACAAAACCCACCCAACACCCCAGGTACAGATTGATGTAGGATGGGGCACAAGATCTGCCCATTACTACACTCTGATGGTGAAATGCCACCTTTGTTTAAATAGTACTATGATATACTGTATATATCAATTGTGTTTAAGTCATTTTGTAACTCAAAAATATACAGTATTTGTATATTATAATAATTTATTTGAATTTGGAGTGATCTTTTAACATTTCTTCTTTACAAAATGCAGAAGCATTGAAAATATACTAATGCAGTCAAGGATATCTACATAGATAACTACCCTAGGCCTGAGGCAGGGGCATAACTAAAGCGGAGCAGCCCCTGCAATTGGAGGGTGGGTCCAGAGCTTTGGGGGGCCCTAACTACTAACCTTCCCTTTCTCCAACACATGGGACTATACTCAGGGCTGTATTTACCATAAGGCACTGTAGGCACGTGCCTACAGTCGCCTGATGATAGAAAGGCGGTTCACGCCCCTCCCCAAGTGCCTCCCTCTTGCCTTACCTATGGAGAATCCTGAGTGGAATAAATGAGAGGTTGCTCACCCAAGTCTCTGCATTACACTGACCAGATATCTCTTCAGTCTGCGGTAAACTCTAGCTACTTAATACTGAGGATAGCTCTGGCTACCTAATACTAAGGGGCACCTTTAGCTACCTATGACAGGCAAAATAACTAAGGGAGAAGTGACAGCTGGGCCAGCCAGCACACTTGCAGCGAGGTTCAGCGGCTGTTTGTAGGTTCATGGAGGGCAAAGTCTAGGGTGCCAGGACATCTGTGCCTATAGGCTCCTGTGATGTAAATGCGGGTCTAACTATACTTCAGACTCGTGTCTTTGTGGCTATGGGTGTGAAGATCATGATGGCCATAACTGTTTTATGCCCTTGTGAGATGGGCCCCAAGGCCATGGAGGGCACCAAGGGAAAGCAAGGGAGGGAGTGTGAGCATGGGGGGGGCAGCAGAAAAGTTTTGCTGGGGGCCCCATGAATTGTAGTTATGCCTATGGAATAGGGTGTGGATACAGGCAGATCAGTCTGGCCATCTAAATAAGTATATAGACCATTACCAACCCAGAAACAAATCTACAAATGTGAACATATGTCCTTTTTGTGACAGACTATCATTGCCATCTTCACAGAGATTTCATTGTGTTTGTACAGCATAAAAATACCATCGATGAGCTACAAAAAAATAAGATTTACACAACATTTCTATAATATAAAAACATAAACCACAAACAATCCACACAATGAATTAATTAACCACCTTGGCGGTAGAATTATTTCCTGTTTTTAGAATCTAAAAGTGATGCAAGCTTTTAGACCCTAAGAGCAAGAAAAAAAATTATACCGCAGGTTGATCTGCAGCAGCCCTGCACTTTATTCACCTCCCCGGGATCCAGCGCTGCAATTCTCCCTTCTGTCCTGCTGGCGGCAGTCTACCCCCTACGATGAGATCACATCTCTCATGTGACAAACAGCAATCTCACCCGAGGGATTGAGAGACTCCGAGGACCGGAAGAAGCCGAGCTACAAGCATCCAAATCCCAGGGAGGTGAGTTACAAACTCCCACGGCATTGCAAGCTCTGCATATACCTCCTATGCAGCAACCCTGAACTAGGCTCAGGATTACCACTCCCAGGATGCTTTCTCACCCAAGCCTGGCTTTGGGGTTACTGTCAAGGAGGTTAATACCTAACCTTAGTGTAGCTTCACAAGACCTTCTACAGTAGAGCTCCCCAACTCTGTCCTCAAGGCCCACCAACAGTACAGTGGCTTGCAAAAGTATTCGGCCCCCTTGAAGTTTTCCACATTTTGTCACATTACTTCCACAAACATGAATCAATCTTATTGGAATTCCACGTGAAAGACCAATACAAAGTGGTGTACGTGTGAGAAGTGGAACGAAAATCATACTGTCAGGTTAGTTGAACTCACGTACCTGAATCTTCGGATACCGAAACGTGGAGGACAGCTTCCCTTGCAGGTCACTGCCAATTGCCCCTGAGGTTGGAACAGGAAGCGCAAGGCAGTGAATGGCAGGAGAGCCGGAGATGCCGGTAATGATCCATGTACTTCAGTGGCTGATGAAGTATATCTCTGATGAAGGAACGGTGGACAGGCTGAACCAGCACCAGGGAGTCTTAAGGAATGAACTGATGGTCTCCGGAACAGCTCTTGGTCAGTTAGAGTAGCTGAGGTCAGCAACAGATCAGGAACTCGGACACAGCATAGGTCGACAGCAGATTGGATCCTCAGACGAGCCAAAGTCGGTGCCGGAGCGGGAAGTTGGACAGAGCAGAGGTCGGCAACAGATCGGATTCTCAGATGAGCCGGGGTCGATACCAGAGCGGGAAGTCGGACAAAGCAGAGGTCGGCAACAGATCGGATAGTCATACAAGCCAGGGTCATCAACAGGATTCAGGAATCAGGGCAGAGAACGATCAGGTTACGTAACAACACAAGCTGCAATACCACAGCAAGTTGTGAGTGCTGCTTCCTGGTTTATATAGGCCTCTAGGCGCCAAAATGGTGTACGTATGTGCTTACGCGTCACGCCAGCGCACAAAGAATCTGCATCCAACGCGGCCCCCCATACGCATGTGCCAGCAGACACGACGTGCTAACGCATCACGCCAGCGCATGCGCACAAAGAATCCGCGTCCAACGCGGACCCCCATACGCATGCGCCAGCAGACGTGACGTCAACACACCCCCCGGAAGGAGAGCATATCAACACACACACGCGTGCACGCGCTGGACCCCCGTGTGTACCTGCCGCCAGACCAAGGTTACTGACCGTGACAGTACCCCCCCCCCCCCTTATGGGCAGCCTCCGGATGCCCTTGGGGCTAGTTTACCTGGGTACCGCAGATGAAAGTTCTTAACTAGTCTCTTGACGTGTACCTCAGAGGCTGGTTCCCAAGTATTGTCCTCTGGACCATATCCTTTTCACTTGATAAGATAGTGAATCTTGTTTCCTCTTCTTCTAGAGTTCAGTATTGCCTCTACCTCATACTCCTCTTGTTCATTAACCATAATTGGTGGTGGTGGATCCTCCTGACGATCTGAGAACTGGTTATTCAGTGCTGGTTTCAATAAGGATACATGGAATACAGGATGAATCCTATATTTCTTAGGTAGCGACAGTTCAAAGGTTACAGGATTAATACTTCTCTTCACAGGAAAAGGACCAATACATTTTGGTCCTAACTTCTTGGATGGGCAAGATAGTTTCAGGTTTTTGGTTGCCAGCCAAACTAGATCCCCCACCTTCAATTCTAGATCTCCTCTTCTGTGGATGTCTGCATAATGCTTAAACCTCTCCTGGGCCTGGGCCATAGTATCTTGCAACAGTTTATTGTTTTCTTCCCAAAACCTCCTGTTATCTTCAACTGCGGGTACTGTGGATTCAATAATCATATCTGGTAGAAAAGTTGGATGAAACCCATAATTGGAGAAGAACGGTGCTTGGTTGGTGGAAGAGTGAACTGAATTATTGTAAGCAAATTCTGCAAGAGGGAGGAGAGAAGCCTAATTGTCCTGTACAAATGATGAAAAGCAACGGAGATATTGTTCCAGGGATTGATTAGTGTGTTCTGTTTGTCCATTGGTTTGTGGATGATAAGTAGGGATGCTCGGAAAATTCCGCGGAATTATAAATTCCGTGATTCCGGCCGAAATTAGGTCAATTCCGATTATCAAATTGGAATTCCTATTCCTCTCAAACGGAATTCTGCGGAAATTTTTTAATTCCCACGGAATTTTCCGGAATGACATAAAAATCTCTCTCTCTCTCTCTCTCTCTCTCTCTCTCTCTCTCTCTCTCTCTCTCTCTCTCTCTCTCTCTCTCTCTCTCTCTCTCTCTCTCTCTCTCTCTCTCTCTCTCTCTCTCTCTCTCTCTCTCTCTCTCTCTCTCTCTCTCTCTCTCTCTCTCTCTCTCTCTCTCTCTCTCTCTCTCTCTCTCTCTCTCTCTCTCTCTCTCTCTCTCTCTCATGCAGTAGGAATTGCAGATTTTTCAAAACAGCTTCTATACCATAGCTGGGATTTGAACCCAGAACCTAGTGTGTAGTAGGTATCTGTCTTACCCTCTAGACCATGACCCACACTACATGCTAAAGCTGCCGGTAGCATAAACCATACTTCCATTATGATCAATTCGATAGAAAAAGTAGCATGATTAAGGATTTGTACTTTTTGAAAAGCATGCTTATTTATATACCATAGCTGGGATTTGAACCCAGAACCTAGTGTGTAGTAGGTATCTGTCTTACCCTCTAGACCATGACCCACACTACATGCTAAAGCTGCCGGTAGCATAAACCATACTTCCATTATGATCAATTCGATAGAAAAAGTAGCATGATTAAGGATTTGTACTTTTTGAAAAGCATGCTTATTTATATACCATAGCTGGGATTTGAACCCAGAACCTAGTGTGTAGTAGGTATCTGTCTTACCCTCTAGACCATGACCCACACTACATGCTAAAGCTGCCGGTAGCATAAACCATACTTCCATTATGATCAATTCGATAGAAAAAGTAGCATGATTAAGGATTTGTACTTTTTGAAAAGCATGCTTATTTATATACCATAGCTGGGATTTGAACCCAGAACCTAGTGTGTAGTAGGTATCTGTCTTACCCTCTAGACCATGACCCACACTACATGCTAAAGCTGCCGGTAGCATAAACCATACTTCCATTATGATCAATTCGATAGAAAAAGTAGCATGATTAAGGATTTGTACTTTTTGAAAAGCATGCTTATTTATATACCATAGCTGGGATTTGAACCCAGAACCTAGTGTGTAGTAGGTATCTGTCTTACCCTCTAGACCATGACCCACACTACATGCTAAAGCTGCCGGTAGCATAAACCGAACTTCCATTATGATCAATTCGATAGAAAAAGTAGCATGATTAAGGATTTGTACTTTTTGAAAAGCATGCTTATTTATATACCATAGCTGGGATTTGAACCCAGAACCTAGTGTGTAGTAGGTATCTGTCTTACCCTCTAGACCATGACCCACACTACATGCTAAAGCTGCCGGTAGCATAAACCATACTTCCATTATGATCAATTCGATAGAAAAAGTAGCATGATTAAGGATTTGTACTTTTTGAAAAGCATGCTTATTTATATACCATAGCTGGGATTTGAACCCAGGACCTAGTGTGTAGTAGGTATCTGTCTTACCCTCTAGACCATGAACCACACTGCATGGAAGTAGGTATCTGTCTTACCCACTAGTAAGGCTGAGGCTGGAGAGGCTGCAGCCTCAGGGCGCAGTGTAGGAGGGGGTGCACAATTCATTCAGCTGTCATTCCCAATTGTGTTTGAAGCAGAAAGAAATAAGAAAAGGTGATACATGGCAGCGACAGCAAGCCAGATAAGTAGAGATTAAGGTGTTGGGTGTGGGGGGGGGGGCCTGGGGCACCTCTTAGTGTAATAGCAATCAGTGTGTGACAGCTGGGGTGGGAGGGATGGGGGGGCGCACTTTGCTGTCTCAGCCTTGGGTGCTGAAGGACCTTGTCCCACCTCTGACCACACTACATGCTAAAGCCTGGCCCTGAGTGTGGTTGATGGTCTAGAGCAGTGGTCCTCAAACTAAGGCCCGCGGGCCGAATGTGGCCCCCTAAGGCTTTCTTACCGGCCCCCCACACAGAAAATGTATTGCTTATAAATGCAGTCAGCTACATCTTTAAATATTGGTGGTCCACATATGGAATAGCAGTGCAGCACCCCCCATCCACATGGAAGCCAGAAAGCAGAAATTTTGCTGGTTTCCAATCAAATTCCACATCAGGTGACACTGCTGTCCAATTGGCTTGCAGATTGTCACCTGGGTATGCTTCACTGTCTGGTCCGCAAAGACTTCTACATCATTTTATGTTTACTCCGGCCCACCAGCGGTCTGAAGTATGTTGACCCGGCCCTCAACCCAAAATGTTTGGGGACCCCTGGTCTAGTGGGTAAGACAGATACCTACTTCCATGCAGTGTGGTTCATGGTCTAGAGGGTAAGACAGATACCTACTACACACTAGGTTCTGGGTTCAAATCCCAGCTATGGTATATAAATAAGCATGCTTTTCAAAAAGTACAAATCCTTAATCATGCTACTTTTTCTATCGAATTGATCATAATGGAAGTATGGTTTATGCTACCGGCAGCTTTAGCATGTAGTGTGGGTCATGGTCTAGAGGGTAAGACAGATACCTACTACACACTAGGTTCTGGGTTCAAATCCCAGCTATGGTATATAAATAAGCATGCTTTTCAAAAAGTACAAATCCTTAATCATGCTACTTTTTCTATCGAATTGATCATAATGGAAGTATGGTTTATGCTACCGGCAGCTTTAGCATGTAGTGTGGGTCATGGTCTAGAGGGTAAGACAGATACCTACTACACACTAGGTTCTGGGTTCAAATCCCAGCTATGGTATATAAATAAGCATGCTTTTCAAAAAGTACAAATCCTTAATCATGCTACTTTTTCTATCGAATTGATCATAATGGAAGTTCGGTTTATGCTACCGGCAGCTTTAGCATGTAGTGTGGGTCATGGTCTAGAGGGTAAGACAGATACCTACTACACACTAGGTTCTGGGTTCAAATCCCAGCTATGGTATATAAATAAGCATGCTTTTCAAAAAGTACAAATCCTTAATCATGCTACTTTTTCTATCGAATTGATCATAATGGAAGTATGGTTTATGCTACCGGCAGCTTTAGCATGTAGTGTGGGTCATGGTCTAGAGGGTAAGACAGATACCTACTACACACTAGGTTCTGGGTTCAAATCCCAGCTATGGTATATAAATAAGCATGCTTTTCAAAAAGTACAAATCCTTAATCATGCTACTTTTTCTATCGAATTGATCATAATGGAAGTATGGTTTATGCTACCGGCAGCTTTAGCATGTAGTGTGGGTCATGGTCTAGAGGGTAAGACAGATACCTACTACACACTAGGTTCTGGGTTCAAATCCCAGCTATGGTATATAAATAAGCATGCTTTTCAAAAAGTACAAATCCTTAATCATGCTACTTTTTCTATCGAATTGATCATAATGGAAGTATGGTTTATGCTACCGGCAGCTTTAGCATGTAGTGTGGGTCATGGTCTAGAGGGTAAGACAGATACCTACTACACACTAGGTTCTGGGTTCAAATCCCAGCTATGGTATATAAGCTGTTTTGAAAATCTGCAATTCCCTACTGGATGGATGGATGGATGGAGAGATGGAGAGAGAGAGAGAGAGAGAGATTTTTCCGACGGAATTCCGTGTAAATCGGAATTCCGCGGAACTGACCCGGTATACCGTCGGAATGGAACGGTAACGGAATTTCTATATGTCGGAATGCGGAATTGTGCCGGAAACGGAAATCGGCTATTCCGACCATGCCTGATGATAAGCTGATGAATACTGAAGTTTAATTTTTAAGGCTTTGCATAATTCCTTCCAGAATCTTGAAGTGAATTGTACTCCCCTGTCTGAGATAATATCAACAGGAACTCCATGTAACTTCACAATGTCTTTGATAAACGTATTAGCTGTTGGACAAAGCAGATGGAGTACCCTTCATAGGAATGAAATGTGCCATCTTGGATAATCGATCAACCACTACGAAGATAGTTGTAAATCCTTCAGATGGTGGTAATTCAACAATAAAGTCCATAGATCTAGAACTCCAGGGTCTCTCCGGTATAGGTAATGAATTCAATAAACCCCAAGGCTTATTTTGTGAGGTTTTACTTCGGTTACACGTAGCACAGGTATCCACATAATTCTTACAGTCAGGAATCATTCCAGGCCACCAAAATGATCTCTTGATTAACTCTATAGTTTTCCTTACCCCAAAATGTCCTGCTAGCGGATGATCATGCAAGGTCTGAAGTATTTCCACACGACATTTCTTGGGAACAAATATTTTGTTCTGGAAGAAATACAATCCATCTTTAAATAGAAATCTTCCCGCCTCTTCTGGCGGAGATGCTGATTCAGCCTTAAGTCTCCCAATCAAATCTGCTTGTATTAACAAAAAGTTGTTTTCTTTGAGAATTGTATCAGGTTTCTGAGTTTGAGATTCTTCCGAGAACATGCGAGATAAGGCATCGGCTTTTACATTCTTTGGACCAGGACGGAAAGTGATGTGGAAATTGAACCGGGAAAAAAAGTGCCCATCTTGCCTGTCGAGGATTCAGCCTCTTAGCGGTCTTCAAATACTCAAGGTTCTTATGATCCGTATATATCAAGATTGGTTGACTTGCTCCCTCCAACAAATGCCTCCATTCTTCTAAGGCTTCCTTTATGACCAGTAGTTCTCGGTCTCCAACGTCATAATTCCTTTCAGACTCACTTAATTTCTTGGAAAAGAATGCAACAGGATGTAATAATGATTTTGCTCCCTGCCTCTGTGAGAGGAGTGCTCCCACTGCTGATTCGGATGCATCAACTTCCAGGATATATGGTAGTAACGGATCTGGGTGTTTAAGGATGTGTGCTGTTGTGAAAGCCACTTTTAATTTTTCGAATGCTTGTTGTGCCTCTACAGACCATACAAACTTTATTTGTTGACGGGTAAGCTGTGTGATAGGAAGGATAATAGCTGAGAATCCTTTAATAAATTTCCTGTAGAAGTTTGCAAACCCTACAAATCTTTGTACACCTTTCTTGTCACTTGGAGGAGGCCAGTCCAGAACTGCCTGAACTTTCTGTGAATCCATTGCAATACCCTGAGAAGAAATGACAAGGCCTAGAAACTGAATACTATGCTTCTCAAATTCACATTTTTCTGCCTTGACGTACAACTTGTGTAGACGTAATCGTTCCAAAACCTGTATTACTTGATTTTGATGATTCTCCAAATTATCAGAAAAGATCAGAATATCATCTAAGTAGACAATGACGAAATAATCGATAAAGTCTTTGAGGACATCATTCATGAAATGCTGAAAGGTGGCAGGGGCATTACATAGGCCGAATGGCATAACCAGATATTCAAAGTGTCTAAATTTTGACCTGAAGGCTGTCTTCCACTCATCACCTGCTCGGATCCGTATAAGATTATAAGCTCCTCGTAGATCGAGTTTTGAAAAATGTTTTGCTTCTCGCAATTTCTGAAAAAGATCTGACATCAAAGGTAACGGATAGCGATTCTTGACTGTGATTTTATTCAAGTCTCTGTAATCTATGCATGGTCTGAGAGTCTTGTCTTTCTTTGCAACAACAAAAATCTCAGCACCTGCCGGAGATGAAGAAGGCTGGATGAATCCCTTGGCTAGATTTTCAGTAATATAATCTTTTAATGCTTTTTCCTCAGGTTCAGAGAGAGAGAAAAGGTGCGACCATACGGAATTGGAGATCCCGGAAGTAAATCGATTGGACAATCGTATGGACAATGAAGAGGTAGCTGTTCTGCTTTCTGTTTGTCGAATACATCCAGATATTCGTGATAACTGATCGGAACCAGAGCTGAGATATCCGAAATATTTAACAAAAAGTTAGCTGGATTCGGACTGTTAGATTGGATGCAATGTCTATGACAATAATCTGAAGAGAAGGTAACTTTGGTTACCAGTTGATAACTGGATTATGTGCTTTAAACCAAGGCAGTCCCAGAATAACAGGATATATTGGTGAGGAGAAAACATCAAATTTTAGTAATTCTGAATGTTGTGTTTGTAGGGTAGAGAGGATTGGAATGGTTTCAAATGTGACTGGCCCGGGGCTAATTGATGAACCATCTGCCAGATGGATATGTAACGGAGAGGAGCGGTGCTGAAGAGGAATCTGATGCGAGACGGCAAAATTGGAGTCAAGAAAACAACTGCAGGCGCCAGAGTCCAAGATGGCAGATGTCTTAACGATCCCTCCTGGGAACTGTAAGGTAATAGGGAGAGTGAAGGTATTATCACTGCTAGGAACAGGAACATAGAGTTCACTTGATGAGGTTGTTTTCTTACCTGATGATTTCACAGGGCATGATCTCACATAGTGCCCAGGATTTCCACAGTACATGCAGAGGTTTTCCCTTCTTCGACGGTTTCTTTCATCCGGAGAAAGGGATGGACGCATCATTCCTAACTGCATTGGTTCACTGGAATCAGCAGACGCACCTTGATGGGTCTGGGTGGGGGAACTAGCTGGATTGGTACTGGCAGAAGAGAACCAGGGTGGACAGGAAAATCCCGCCTTTTCAAGTTGACGTTCACAGAATCTCCGGTCTATCTGAATTGATAATTGAATCAGGCCTTCCAATGTCTCTGGTATTCCAACCCGAGCTATCTCATCCTTTAAATTCTCGGAAAGTCCCATACGATACAGATAGCGAAGGGCAGAGTCGTTCCATGTAGTATCTATAGCCCAACGGCGAAATTCCGCCGTGTATTCCTCAACAGGCCTACGGCCCTGACCAAGATGTCTTAGTGTACTCTCTGCTGTGATTTATTTCTGGGGATCATCATACAGGGTGGACATGGCTTTGAAAAACTCGGCTACTGAGACCAGAGCAGGATCTTTCCGTTCCATGAGATTATGAGCCCAAGCCTGAGGTTCTTCTAATAATAGTGAGATAATAAATTCTACTTGAGTTTCTTCAGATGCAAATGTTCTGGGTTGCAAGGAGAAGAACAACTGACAAGCATTCTTAAAAGCTCTGTATTTGGCACGATCGCCAGAAAAACGTTCAGGTAACGGAACGCGTGGCTCAGGTACAGGAAGTAACGGAGTTGCAGCAGGTGGGGCTGGAACTACTGGTGTAGGAGGAGGATTTGCTGGAGAGCTGACGCGATGGAAGCAAGAGAATCCAGATGACCTTCTAGATGATTCGGTTTGTAATTGTTTACTGGAGTCGGTGAGGGCTGTAACTTGAGTGCACAAGGTTGACAGCACGGAAACTGCCTCCGCGGTATCCATTTTATGGCTGTGGTATTCTGTCAGGTTAGTTGCTTCCTGGTTTATATAGGCCTCTAGGCGCCAAAATGGTGTACGCATGCGTGTATGTGCTTACGCGTCACACCAGCACACGCGCACAAAGAATCCGCGTCCAACGCGGACCCCCATACGCATGCGCCAGCAGACACGACGTGCATCAACACACCCCCCCCCCCCCCGGAAGGAGAGCATGTCAACACACACACGCACGCGCTGGACCCCCGTGTGTACCTGCCGCCAGACCAAGGTTAGTGACCGTGACACATACATGATTCCAAACATTTTTTACAAATCAATAACTGCAAAGTGGGGTGTGCGTAATTATTCAGCCCCCTTTGGTCTGAGTGCAGTCAGTTGCCCATAGACATTGCCTGATGAGTGCTAATGACTAAATAGAGTTCACCTGTGTGTAATCTAATGTCAGTACAAATACAGTTGCTCTGTGACGGCCACCGAGGTTGTCTAAGAGAATATTGGGAGCAACAACACCATGAAGTCCAAAGTACACACCAGACAGGTCAGGGATAAAGTTATTGAGAAATTTAAAGCAGGCTTGGGCTACAAAAAGATTTCCAAAGCCTTCAACATCCCACGGAGCACTGTTCAAGCGATCATTCAGAAATGGAAGGAGTATGGGACAACTGTAAACCTACCAAAACAAGGCCGTGTACCTAAACTCACAGGCCGAACAAGGAGAGCACTGATCAGAAATGCAGTCAAGAGGCCCATGGTGACTCTGGACGAGCTGCAGAGATCTACAGCTCAGATGGGGGAATCTGTCCATAGGACAACTATTAGTAGTGCACTGCACAAAGGTGGCTCTTATGGAAGAGTGACAAGAAGAAAGCCATTGTTAACAGAAAAGCATAAGAAGTCCCGTTTGCAGTTTGCCACAAGCCATGTGGAGGATACAGCAAACGTGGAAGAAGGTGCTCTGGTCGGATGAGACCAAAATGGAACTTTTTGGCCAAAATGCAAAACGCTATGCGTGACAGAAAACTAGCACTGCACATCACTCAGAACACACCATCCCCACTGTCAAATATGGTGGTGGCAGCCTCATGCTCTGGAGTTGCTTCTCTTAAGCAGGGACTGGGAAGCTGGTCAAAGTTGATGGGAAGATGGATGAAGCCAAATACAGGGCAATCTTGGAAGAAAACCTCTTGGAGTCTGCAAAAGACTTGAGACTGGGGCGGAGGTTCAGGACAACGACCCTAAAAATAAAGCCAGGGCAACAATGGAATGGTTTAAAACAAAACATATCCATGTGTTAGAATGGCCCGGTCAAAGTCCAGATCTAAATCTAATCGAGAACCTGTGGCAAGATCTGAAAACTGCGGTTCACAAACGCTGTCCATCTAATCTGACTGAGCTGGAGCTGTTTTGCAAAGAAGAATGGGCAAGGATTTCAGTCTCTAGATGTGCAAAGCTGGTAGAGACATACCCTAAAAGACTGGCAGCTGTAATTGCAGCAAAAGGTGGTTCTACAAAGTATTGACTCAGGGGGCTGAATAATTACGCACACCCCACTTTGCAGTTATGGATTTGTAAAAAAATGTTTGGAATAATGTATGATTTTTGTTCCACTTCTCACATGTACATCACTTTGTATTGGTCTTTCACGTGGAATTCCAATAAAATTGATTCATGTTTGTGGCAGTAATGTGGCAAAATGTGGAAAACTTCAAGGGGGCCGAATACTTTTGCAAGCCACTGTACATGTTTTGCAGGAAACCACAAACATTCACAGGTGAGGTAATTAGTGTCTCAGTAGAGCTTATTAACTAACTCTGTGGATTTCCACAAAACATGCCCTTTTGGTGGGCCTTGAGGACAGGGTTGAGGAACCCTGTTCTTCAGTACACACCACATTGCAGACCCTTACCATAGTTCCTTACCCAAGCTTACCCAGTCAGGATCAGAGACAAAAGACCAAGCAAAAGCCCCCTTTTCCTCTCATGCATAGAGTGTCTGTTTACCTTGACTTCATGCCCACAGCTCAGCACACCTCATTTCCCTTTCCGGAGGCTCTTTCATTGGCTGAAACATCTCTTTCAATTTAAACAACCCCCTAAAGCCAAGTTAGTAGGAAGGGGAGGCTATTGTTCAAGTCCATGTACTTGGGTAAAATGGCTGCCAAATATAAGCTAGATGTGACCCAAATGCAGTCCCATTTTTACAATACTTTTTAAATTAGTTTAACCATTTGCCATGAAGATCTGATATGTTGATGTTTTTTGCAATTTTCACTTCATTTGTGATCCTCATGAAGATTGACCAATTGGATAATCGCAATCCTTTTTAAAGAAACATTTTTTTGTATTTTGTGCAAATACAGATTTGTAAAACCCAATGGATTAAAAGTTGCGCTCCTTAGACAAGAGAGTTCACCGGCAAAGATAAATATATATGTGTATAGTCACCACACTACCACCGAGAATCGGGGGGGGGGGGGGGTGCTTGCTCACAAGGTCACATAAATCCTCAATTCCAATATAGTTCAATCAAGTAGTGCTCAGATCCAGAAACTCCTCAAATCCCAGACGGAATTCAGATTTTCTACTATTTTTGTAATTGAAAACTATTCTTGTGGTATCTTGAGATTTACCATATATTATTCTTATTAAATTAACAAGCCTTTTAGACATGCCGACAGGCTGCAAACTGAGATGGTAAGATAATATTTATATACACTAAATTGACGGATGCCTCATTGATACATATACACCATACCACTATTTAAACAAAAATGACATTTCACTTCAATTGGGGATGAGGTTGTAGGAAGCTTTAGTTAGTTGAATAACTTAATTCACTGGTTATGGTTTTTCAGATGCAATAAGATTATCTACCAAGACAATTTCAAAGAAGCTTTTAAGAGATTAAAGATTGGCTTCTAATGTAATTTCAGCTAAGAGCTGGGTCACTGTGGCTATAGGTCAGGGCTGCCAGATACACCAGATAAGACAGTCAAAGCTTTAAACCAGAGCAATCCTGGAAGGACCTTCAACAAGCCTGGGTAGCAGAGTCCTCTCATTTTTAAACCATCATATGACCCAAATCTTTGAGAAGTGACTTGCAGAAACCAGCTCTAACTTACAGACCATGGAAGTGGTCCTGAAAGGCAGCACCATTGTGCAGACCAACAGATCCAGTGGTATCCGAGCCGCTGATGATGGGGAGACTGTGATAGGTACTTACCTACTAGTCCTAGGTAAGATGTACTGTAACAAAAGCATCAGAATATTGTTAATTCCCTTTAAATTGTAAGCTCGCAAGGGCAGGCCTCTCTCCCCCATTTGTGTCCTGAAAATTATTATACATTTTATTTACCATGTTACTTTTATCACTGTCATTACCAATTCTATATTTTGTATCTTGTACCATTTCTATATTTTGTCACTAATTATGTATCTTGTATATTGGTGTACACTATGGTCTGTATAATTATGTACCCCATGTTCGTTTCTTACATTGTACAGCGCCACAGAATATGTTGGCACTTTATAAATCAATAATAATAATGTTTTTATTTTATAAAGTATAGTGTTAAAATGATTGCAATGTTTTACATTTATTTCAGGATACTATAGTAGCAAATTATTACTTGCACAGTTGTAGCTAAAATGCACATATAGACTATTGAAATTTACCTTCACTGACAAAATTTCCACACACAAGCAATGTACTCAGCAGACACTTCAACGCTCTTGTGACAACAGTAAAGTAAAACCCTACTATTATTATTTTAGTACTTATATAGCACCGACATCTTCCACAGTGCTATACAGAATATAGGAGGAGGGGCAGCTAATTAACTTATCTATATAGATAAATAGATAGATAGATAGATAGATAGATAGATAGATAGATAGATAGATAGATAGATAGATAGATAGATAGTGTCCTGGCCCTGATTTGGAGCAAGCACCCTAGCACATTCTGGCATAATGTGTGATTTGGCAGAGCCGGGGATGAAAAATATGATTATTACAGCAATCTGGTCTGTTTCTGTCAGTGTACTGCAAACTCTTGAGTCACCTTCAAATTCATTTCTAACTTTACACGGCTTTGCAAAAATGCAGATCAGAGGTGACATAGTTTGATGCAAATAACTTTTCAGCTGCTTGACAATTAGTATGAAATGTTAGAACACAGTTGAAAAAGGCATTCTGGGGAGTAAAGATTCATTTTGCACTCATGCCTCTGAAATGAATTTACTGTGATACAGTATATGCTGCCTGACTGACTCATTAATTAAATTCATACTGCAGGATTAGCGCTGAGTGAATGTGTTCGCTGTTGGCCAAACTGACTGATTAGTTTACATCAAACTCATTAGAAAGTGTCAGTACCAGCTTGTGTGAAGTGTAGAAATCTTCTGTAGCAGGAAGCAACTGCTGGAGTGCAGCTTCCATTTCCTGTCCTCTATGTATATGTCAAGGTTATACAATGGGACTGATTTACTAAGTTTAGAAAAGACACAGTCACACCCACTGTTTTTGTCTCTCTTCAACAGGGTGTGGTGTGATGTTTTTTGAATTTTGCATAATGATGTCTCAGTCTCTCTGTCATTAAAAGTTATCAATTGCAGCAGTGCCAAGTGCCGCCGCAAGGCTGTTAGCGAGCCAACCCTGCCATTGCCACATAACACCAACCCTGAGCTCACTCCACTGGCTACCGATAAAATGGAGAATTCTGTTTAAGATTGGCTTACTGACATTTAAATCCTTGCACAATCTGGGCCCTGGATACCTGAAGGACTTGTTGCAACTGCATCACACCCCCCACAATCTTAGATCAAAAGGACGTAACACCATGGTCACCCCCAAAGTCCACCTCAAAACCTTTGGAGACAGAGCCTTTTGTCATGCTGCCCCTACACTTTGGAACTCCCTGCCACACCCCATCAGGACAGCTCCATCCCTGGAAGCATTTAAGTCTAAACTGAAAACCTACCTCTGTAGTCTGGCATTCATGAACATCTGACTATCTCCTCTGTAACACAACCCATCCTGCAACCCTGTACCAATCTGAGACACAACTATGCGCTTTGAGTCCTATGGGAGAAAAGCGCTTTACAAATGTTATTGTATTGTATTATTGTATTGATTCATTAACTTTCACTACGTTTAGAGAAGAGCGAAACCTGTTGGAGTACATAAGTGAACCAGCAAACCTAGGCTGGAATGTTCTTTATTTGTCTGCATATGAGCATGGCAGTGCTTAGATGGGTCATAAGTCATTTCTCCAACACCGGTGACGTGTAATGTTAGCGAATGTTTCCATTCAGCTGCATGTAATTGCAGCCATATGACGCTTGTGGCCGGCAAACGTGCAGTTCAGCCGTCTGTGGCAAGGAGGCCTTAACTAGGTCATATCAGAATGTATATTTATTCTGGGTTAGTGATACAGGAAATATAAAAAGCAAAAGATTAGCAAGATCAATATTGAATTTTTGAAGGAAGCCAACAATGATACCCACAATATTCCTCTTGCTTAAATTACACCTGACCTCAGGCAAAGCTACCTAAGGTAAACACAGAGGTATGTTCCTGCTGGATCCACCTAACTCTGAGTCATATCTGTTTTTCTCCTCCAGTCCCCATTATCACACCTTGAAAAAGTTTACTTTTGTCTAGTCCCTCCTCGTACCTGTCCTGTTCACTCCCCTTAAGGGAGGGAACGATGGGGTGATAGGAGGGACATCACAGAAAGCCTGCCTCTTCCTCTCTGAAAATGTGACTAGCCAAAAGTAAAACATTTCAAGGAGTGATTACAGGGATTGAGGAGAGAAACGGACAATGCACAGAGGTACGTGGATCCTACCTTAGGTAGCCTTGCCCAGAGTCAGGTTTCCTTTAAGGATTCCATCCAAAGAAAGGTCAGCTGTGGTATCTCCCAATGTTTACCTTAAAGCAGACAATCATGGACAAAAACAAGAAGTTACTGCTTTAACAATTATGTATAATGACACAAGCTTTAACTTTTTTTCTTTAGGCTGGCTGTCATGGATGGGAAATGGAGCAGTTATCTGCTTACTGTGCAAGCGCAGGAGACACATAGACTCTCAGGATCTGCTGACCCTGAACCTGGCCATATCAGATGCAGGGATTTCCATATTTGGCTACAGTCGGGGAATTGTGGAACTGTTCCAAGGGCTGGATAGGCATGGATTCCTGGTCACTTCACTCTGGACATGCAATGTACGGGAAGAGCACAATGAAATCCAATATAACCAAATGTTGTGGGTTTTTTGTGTTAAAGGGAACCTGAAGTAAGGGAAGGCTCTGAATACCATAAATCCTTTTCGCTCCTCAGTCTGTCCTATCATTCATGTGCTGTTCCTGGTTCAAGTTATTTGACATGCTATAGTACACCTAAGGCAGCCTTTGGAACTACTTGCATTCCTGAATAGTTCAGAAGACGAGTGCATCTGTAATGCACACATGCAAGTCCGGACATGCCCAGTACAGATGCACTCATCTTTGGAACTACTCGGTGGTTCCAGAGCCTTCCCTCTACTTAGGTAAATATTTAACTTGGGGATTGATTCACTAAGACAAATAGCATGCTTTATAAGAGATAACACGCTTTATCAAAGTTAACACGCCATATCAGAGTAGCATTGTAAGCTTATGAACTTATGCCTGCTAATTGGCAATGAGGAGAGCTCCACTCATCCTGCCCTGAGCCCCTGCGGGTGCAAGCACTTTACAAACAGGACTCTATCCCTGCATTTTGATTGCCCCAGTAGGTTGCCTGTCACTTGACAGGAAACTTGAAAGGCAGCCTACTGGGCCAATCAAAGTGCGGGGATAATGTCCTTTAAAGTGATTGGACCCACAGAGGCTCAGGGCAGGATGAGTGGAGCTCTCGTCATTGCCAATTAGCAGGCATAACTTCATAGCGCGTGCAATGCTACTCTGATAAGGCATGTTAACTCTGATAAGGCATGTTAACTCTGATAAGGCATGCTGTTTGTCTTAGTGAGTTTGCCTCTTCAGGTTTGCTTTAAATGTGTTCTTCAAAAAGCGATTTAAAGCCTTGAAAGAGAAATAAGGCATACATCTTAAAATAGGGCTTAATTGTATATACAGTATTCGGCCCCCTTGACGTTTTCCACATTTTGTCACATTACTGCCACAAATATGTATCAATTTTATTGGAATTCCATGTGAAAGACCAATACAAAGTGGTGTACATGTGAGAAGTGGATCGAAAATCATACATCATTCCAAACATTTTTTACAAATAAATAACTGCAAAGTGGGGTGTGCGTAATTATTCGGCCCCCTGAGTCAATACTTTGTAGAACCACCTTTTGCTGCAATTACAGCTGCCAGTCTTTTAGGGTATGTCTCTACCAGCTTTGCACATCTAGAAACTGAAATCCTTGCCCATTCTTTTTTGCAAAACAGCTCTAGCTCAGTCAGATTAGATGGACAGCGTTTGTGAACAGCAGTTTTCAGATCTTGCTACACAGATTCTCGATTGGATTTAGATCTGGACTTTGACTAGGCCATTCTAACACATAGATATGTATTATTTTAAACCATTCCATTGTTGCCCTGGCTTTATGTTTAGGGTTATTGTCCTGCTGGAAGGTGAACCTCCGCCCCAGTCTCAAGTCTTTTGCAGTCTCCAAGAGGTTTTCTTCCAAGTTTGCCCTGTATTTGGCTCCATCCATCTTCCCATCAACTCTGACCAGCTTCCCTGTCCCTGCTGAAGAGATGCACCCCCTGGGCATGATGCTGCCACCACCATATTTGACAGTGGGGATGGTGTGTTCAGAGTGATGTGCAGTGTTAGTTTTCTGCCACACATAGCGTTTTGCATTTTGGCCAAAAAGTTCCATTTTGGTCTCATCTGACCAGAGCTCCTTCTTCCACATGGTTGCTGTGTCCCCCACATGGCTTGTGGCAAACTGCAAATGGGACTTCTTATGCTTTCTGTTAACAATGCCTTTCTTTTTGCCACTCTTCCATAAAGGCCAACTTTGTACAGTGCACGACTAATAGTTGTCCTATGGACAGAGTCTCCCACCTGAGCTGTAGATCTCTGCAGCTCGCCCAGAGTCACCATGGGCCTCTTGACTGCATTTCTGATCAGCGCTCTCCTTGTTCGGCCTGTGAGTTTAGGTGGATGGCCTTGTCTTGGTAGGTTTACAGTTGTGCCATACTCCTTCCATTTCTGAATGATTGAACAGTGCTCCGTGGGATGTTCAAGGCTTTGGAAATCGTTTTGTAGCCTAAGCCTGCTTTAAATTTCTCAATAACTTGATCCCTGACCTGTCTTGTGTGTTCTTTGGACTTCACGGTGTTGTTGCTCCCAATATTCTCTTAGACAACCTCTGAGGCCCTCACAGAGCAGCAGTATGTGTACTGACCTTAGATTACACACAGGTGCACTCTATTTAGTCATTAGCACTCATCAGGCAATGTCTATAGGCAACTGACTGCACTCAGATCAAAGGGGCCAAATAATTATGCACACTCCACTTTGCAGTTATTTATTTGTAAAAAAATGTTTGGAATCATGTATGATTTTCGTTCCACTTCTCATGTGTACACCACTTTGTGTTGGTCTTTCATGTGGAATTCCAATAAAATTGATTCATGTTTGTGGCAGTAATATGACAAAATGTGGAAAACTTCAAGCGGGCCGAATACTTCTGCAATATATATATATACACACACTGACACACACACACACACACACACAAACTGCACCCCAACCCCTTGGACTTTTCATTTTATCATGTTGACAGAGTAAAAACATGCAAACGTACAGGGGTCACACACAACACATAGTATGGGATACAAGCAGTTGTGTTATATCAGTCCAAAGATTTATTGTGTAACCTGACTCTTGTGCCTCTGTAAGTTGCATTTGATCTTACATAATATGAGATCGATGTACTTAGTTTTTTAGACAGCTAAACCGTATAAGCTGCAATGTTTGAATCTTCATCAGATTGTCCTAATCATCTGCCCTGCCTTATTAGGTTGATGGCTTTCTGATCCTTCTCTTTGGCCTGATTAGCATTAATACGCTTACAGCAATCAGTCTCCTCCGCTATATCAAAGGATGCCAGCCACACAGAGGTAAGTCACTGCTTTCCATGGCACTCTTGCTACCCAACTGTACTTCATTAATGTTTCTTTTGCACTTAAATACTCTTATCTCTGTGTATTCTCCTAAATCAATATAAAGCAAACAGGGCCGGAGCTATCATAGGAAAAAATGGGCAATTGCCCCAGGGCCCCAGAGCCTGTAGGTGTCCCTCCCCCATCTTAGCTGTTGCTCCCCAGGGACACTGCAGAGTCCGTTAAGTTGGGAGCTGATTGGGGGAGGGTCGGCAGCCAGCTCAGGGACCCAGGAGGGAAATTTGGCTGCAACAAAGGGCCTCTAATGATGCTTTTTGGTCGGGGGCTGTCTGTTGGGGGACCCCCAGGCAAATCTTGCCCTAGGACCCAATTGTTACATGAACCGGCCCTGAAAGCAAAATGGATATATTTTCTCCAAAAACATGTTTGTATATAGTATTTATACTGAATATACTTTCATTTAGGGCCATAACTAAAAATTATAGAGATACATTGTTACATTTTGAAGGGGCTCTCATACAAATTAAGTCCCCCATTTTGTGTCTCAGTTTCAGTTCTTCCATGATCCCAGCTTTCCAGTTACCTGCAATAGGGTTTTCTAACTTACAGTTGCCCTCATAGTGTGTCTCCAGCTTTGTAACACCTCCTGTACTCCCCTTTCCCCATTTCCAGTGACGTCTGCAGTCTGTCTCTAGTGTAACAGTGCCTCCCATGGTTTGTGCCTAATTTCATGGTGTTCCACACTGTGATTCCAACTTCTCTGTCCCCACAATACTGTGACTAATAACAGTGGCTACAACACTGTAACTTACAGCAACTGTCAGAATGAGGCTCCCTGCACGCTGCATGCGATTCTGATTTTTAATCGGTTTTTACATCCGATTCAGAATTTTAATTGTTACTGCATGCTGCTGCGTCTGTTGATTGCATTCAGGGGAAATCGGAATTGCAAATCGGAATCGGAAACAGAATCGCAAAACGGATTTGCAGTGTGCAGGGAGCCTTACTGTTAGCTCGTGTCTGACTTGTTTAGGTTGTTGTGATGTGCGTTCATCAGCACCCCAAATGAAATCCTATTTGTGTGTGTTGGCAGATACTCATCAGCCAATGTTACATGAACATAGCTTTTTTTTTCTATTGTATGTCTATGTATGTAATATTTTATTTTTTCAGCTCATAGAGCAGACAAACATTCTGTATTAATGACCATCAGTATCATATGGATCTCAGCTATTATCTGGTCTGGAGCACCACTTCTAGGATGGGGCAGCTTTACAGGTAATGCATTAGAATAGAAAGACTGTCTGGCTAAAGCATCATTAAAAATTGTGAGGCACTGTCATCCGGCGGGGACTGACACCTGATCCCTTGAGCGACACAGCAGGATTGAGGTTGTACAGACCCATTGCTAGCCTTAAGGCCACCAACGTGTTTTATTCCTATGCGAAGGAGGCTCAGCGGGGGAGCTGAATGGGGAGAACAATGCCCTCAAGAACAAAGTGTGAGGTCCGGCACACCTATGCAACCATAATGAACAACTATGTTTAGACAAGTCTTCAGTAATTATAGGCAGTGATGCTCGGATACCCCTTTTTATTATTCGAGTTCGGTCGAATTCGAATAGTAAATTATTCGAGTTTGGTTGAATAGTCGAGTCGAATATTTTTTACTATTCGATTCGACCTCGAAATTCGAGCTCACTATTCGAGTCGGTATTCGAGCTCATTATTCGAGCTGACTATTCGAATTGGCCTTAAATAGCTTCCAACACTTGTTTTGGGGGTGAATGATGCAAGAAAAATCTTTTTTTCCAAGTAACAACAGCAAGTGATTATGTGGGGATGTTCCTTTAAAAAAAAAAAAAAAAGGTGGAAAGAGAAGTTGTGTCCAAAATTCTGTTCAGTACTGTATAATCTTCTTCTTCTTCTATTTCTATTTCTTCTTCTTCTTCTATTTCTATTTCTTCTTTTTCTATTTCTTCTTCTTCTTATTATTTTTCTATTTCTTCTTCTTATTATTATTTTTCTATTTCTTCTTCTTATTATTATTTTTCTATTTCTTCTTCTTATTATTATTTTTCTATATCTTCTTCTT
The DNA here is from genome assembly GCF_040937935.1 of Hyperolius riggenbachi. Classification (NCBI taxonomy): domain Eukaryota; kingdom Metazoa; phylum Chordata; class Amphibia; order Anura; family Hyperoliidae; genus Hyperolius; species Hyperolius riggenbachi. The sequence goes on along the minus strand of NC_090654.1, from coordinate 198,219,766 downwards.
CTTTTTCTACATCTTCTTCTTCTTTTTCTATATCTTCTTATTACTATTTTTCTATTTCTTCTTCTTCTTCTTCTTTTTCTATATCTTCTTCTCCTTCTTCTTCTTCTTCTATATCGTCTTCTTCTTCTTCACTTATTTCTCTTCTATTTTTTTTTTAAAGAAATGCAGCTATTTTTGAGCGTAATAAATAGCTGGTGGCGCATGATGGAAGCGCCATTGTATGTGCTCCCTGGCAGTGGAAACACACAGACCGCAGGAGGTAAATTCAGCAGCAGCAGCAGGAGGAGGATGATTGTGTGGCAGCAGGCAGTCAATGAGGCAGGCAGCGAGACATAATAGGCTGTGGTACCTAGCGGTGGTACCAGGCCATAAATACACAGCATGAGGTTCCAGACAGCGGTCGTGAAGCCCACATTGTGTCCAATACACAACTGGGACAACACAGTTTTCAACCCGGACACCTCAGAAAAATTAAACCTTTTTTTTTTTTTATTGGTTTATTTTTATTTATTTTTTTTACAGCAAATTACACAGATATAGCTATTGTTGGACGTAATAGCTGGTGGCAGAGTGGCAGCAGCAGAAGGTAAAGCTGTGTACCCTGGCAGTGGGAAACACAGCAGACAGACAGCAGCAGCAGGAGGAATGGAGGAGTAGTGTGAGTGTGGCAGCAGGTAGGTAGGCAGCGTGACATAATAGCCCTGGTACCTAGCGGTGATACCAGGGCTGTAAATAAACACAACAGGAGGTCCCAGACAGCGGTCGTGCAGCCCACATCGTGTCCAATACACAACTGGGACAACACAGTTTTCAACCTGGGCACCTCAGAAAAATTAAACCTTTTTTTTTTTTAATGGTTTATTTATTTATTTTTTTACAGCAAATTACACAGATATAGCTATTGTTGGACGTAATAGCTGGTGGCAGAGTGGCAGCAGCAGAAGGTAAATCTGTGTACCCTGGCAGTGGGAAACACAGCAGACAGACAGCAGCAGCAGCAGGAGGAATGGAGGAGTAGTGTGAGTGTGGCAGCAGGTAGGTAGGCCGCGTGACATAATAGCCCTGGTACCTAGCGGTGATACCAGGGCTGTAAATAAACACAACAGGAGGTCCCAGACAGCGGTCGTGCAGCCCACATCGTGTCCAATACACAACTGGGACAACACAGTTTTCAACCCGGGCACCTCAGAAAAATTAAAGCTTTTTTTTTTTTAATGTTTTTTTTTTTTTTTTTTTTTTTTTTTACAGAAAATTACACAGATATAGCTATTGTTGGACGTAATAGCTGGTGGCAGAGTGGCAGCAGCAGAAGGTAAAGCTGTGTACCCTGGCAGTGGGAAACACAGCAGACAGACAGCAGCAGCAGCAGGAGGAATGGAGGAGTAGTGTGAGTGTGGCAGCAGGTAGGTAGGCAGCGTGACATAATAGCCCTGGTACCTAGCGGTGATACCAGGGCTGTAAATAAACACAACAGGAGGTCCCAGACAGCGGTCGTGAAGCCCACATCGTGTCCAATACACAACTGGGACAACACAGTTTTCAACCCGGGCACCTCAGAAAAATTAAAGCTTTTTTTTTTTTTAAATGTTTTTTTTTTTTTACAGCAAATTACACAGATATAGCTATTGTTGGACGTAATAGCTGGTGGCAGAGTGGCAGCAGCAGAAGGTAAATCTGTGTACCCTGGCAGTGGGAAACACAGCAGACAGACAGCAGCAGCAGCAGGAGGAATGGAGGAGTAGTGTGAGTGTGGCAGCAGGTAGGTAGGCAGCGTGACATAATAGCCCTGGTACCTAGCGGTGATACCAGGGCTGTAAATAAACACAACAGGAGGTCCCAGACAGCGGTCGTGCAGCCCACATCGTGTCCAATACACAACTGGGACAACACAGTTCAACCCGGGCACCTCAGAAAAATTAAACCTTTTTTTTTTTTTTTTTAATGGTTTATTTTTAATTTTTTGTACAGCAAATTACACAGATATAGCTATTGTTGGACGTCACGTAATAGCTGGTGGCAGAGTGGCAGCAGCAGAAGGTAAATCTGTGTACCCTGGCAGTGGGAAACACAGCAGACAGACAGCAGAAGGGCAGTACACAGCAGCCCACTGTAGGTGTAAAATGTGTGGCTACAGGCGACGTAATAGTCAAACTGAACCAGGCTGGCTTAGTAGTGAGCAGGAGCCAGGAGGTGGTAAAGGGTGGTAAGGCATATTAACGATGGTTCTGGCAGCCAGTTCATGTCCCCCTCTCGCCGACAACAGGGGCCAGGAACTCGCCTTCCACCCACGCCTGGTTCATCTTGAGAAACGTCAGTCTGTCCACAGACTTGTGAGACAGACGTGAGCGTTTCTCGGTGACCACGCCACCAGCTGCACTGAAGCAGCGCTCGGACAGCATGCTGGAAGGGGGACAGGACAGCAATTCCAGGGTGTACTGCGCCAGCTCGCTCCAGATCTCCAGGCGCTTGACCCAATACTCCATGGGATCAACAGGGGCATCGCTGTCAAGCCCGCTGTAGGACCCCATGTAGTCAGCCACCATGCGGGTCAGGCGCTGGCTGTGACCGGAGGAGGATGCTGCTGCATGCACCTCCTCTCTAGTCACTGCTGGAGCCTCTACAGTCCTGTAGAGCTCGTTGCTGAGAGACAGCAGGTCTGTGGGGCGCTTGCTGCTGGATGCAGGCACCTGCTGCTGCCTCTGTGCTGGCTGGACAGTGGGGGTGGAAGGCTGGGGGAAGGCTTCCTCCAAGCGCTCAACAAGGGCCTGCTGCAAGCTCCTTATTTGTTGCGCTGGGTCTCCTCCTGCAGGAGGCAGGAACTGGCTCAACTTCCCCTTGAGGTGCGGGTCCAACATCATGCTGATCCAGATGTCCTCCCTCTGCTTCATCTGGATCACCCTGGGGTCCTTGCGCAGGCACGTCAGCATGTGCGCTGCCATTGGGGAGAGGCGGGCCACGTGTGCTGGCACATCGACGGCAGTGCTGTCCTCATCCTCCTCCTCTGCCGCCTCATCCTCTCTCCACCCCGCACCAACTCAGCTGCACTGTGCTGATCCCCCTCATTAGCAGCAAGGTCAGGGACCTCCACCAAGTCCTCCTCCTCCTCCCCCTCAGAGGTGGACTGTGCAGCTGCATGCCGCTCCTGCTGGGCCAAGGCTGCCGCTCCCTGTTCCAGCAAAGAATCGAGGGCCCTGTTCAGCAGACAAATCAGGGGCACCCACTCGCACACCATAGCATGGTCCCTGCTCACCATGTTGGTGGCCTGCAGAAAGGGAGCCAGCACTAAGCACACCTGCTGCATGTGCCCCCAGTCGTCATCGGGGACAATGGACCGGATGTTGCTGGTCTTGTCCCTTTTCTGAGCGGCGGACACAGTGGCCAGGGCAAGGTACTGGTTGACAGCGTGCTTCTGTTCAACCAGACGCTCCAACATCGCCAGGGTGGAGTTCCAGCGAGTTGGAACGTCAAGGATCAGCCGATGGCGTGGCAGCTCCAGCTCCTTTAGTGCATCTTCCAGGCTCGCAGAGGCTGCAGGCGAGCGCCGGAAGTGACGCACAACATTCCTTGCCGTTTCCAGCAGTTCGCCCATCCCCTGGTAGGTGCGCAAGAACTTCTGCACCACCAGGTTCAGCACGTGGGCAAGACAGGGGATGTGGGTCAGGTTTCCCCTGTCGATTGCGGCAACCAGATTGGCCCCATTGTCGGCCACCACCTCTCCGACTCTGAGGCCTCTGGGGGTCAGCCAAATCCTTTCCTGCTCCTGGAGTTTGGCCAACACATGGGTTGCCGTCAGTTTGGTCTTCCCAAGGCTGACCAACTGCAGCAGCGCTTGGCAGTGGCGTGGCTTCACGCTGCTGCTGAGGCGGGGGGTTTGGCCAGGTGTGCCGGAGGATGGCAGAGGATCGGAGGAACCTGCTGCAGTTCCCCTGACCCTGCGGGGTGGCACCACCCACTGGGTTGCTGCTGCTGCTGTGCCCACTGCTGCTCTCCCATCCTCACCCCCTTCCACCAAGCTGACCCAGTGGACAGTGAAGGACAGGTAGCGGCCTGTCCCGAAGCGGCTGCTCCAGGAGTCCATGGTGACGTGGACCCTTTCACCAACCGCGTGCTCCAGCCCTCGCTCCACATTGGCCATGACAAAGCGGTGCAGTGCAGGCATGACCTGGCAGGCGAAGAAGTGTCTGCTGGGGAGCTGCCAGTCTGGGGCTGCACAAGCAAGCAGCGCACGCATGTCGCTCCCCTCCTGCACGAGCGTGTACGGCAGGAGTTGGGAGCACATGGCCCGTGCCAGCAAGCCGTTCAGCTGCCGCACGTGACGGCTGCTGGGAGGCAGAGCCCTAACCACCCCCTGGAAGGACTCGCTCAAAAGGCTCTGGCGTTGCCTTTTGTTAGCACGGGAATCAGCGGAGACAGCAGAGGAGGCCACTGAGGACTGGCTGCCAGAACAGGCCTCAGTGTCGGTGGCAGGAGTTGCAGAGGGGGGAGGAGCAGTGCATTTCCGCACTCCTGCTGGTGGTGCTGGAGGAGCAGGAGGGCGGGTGTCTGCTGTTGCTGCTGCTGCTGCTGAAGGCTGTGCAGTGATGGGTGTGGTGCCACTGCCAGCACCAGATGCCTTCAGCCTCTGGAACTCCTCATGCTGGTGGTAATGTTTAGCAGCAAGATGGTTGATCAAAGAGCTGGTGCTGAACTTTAAGGGGTCTGCACCTCTGCTCAACTTCCGCTGACAGTGGTTGCAAGTGGCGTACTTGCTGTCAACTGTGGGCATGGTGAAAAATTGCCAGATTGGTGACAAGAAAACCCCCCTACGGCCTGGAGCCGCTGCTGCCTGTCTCCCTGTGGTGGTCGGGGGGGGGGGGGCTTGGGTGCGGCTGGTGGTGGTACTGGCAGATGCTGCTGCTGCTGAGCCTGAGACACCAGCAGGCTGTGGGACCTGCCTACTGCTGCCAATGCTTGCAATGATGCGCCTCCTTACAAGGCCCACAAGC